>NW_017731924.1:311269-314935 GCF_001890085.2 Hipposideros armiger
CTTTGCTTTGTTAAAGCATCAAACAACAGCTGCATGTTCCCCACTTTCTCAGCACCCCACTAGGTCTCAATCCTGAACAAACTGCAGAGCCTACAAAGCCATCTGACACTGTGCTTGGGGCTATCATCCTCAGGCGTCCCCAGCCCCTCTGTGACCTCTGACCCTGGGGGGAGGTCACAGAAAGGGGGGCAGAGGGAGAGCGCGAGTAGCCACCCTAACATCCCAGCCTGCTGTATGCCCAACTCTGCCTGGGGATTTCCACACATCATTCCACGTGCTCCCCAAAGCCTCGCTGAGGTGGCAGGTATGGACCCCGATTCATCCAGGGGGGCACAGCAGCCATCGGGAAGAAGCCTGCTGACCCAGAAGCCCGGGGACGTTGGTTTCCAGCTCTGGCCTTTTCTGGCAGGTGGCTGGGACAGTGCTTTCCTGGGGAGTTAATATTTGGAAAAATACTATTTAATGCATAGAGAATACCATTTTCTCCGGGCAAGATGCACCTCACCAGGGCCGACAGCGAGGAGCCCTGACTCTTGGAGATGCAAACACCCTTTCCTCTTAAACCCCACGGGATTTGTTACAACCCAACACCCAGGTAGTCAGTGAGGAAGATGAGCCCTCATTCAAAATATCAGTTTTCAAACCCACACTGGTTTTGCTTTCCTGGGAGACAGAAGCAAGAACCAGCTCTGTCTCTAGAGCACCGCACACACAGGCTCCAGAGCCAGGTGGCCGTGTCCCACTGACGGTGGGTGACCATGACTTGTCACTAACTTCCCTGAGACACATCTTCCTTCTTTGGAAAACGGGAACCATAATTCCTTCTTCCCGGGTGGCTGTGACAGTTAAAAATTTAACACACTTAGAAGGGAGCCAGGCATATAACGAACCCCAATAAATGCTGGCTATTTTTAGTTTTATCACAGAGGCAGAACCAGGAGAAAGAATGGAATAACACACACAGAAATTACAGCCTGTCTGGCTTTCATTCATTCAAAAAAATCTTTNCACCACTCAGCCAGCCCAAGGACATGTCATTTTTTAAATGTCCTGCCATTGGTGATGATTTCATACAAGCGTCAGTCAATACCTGAAGGCCCAATATACAGTAAGAATGAGGCGTGTTATGAATAGTTATGGCTCCAAATCCATATATCAAATTGTTTTTTACATAAATTCGCATCTCAGTCTGCTTATTGGATCTGATGAGCTTGTCATGCCATCTCACTGTGTGTATCAACAGGCTTGGACACCAAGAGCATAAGTGGAGTGCTGTCAGTTTCTGGTGTTTGCTATACTTTCATTATTAATATTCCCTTCAATTCATGATTTCCTTACAGTATTTGTGTTTAAGCCAGTCACTATTTTATTAGGAGAGTGTAGTTAAAATGAGAAAACAATTTATTGACGGACGTAACTGGCCAGTCATGAACTGCATTAGTTTGCAATGCTGGGGCGACGTCGTCAACTTCTGTGTGCTGTGGGGACACCAGCTTTAATCCTGATGCCCGCGTGACAGAGAGGAACTCATGACTTTGTACCAATGGACACAGCAAGGTTTCAACAGGGTCAATCTAGATTCTCATTATTTACGAAGCTTGATTTCTCTCTTCAGTTTGGCTGAAACAATTGTAAACGGAAGTACTAATTTTTTTTCCCCCACATCCTGGGGAGAGTGCAGCCCACTCCGAAGACCAACCTCACGTAATAGCGAACAATACAAGATTCTGAGTGGGCACGCCTTGGCCCCAGATCCTCGCTCTGCTATGTGAAAGCTGTGTGCTGCCTTACCGCCCCGATCCCAGGTTACCTGTCTGACAAAATACAGATAATACCTCCTCCTTCTATGTTTGGAGACAAGGATTCGGGAGATAACAAATAGGAAGTGTCTAACATTATGACAGACACATCCCGTTATCAAGAATGATTCCTTTTCTTGTAAACAGTGAACGTGAAGAGTGGAGTGAGGTGCTAAAGGGTTTCCAAGAAGCAGCAGTCAAGCCAGGACTCAGGCGGCCTGGCCCCAAGCCCAGCCTCTTCTCATAGACCAACCACCTTCTGATCAGGTGAGGAGGGCGGGGCCAAGGGCGGTGGGGCTGCCAGAGGACGCACAGAGCTTTGCTCCATCACGATCCAGCTCCGGAATCCTAACCAGAACCCCTCTAGTGCCCCTTTTAAGGGAGCACAGAGCTGGTCCCAGCATCATTTCTTATTGATTCAGGTCACCAACCAAAATGACTCAGCCCCACTGAATTTCATCTTTTGTAAAAAAGCACCAAAACATGTAAGAGGCGCTTAAAGCGTTCATGTCAGAACTATCCTTTAGAAACGGAAGACTGACCTTAAGTGGCAGATCACAAAAATGTGCACAGGTTCTTCCTCTTCTGTCCAGAGGTGGTAGCTATTGTTCTACCCTGAATCTAGGCTGTCCTTGTACTTGGCTTTGGCTAATAGAAGGCTAGGCAGCAAAGGTGTGTTTTCACTTCTGCTCTTGAGACTGAGCTGCCACGTAAACAAGCCAGGCTTGGCTGCTGGAGGATGACAGCCATGGAGAGGAGAACCACCGCCTCCCAGCCGAGAGCCCCAGACCCAGAGCGAGTCCAGCTGAGATCAGCCAAGCCTGGGCCCACCCTGTAAAACCGCCAGTCCGAGTCCAGCTCAAATCGCACGCTCAGAATCATGAGCGAAATTAAAAGTCCTCCTTTTAAGCCTCTAGGGTGTAAAGTCGTCTGTGATGCAGCCAGAACAAAGCAGTAGATACCGACTATTGTGCTCAGTTAACTCACACGTCACAAATTCAGTTTCTAGGAGCTTCTGTGTCCTCGTCTGTACCATGGGGACAGCAGCAGCATTCTCTGTGTGTACACAGCATTCGGGCCATGTTTAGACGCCGTATGTAACCGTCCCGCCACATTCCCTGAGATGGCCCTGGGAGGCAGGTCTGTCGTGGGGACTTACTGAGATCCCACACGTGAAGTGCCCAGTTCAGAGTGTGTCCTCAACCACTGGAAGCAGCTACATTTCCATGATGTCTTTACAGAGGACATTGGAAATTCTGCGTTTCTGAGAGATCTAGGCCCAGGTTTTACGATGTGTGGCTTGGAAAGATGCCCCTACAAGTGCTGAGCACACAAACACCTTTTTATCAGAACTACACCAGGTTCATTTCCAGTAAGTTCACTTTCCTCTGACCCTGACTGGCAGATTTAGTGGGAAGATCTAGTGGGAAGAGAGGAGGCAGAAGAAAGGGCAGCCGGCGGACGGAAGTGAGCATTTTCTAGTCTCTGTCAACATATGGTTTATTTTTAAATGCACTGAAGGTTTGGCTCTTCCATTTGGCAGGAAAAATAACGGAAATCCTCTCATAACTCTGAAATTTCCCGGAGCCCGCCCTCACCACCTCCACCCCTGCCAAGAGAAAAAACATGTACACACACACACACACAACATACAAATAGTGCAGCATACTCACCCTCTCTGAAAGAGATCCACATTATAAAATTTATGTAGCTCTACAGAAAACTCAACTGTTCCTTGTACTTCAGACATGATCTTTTTGGTTCATTACCTGAAAAACAAGAGAGAAATAAACAGCTTGAGACCACATCAGCCAAACACAGAGCATCTGAGCTCCTGCAACAGGAAACCAAACAGCGCTAATGTAGC
>NW_017731924.1:316910-317893 GCF_001890085.2 Hipposideros armiger
ATGTTCTAAGATCCCATAATCGCCAGATGGGCCACGTATATCTTTGATTGACAAGGCACGGATTCTAAGATTCAGGCAGCAAAGGAGAGAACCAGCTTGGGACGTCACAAACCCCAACACAGATCTGACAGGAACCACATAATGTTACCTCATAAGTGACTTCGTGTCTCTGAGACCACATCGCCACATCTGTACTTCAAGAGGAAACCTACCTACGAGAATGCTATGCGATAGTAACTAATGAAAGAGATGTTTACAAACTATGAAAACGTTCTCATTGTCCACTGGGTCTTATGAAAGTAATGAAGAACAGCTATCTGGAAAAGGTAAGCATATTACGCATTCTTCCCCGAGGGAGAAGGTGACTAGGAGAAGTGTAAGGCCCCTGAAAACAGGGGCTGTGTCTATTTGTGGGTTTCTGAGCACTCCACGGCTGACACCGTGGCTGGTGCACGACAGATTCACAAGCACGCGTGCAATTGATGAATGAAAGGTAACGTCACAAAGCACAGCTGCAGCCAGAGTGGGAAATTGAGAGGGGTCAGATTCAACACTGAAGAACAAAGCAACACAGAACACAACCTGAACCATTAAGGAGTCTGGACAGCAACGTGGGTTATGCTGGGAGCAGGCGGGTGCCTTTGTCATTAGAGATCTGCAAAGACAGGCTGGCCAGGCGAGCCCTACGGGCCATGTCCAGCCCTGAGTTCTGGCA
The DNA here is from genome assembly GCF_001890085.2 of Hipposideros armiger. Taxonomy (NCBI): domain Eukaryota; kingdom Metazoa; phylum Chordata; class Mammalia; order Chiroptera; family Hipposideridae; genus Hipposideros; species Hipposideros armiger. Next base: position 317,626 of record NW_017731924.1, read on the forward strand.
CCAGGCTCTGAGGCTGAGGTGTAAGGTACAGCATGGCCAGGATGTTAAACGAATCTCTCCATCCGTGGCATGGCGGGACCACACCCTGGGCAGTCCAGCTTTCCTCAGCAGTTGGGGCCAAGCCCCTTCCCCAGCACACACACAAGCCGATTCCCGGGTCCGACGCCCAGACCGCCTAACAATGCTCTGGGAGTGGGATCTAGGAATGCTCACGTGGATGTGGGAGCCGCTGAGGTACCCGCTTCTAATGCCACCTCTGATGGGAAAA
>NW_017731924.1:318388-325813 GCF_001890085.2 Hipposideros armiger
GACTACGAGTTACAAAGGTCCCCAAGCCTCAGTTGCCTCCTCTGCAAATCGGAGACAATACATCTTTACCCCCAGTGGGTAACACAGAGACCTGACTACAGATGTCAGCCCCAGGCCTCCTGTGACACATACGGTCACCAAGAATAACTGTTAATGTGTGTAGTTGGTTGCACGAACGCTTCATTGTGAAATTTCTTTCTATTGTCGTCATCAGAGTTCATTGAGCTCTTTCTTTCTGTTTGTGTGTGTTTTCCTCCAGCTTTAAGTCGCTATTATCCAGAATTATGTATTCACAGATACTCAAAACTAGGCGACATGGTGGAGTGTCCCTTCCAGCACCGTGGCCTGCCGCTCTCTGCCCCAGTGACGGGGCCGGGAGATAGATGAGTTTCCACTCCTCAGCCTGGAGACATCCAGAGTGACACCAAAGCGGCAGCACATGCCACCATCTACCCAGATGCCCAGGTGCCAGCTGGCATCAGCTTTTACTCCTCCCTTCCCCTTAACCACTGCTGTGGTCTGAATATGCCCCCAAACTGCATATTTGAAACTTTAAGCCCTAAAGTAAAATCATCAGAAGATGGGGACTTTGGGAAATTATTAAGTCAGGAGGGTGGAGCCCTCATGAGTGGGATTAGTGCCCTGATAAAAGGGACCCCAGAGAGCTCCCTAGTCCCTTCTGCCATGTGAGGACACAACCAGAAGTCTGCACCCCAGGAAAGGACCCTCCCCCGACCATGCTGGCACCCTGATCTCAGACTTCCAGCCTCCTGGTGCATGAGAAATAAAAGCCTGGTTCACAAGCCACCCAGTGTGTGGTAGTCCTTTACAGCAGCGCAGAGAGAAAAGGACACCCCCAAAGACAACTGGTTCTCGAGTCTCACCATCTTTAGCTCCTTAAGTCCAACACCTTCGCTCTACCTCCTAAGCCAGCACCCTAGGTGTCCTGGTCACCATCTTCTTCCCTAGATGCTCCCCACCCGCAGGCCCCAGGTGTTATCCCCCCGACCACGTCACGGCTGATCCTGAACCCACTTCCCTTCGTTCTTAGGACGTGATCTCTGGAGGATTCCATCCCTCCACGGGAATGGGGGAGAACATCGGGGCACTCAGGGGGCCCCCCGGGATTGATATAAACAGCTTCAGTCATGTCCTGGCCAACTCGCCGTCGCTCACCAGGGGTCACCCTGATTATTTCCATTTCTGCCTTCGACCCGGTTGGCAGGAATTCCACAGGCCCCTCCTGGGTTCCAGCCCCAAAGCCTCGGGGCTCCCTCCCTCAGTTTAGAGGTTCTAGGGCTTGGGAGGCCTGAGCTTCATGCCAGCCAGCACCACATCATTGTCTGTGCTTTTCACGGCCATGTTTCTAAAATGTGCAATGAGTTATTAACATGTTCTAAAAAAGGTTGCAGAGCATTCTCGGTTGCCTCTGAGGAAATCCGTTAAAAACATTAGGACGATTTTGGAGAAATACCACAATTCCAGTATCTTCATTAGATGCTGCTTGGAACCCAATCCTTTTACAAACATGTTTTCCTTTCACGTGTAATTTTTCTTTTGAAACATCAACCTTCAAAGTGTGTGGCCTTGGAAAGATTACATGGGAAATAAAAGCGTGTCGATCTTAATACGCATCGGCATTTACTTATGAAAAAGGCACGCAGAGTTAACCTGCTGAAGAGTGTATGAATCAAAGAATTCCAACATGGTGAGTCGGAAGGTTCTGGAAAGGCCCGTCTCAAGCTACAGAGAAGAACACGGAGGGCAGAGCAGGGCTGCCAGGGCCTGACCCAGCAAGTTCACACTTGACCCCGGAACAGCTGTCAGAACGCACCATGTTCCCTGGGGTCTGAGAGAGGCAGCAAAGGTCCTTAGAGGACGACCTCATTTTCATTCAGCAGCTGCCTTCTGCCCGCGCCCCATCCCCGGGCCACACCCCATCCAGAAGGCCATTCAAATGAGGTAGATAACTGCAGTTTTCTGCCTGAACACTGCGGGACAATCTGCTCTGTATTCATGGAAAATGATCTCATTAGGGATGAAAACTAGCATTTCTTCTTTGAGGCCAACTTCTGTCGTGCTGTGAGAGCATCTCATCGGCACCAGACTCTCCACCCTGGTGGTCACCTCTGCATGGGGCCTTGGACAAGCCACGTAGCATCTCTGAGCCTCAGTGTTCACATCTGGAATATGGGCCGACACTGCCCCTTCAGAGCAGCCACCGAGGATCAAAGGTGAGGTGTCTCCCGGAGGTGTTCCCTATTTCAGCACCTTGGGGTCGGGCCCACAGAGCTGCTCAAAGTGCCAGGGGCACACAGACACTTCAGCCACAGTCCTTCTGCCATCAGGAGATGGATCAGAAAGGACAGTCAGGTCACAGACGTGGTCCCTGGGGATAAGAGCTGCAAGGATGCTCAGAGAAGGCCCAAATGCCCATCAGTGAAGGCTTTGGCCACAAGGGCAGCCTGCTGGAGCCTGGCCAGCCCCTCGGCAGCTCAACAGCCTCAGGCAGAGCCTCAGCCCCTCCGTGCCTCAGTTTCCCCAACAAGAAATTGCTTTGGAGCCTGGCATATGATAAATGTTTAATAGGTACACGCTGTGACGATGTGGACACAGCAGGAGAGAAGCAATGACCAACCGCCCACAGGCTGCGAGCTGCCCCAGGGACTCCGGCTGGCAGGGGGCAGAGAGAAGGCAGGACTCGGGTCTCTGCCTCTCAGCCATCACAGCAAATGCAGTCCCAGCCGCTCGGCCCCCTGACGTTGAAAGCACTTTTTCTCTTTTGGTGAAGAATTCAACACTAGCTATATATGTGTGTTTATTTTTTTTCATAGCTGAAGACAATGCAAATAGAAGCACCCACGCAATCCTATTTTGCCTTGGGTTTCGGTGCCTCTCTTAGGCAGCATCTTAAAAGGCAGATGCGAGGGCACATAAGGTTTTACGGCCTCATAAAAGGAAGACAGAATCCTGGACTCAGGCAGAGGCCTTTGAAGCACCAAAGGCAAGGACCCCAATGCCCCCTGCGGCTCTCAGCCAGGAGCCGTCCCTTCCCCCCAAAGCTGGAGCTGGTGGCACCAACTCCGAAGTTCAGCCTACACCCGGAGTGGTGGCAATCTGTCTCTCCTTCCACCCACTGAAACGCACACATACAAATGGCCGCCTCAGTGCACACAGACCCACGCTACCTCTCGAGAGGCAGCATGGAATCACGGGAGGGGCAGTGGCTTTGACTCTGCCAGACATGGGTCACGTGCTGCTCATTTTCGGGACCAGCTGGCTTAACGTTAAACAAGCTGTAGCCCTCCCAGCCTCCCCTTCCGTACCCTGCATTAGTAGAAGCTGCCCTGCAGTGATTTTATTTTATTTTATTTTATTTTGCTGATTGGCACTAATGTATATATTTTTCAGCAACTTTATGGGTGCTCAGTACACAGTAGGTCATGCCCATATTGGAATAACTAATAGTAACCGTGAGTTGTACAGGAGAAGATGAGCTGACGTACCTGAAGGCCACCCTGGAGGGGGAACCAGCAAGAGCCTGGCTGAGCAGCAGGCGAGGGCACTGGGTTGCCAGGGAGCGAGCCGGGAAACGCCCAGGGCCTGGCATCAGGACCCAGGGCCGGGAAAGCACACCAGGCTGGGGGGCTGGATGCAGGGTCAGGTCCCTGACTCTGTGGTCCCAGGGACACGGAAGCCTAATTTGGTGCTGTCACCATGTCCCATTTAAGAGGCGGGGAGGTTTCAATGCCATGACGTAAATAACTCCAGACCGAGATGAGGGGCAGTCCTGCCTTGAAAGGCACTGGCTCCCTGTGCTGGCAAGAGCCCCCACAGATCCCGGGTCCCCCCCAGAAACTGAGGGCAGAGAGCCTGGGGTAGGCGTCCCTATGCTCCCTGACACTCTCCGGCCGGGGATATCGCACCATCTCATTTTAAGGGTCAGCACCATTAAGATGTCTCAGGGGCATGCTGTTTGCAGAATGGTGGTCCACCCAGTTCAAGTGGAGTCCCAGGAAGACATCGGTGGGTTCAGCATCAGCAGTCTCTTTCTGTAACCAAGTAATAACACCTCATACATCGAAGCGTAGCAATTCAGAGGGCCCTATGATGGCTTCAGCCACCTTCACCACAGAGATTGAGACACGTGAGGCCCACAGAGGGAAGTGGCCTGCCCACTGTCACAGAGCGAGTGCCCTCAGGACCCCATCTCCCCACTTCTAGTCCTGTGATCTCTGCACTCCTGGTGGTCGGACAGGAGGAAATGGGAAAGGAAGTGGGTACAGCCCAGAGTCATCAGGACCTTGGAAGTCTGGACTTCCCAGGAAACCCAGACATCACACAGCTCAGGCCCCCCATATTGGGGCTGAGGAAGTCTAGGTGGCTTTGGGGCTGTCTCGATGTCACCGAGCCATCTGACAAAACAGAGAAGAACCCCAACTAGACCTCAGGTAACCGGGTCCTTAGGGTGTGATGTTCTCACACTTGGCACAAACAGACGCGCTTCGGCTGCAGGGGCAGCCGGCTGTCAGACTCCGGCCCATCTTCTCACACTGTGCCAGCCCGCCCCCAACAGAACCCCACACAGCCTCACGAGAGAACCCCTGTCCTCTGAACAGGGTCTTGCTTTGCTCAAGCTGCTATCTCCCGTGGGACGGCCCACCTTTCACCTGCCCACCTGATGAGCCCTAGGCTTACATGTCCAGCACAGCTCGTCCAGGTAGCCCTTCCTGAGAGGCCACCCTCACACCCACGTTTCCACCCCACTGGGTGCGCCCCAAAACAGCCCCGACCACGTTCTGTTTTGGAAGCACATCTCTCCTTCAGGTTAGACTGTGAGGTCCTTAAAGGAAGGGACAGCCACCGAGCTCCGCAAAGAAACACAGCAGAGAAGCCTGTGCGATGACACGTGTGGGATGAGCGAGAGGAAAAACAAGCGCGAACGGGGATGAATAGATACGCCCCTCGCTCTGCCTTCCAATCAAACACGCAGCTGGCCTGCGCGCTCGGAGCAGGGCCCTGCACGGGCCTTCGAGACCAAAATGACCCCCCACTCTTACTTTCACTGCAGGCCTGAGCTCATCCCGTCCTCTGTGTGCGTCTGTGGAGGGAAAGCACGCAGGCCGGCAGCACCATCACGCCTGCAGGGATTCCCCAGGGGTGCTAGCCTGCGGGGGAGGGTGCAGCCCCGCCACACAGGAACTCTCTAGTTACCCTTCCTGGAGCCACAGCATAAACAGGCGGGGAGGTGAAAGCAAGCCCCGGGCCGCCACCGGATGAGTCACGGCTGGCACTGCAGACGTGTTATCTGGTGGTGCCTTGGCCACGGAGCGATCGGGTGGGATGCCGCCTGCATCTGTCACTAGCTCCCCAAGTGTGACAGTGACTCAGCCTTCCTCTGCACCCCCACGCTGACCACCCACAAGTTCTCCAAGCCCCTGCTGTCCACCTCCTCCCAGAGCCCCTCTCAGCCGGAACAGAAAGCCGCGTCTGGACAAGACGCGGAGGCCTCAGCGATGAGGGGAAGCCACGGTTTTGGAGTGTCCAGGAGGCGAGGGGGGAGGGAGCATCGGGCCTGCGCTCTGTTTAAGGCCCAGCGGAGGCTGCTGAGACCCTCACTGTCCCCCACACCCGCCAGAGCTGCAGGAGGCTTTGGCAGGGACCTTCACGTGCCTCAAAGGCTCCCTGAAGATCCTCCCAGAACTGGGCCCCCCTGTTTGCTCCTGGTCTCAGCCCAAGTATCATGTCCACCAGGAGCCTTTCAGCTCCTCTCAGGTCCTTCCTGGCCCATCACCCTCTTCCATTACTTTTGGAGCATGGACCCCAATGGAATTCATTCTTCACTTGCTGCATGTCTGTCTACGCCTCTCAGAATATCGCCTCAGGGGAGCAGGCTCTCCCGGGTGGGGCTGGCGTATCCCCAGGGGGCAGCTAAGGACAGCTCAGCACTTAGGAGGCGGGGCTGGGAAGGGGCGTGTTTAAAGTCAAGGGGACACGGGTGGCCTGGGGAAAGGGGACAAAAATTTGGGGACAACTGTGATACTGGACACCTCATCATTCTCTTTCATTTAATCTTTGAAACGCACCCCAACCTCAATATAAATCGATGCTGACGAAGGGAACCGCAGCTCCCTAAGGCCACCAGCTAATAAATGACGCGGCAGCCCCACCACAGCGTGGACTGCGCTGTGGGCTCCCGGCCAGTCAGCAGAGGGGGATAATGAGCTTCTTGAGAATTGGGGGCGAGGGATGTGCTTGGGACTGGGGGGTAGGGGGTGCGAGGCTGAAAGACCCCAGGGGACAAGGGCGATGCAGGACCTGGTGGTGCTAAGGGCTGCCAGGCGCCTCTGAGCGTACGTAGAAGGAGATTGAAGGCGGAGCCTTCAGACCTGCTGGGACAGCAACCTTTATAAGATGACAATGAGCAACCTATTTTTGGGGGGTGGGGCATGAATTAATCATGAGTTTATACTTTTTAATTTTTAAAAGCAGTCTTTCCCTTTATAAATGTCTCGGCACAGGCTGGCCAGGCAGACCACTGGCTCAGGCAGTCATTCAACAAGTATTAGTGTTAACTCAAGGCCCAGGAAGTGTCAGCAACTGCACGGGGCATTCGGGGGACCTGGAGGCATCAGACAGGAGGTGAGGAAAGGGGAACAAGACGACAGTTATCATACACAAATGTAAGCACTGCAAGGGGACGGCGCGGGCAGCCTGTCACAGGGCCCCGGAGGTGGCATTCCTTCATCTGTGTCAGCGGTGGAGGGACAGGAGATCGCCCTACAGGACCCACACCCTCTGCAGGCTGAGCATGCGGGAAACGCAATCGCTAAGGCAGATGCATCACCCACTTCATCTGATGTGTTTAACCACATGCAAAGTGTTATCTGACACTCACGGATGAGAGCGGTAAACAGTTCACAGACAAAACAAACATGACGGAGCTGGCTGGGCGGGTGGGTGAGACTCAGCACCAGACTTTCTAAGGAGCCACGCCTGAGCGGGGCCCACCTGAGCTGGACCCCCTCACAGGGTCTGTAGCTCCGTTCCTCCCCCAGCCTCTCACAGCCCCCAGCTCCCAGCACTGCACAGACCCAGGAGGCTCAGGCACCCCTGTGCTCTGTGGCTCAGGGAGAAAGCAGTCTGCCCAGGAAGCCGGAGAGAGGTGATTAATGGGTGGGTGGGTGAGAGAGAGAGACGCAGTCTTCGACGTGTCCACTCTCCACCCCACCTCCCTCTCTCTTTTGCTGCTCTCCCCTCCGCCCCGCGGAGGGAGGACAGAGTTGAAACGGATGAAGCTGCCAAGAGACCAGCTCCCCCAGGGCCCATTAGACTTGGACCAGGTCAGGCCCGCAGGCTGCAGCCAGGGAGCACGCTGCCACGTCCCAGAGCTCCTGCCAGGTGCCAGACCCAGGGTGGGGGTGG
>NW_017731924.1:326203-372930 GCF_001890085.2 Hipposideros armiger
TATATATATATATATATATATATATATATATATATATATATATATATATATATATATATATATAGTGTGTGTGTGTGTGAGAGAGAGAGATAACATCCCGGCTTCAGACTCAGTGACAAGACCCGTGGGATGTGGCCTCCCCCGTCCCCTCCCACAGCACTCTAGGGGAGAGCAGCAGCAGAGCCCAGCCCTGGGAGTGTGGCCTACGGAAGGGCGACCCACTGTCCTTCAGACGCTTGCAGTCTGGAACACAAGGACACCCGCCCAGTGCTACCGAAAAGCAGTGTCCTGGACACACTGAGGAAGGGTCACCCCAGGGCAACCCTCCAAGGATCCGGGCTCTCCAACAGGGGTCTGGACGGGTGAGACGGGGCGCAGGGGTCGTGGGGGCAGCAGAGCCGCTCCCAAACCAAAGGGCCACCGACTCCCAAGCTGCAGGACCCCCTCCCGGCCCCCTCCCCACCACACCCCTGTCAGCCCCTTCTTCTGCTGACCTCCTTTCTGCTCTGGGATCTGCAGGGGTTGGTGAGATGCTGGTTGGCCATGTCCCTGCCAGTGAGTGTCACTATTCCCACTTTACAGATGAGGACCTGGAGCCCCAAACTCCCCCATGACGGGCTCTCCCCCAACCCACCCCCAGCTCTCTCCTCCACCCGCCAACCTTGTTCTACCTGCCAGCACCACCCAGATCCCACTGGTTGCTAGAGCATCCAAGCCATTTCCTCATTCCGGCCTCCCTCGCTCTCTGCACAGACTCCTCCAGAGCCTTGAAAACCTCTCCATCCTGCAACCTCCCTCTGGATGAAGCCACATGCTAGCTGCCCTGTGAAAGTGCGCAGGCTACCCAGCTTCAGCCTTGTCCTCAGTCAGGACCGCTGGCTGTAACGGTCACGTCGCTGGTATGCACTGAGTGCTCCCCGTGTGCCAGGCCCCATCCTAAGATTTTTACATAATTAAATCCTCAGCACAACCCCATGTGGCAGACACTACCATTATCATCCCCATTGTACAGACAAGGCACAGACAGCTTAAGCACCTGCCTGAGGGTCACACAGCTCAGTAAGCAGCAAAACCCTGATTCTGCCCAAGGCAGTCTGGCTGAGGTCTCAACGTCTCACCTCTAAGCCCTGTGCCTCCAGCAGGCACTGCCCAGGGCAGGAGGATGCCCACCTGTCTCACGGGCCCCAGCACCTGGCTCAGAAGGCAGCACAGGGTCCTGGTGAATAGGGCTGAATACGAATGCATTAATGGAATGGAACTGGGTAGCACACCCGAGACACCTCTCCTCTTGCATGTCACACATTCAAATGAGGTTTGGAATTCAACCATCTCGTTTGAATAAATGTTTGCCTTTCCTGTCTTTGCAACTGTCTCTGCAAACTGTTCTCCCATCTTCTGGCCCCTGGCCCAGGAGTCCCCCCTACCCCCACCCCCAAAGGGAGCTGGCATGTAGCTCGGGCCTGCTCCAGGGAACTCTCTAGGCCAGAAAACGAAGTAGCACTTTGCTGTGTGTGAAGACACTAGCTAATTAGAGTAATTCACACTAAAGTGTGAATGAAGCCTGCAGTTGGAAGGGGAGTGGAATGCGGGTTTTAAAGCAGGAGCTGAGCAAACGCTGTATATTTGTTGCATGCGCCCAATCTTTCTGAAACTCAGGCCCACAGAGAACATCCCCAGTTGACCCCCTTCCCAGCCCTCACAGAGCCAGGCTTGTCTGCTGTCCACTCATGTGGGAACAGAACAGTGCTTTGGAATGACCTGAGCTTGAATCCTGCCCCCTTCGTGCTCCGTGATGTCACTTGGGTTCTCACCTATAAAACAGGTCTGGGAGAGATCAGATCACCCCAACACGGTCTAGGCACAAGCAAGGCACAGTATGCTGTGCGTTGGGTTCTCTTCCCCATGCCGGCCTCTCTACCCGGCTTTTCCAGCTCTCCCAGGCTTCTGGGAAGGAATGAGAAACGACTTCCTAGACTGCTCTGAATCGGTTCTTTCATAGGTGCTTCTTCCCAAAAGGAATCACCAGATAAACAAGGTCAATTCTTGACCCTGCAGGACTTCTCAGGGACTTCAGGGTGCCGGTATTTGGTGTAAGTCTCCAAGGTGGGAGTACCCGCTATGCCACTGACGTAGCCCCAAACATAACATTCCATGAGTGTGCTGTGGGCAGGAGCGGTGCTACCCATGAACAGTGAACGTGCTTCCTGCAATTCAGCTGCCAGGCTGGCGGGGACGATGTACTGGCAGAAAATCCCCTTCTACCTGCAACAAGGATTGTTATTTCCATGGGGGTGTCCCCTGCCTGGAAGGGGAACTAGAGCGCCCCCCACTGGAACCTGCAGGCAGCTCGCTTTCCAGCCCCTGCTGAGCTCATGACTAGCACCTGCCCCCTAGCCTTTGTGCCTCTGCATTATCTCTGATGTCCAGGGAGCAGGGTGGTGTGCACCACAAAGTAAGCACCCATATAATACTGCTGCTGAATGGACGGAGGGGTCAGTGGATGGACAGATGGACAGACAGATGGAATGATGTAAGTGCCCAAGTTCTGTGCAAGGATTTCTATCAACCAAATCTCCCATGAGCACACCATATATGGTGACCCAGCCACGTACCCTCTGGGCCTCAGTCCCCTCATTTATGAAGTGGGGAGTTGGCCAGAGTGGGCCCAGCAGGCGACATGATGAGCAAATGGAGACAGAGGGCCATGTGATGGACCAAACACCAGAGCCCCTGGGCCCCTGTGATGGTGACTCTTCAGAAAGGGGGCCTGGGGCTGCCCCATCTAGTTCCCAACAGAAGACAGACATCTTACTAGGTGAAACTTGATATCGATTGTTGGAAATTAATTTCGTAACTTTCAAAACCCTCTGCAGTCCAAACAAAAACCCATCTGTGGGGTGTGTTTGTCCCAAGGTCACGAACCAGTGTTTAGGCAACAGCCGCCACGTGCCAGGCATGGGGCAACGCGCCTCCCGGCATCATCTCACTCAAGCTCCCACACATTCTGGGAGTGGTTACTAACATCACACCCACCTTACAGATGAGACAGTAGAGGCTCAGGGAAGCTGAGTAACTTCCCCGTCACCAGAGAACAGAGGTGGAGGCGGGAGAGCTGGCGACCCTCCTTCTGTGAATGGCACAGACTCGTGGAGCCCCTGCCATGTCTTGTTCTTGGCACCTGCCCTCACTCAGCCCCACTGCAGCCCTGTGAGGGTCGGTGTTCCTATCCGGTGACCTCGCTGAGGTTCAGGCTGGCCACGATGCCCCAGGCCCCGGCGCCACTGACTGGTGGGGACAGTGCCCAACTCAGGTCTGTGCCACTGAACCATCAGCACTAGTCAGGCTGCCAGCTGTTCACATGCAAAGAAACAGTGCTTCGTGCATGTTCCTGAGAGCTGGGGGTGGGGTGGCACGCACCTGCACAGCCATGGAAGGCAAATGGTTTCACGAATGAGGATGGGGACGATTAAGTCACACGTGTCCTTTCTCAAGACCTTCATTTCGCTCCGTTTCTCTGTCCTTCTCCGCCCCACCCTTTTAAGCCATCCCCCGCTGACCCTGTGGGATGTTAATGCCTTTGCCTTTCTCATGCTGTCCCTGCCTGAGAGGGAAACAGGCCCTGAATCCCAAGTGCTAATTATCTAATAAGACTGCAGTTACATTAATTATATTTAAATGCCTCCACTTGTACAATAAATTTGCTTCGCAGCCCTGCTATTATCTCTGCCCTCGCACCCCCGTCACGGTCGTGGGGGTCCTCTGAGAATTCCCCCGCAGAACTGCCAGTCCCAAAATAGAAGGAACCTGGCGGGGCAATGCTGCACCTGCTGGGTTCGCGGGGAAGGTCTCCTAGTTTGCATTGCAGATGTGCTCCACTCAGAGGCAGGCTGAGAGCTTGCGAAAGCAAAGGCGCTCTAGGGGATAGGGAAATGGATGGTGCCAGACACCTGGCTGCACCCAGGCTCTGCCACTTATCACCTGGATGCTGCAACATAGCCTCTCCTATGAGAGATTCAGTCCTGTTAGATTCCAGGGTTTGAAGGTGAGTAATGTGAGGATGATGCTCACCTTCCTGGGGCCCAGGTGGGTCTCTTTGAGTGCGGGTCTCACTTACACAGCATTTACTGTGCACCTATTAGGTGCCAAATAACATGCTTGGCACTGGAATGTGGAGAGAGCTGTTATCTTAGTGCTTTGGGTGCAGAAAGTGGAAATCGTCTGGACTCAAAAAGGACCTTGACTTTAACCCTCTCCTGCTGAACAAAGAAACTGGGCAGATTACTTAACTTGGCGGTGCCTCGTTTTCATTATCTGCACAATGAGACTCAGAGTTAGCTTCTTCATCTGCCCAGGATGATTAAAATAATTATGCAAAATCCCCGCCAGCCACGGTCTGGGTCACAGCCTGTGCTCCTCAAATCGATGCCTTTATCCTGCTGATATCCTGTAAACGGGGCTCCAGATCGTGATCCCAGCCTCCCCGGAGTGAATTCATGCCACTCGTTTCCTGTTTGTGGACCTCAGTTTACCCATCTGCTCAATGAAAGGGCAGCTCTGATCCCTGGAAAGACTGGGCTTTGGGGGCAGACTGCGCTCATTTTCCACCTGGCCTTGGAGGGCCCTTTCACTGCCGCACCCCCCCCCCCAGAACCATATGCCCTTGACCATGCATCTCTAATGGAAGCACAGTGGCCATCGCGGCAGGCTCTGGAAACATTTAGTGCATAAAGGAAAGAAAGGGATGTAATGACAAGACCACAGCTTTGACAGCTGTGACAGCCAGCTCACAGCTTTGCTGCAAAGACCACATAGAACAGGGTCAACTCATTCTTGATGCTGTTCAGGCTCCTGGATCTACTGAGCCCCCGGGACACAGGGACAGGGCGCGGAGGGAGGAGAGGGGCCTGGAGCATGGGCGCATGCACTGTGTCCTTTCTCCCGGCATCCAACGCCAGTCTGACGCACTTAGCGCGGGCTCAGGAAACGGAGTGTATGGATGCATTCATTTACTTATTTAAACCGCACAAATACTCTGTGTGTGACAGCTATTAACGGTGGGGGAGCAGAAGCACGTGAGGGAGCGCCAATCTCCCCCAGGCCTCCATGCAGGCCACCTGCAGGGCCAGAGCTGCAGGGCCACTGGCTCCGCCCGCCCTGTGGCCCTGTCCAGAAAGCACGTGCGGCTGCAGAGCAGGGCCCATCGGGTAGCCTTCTGCCTGGATTGTCCCCAGGCAGTACCTGCTTCTGCTCCAAGAGACACGCATGCCCCTCACCTTTATCCACAGGCCAGGCGTGGTCCGTCAGTCACCAAAGGATCTAAGGAAACAGACTAAACATGTATAAAACCAGGTTTCCTTGGCCGGCTGTCCCAGGTCCCAGCTAACCTGTGCAGAGCTGTGGTTTGCAGGCCCCTTGTTGAAGACCAGAGCGGTCCTGTTACCCAACAACCAACCAGGCAACAGCCCGTCCTGAGCGGCCCAAGGACTAAACGACCTACCTCACAGACTCCACAAGCATTTGTGACGGCACACGGGCCCAGCTTTGTGACAGCTGAGATGTTTCCAAGAACTCCGGAGCCAGAGGACCAGTGCCAACGTCCACCCACAACATGGCTGGATCTCGAAAACATTCTGCTAAATGAAACAAGCCAGCCCCAAAAGGCCACGCATCGGATGAGCCCGTTCTTAGGAAACGCCCAACACAGGTAAATCCAGAGCCAGGCGTCTGGTTTCCAGGGACCCTGGGGAGAGGTAATCGTGCGCGACTGCTACATGGGCATGGGGCATCTTCAGAAGTGGGGAGGATGTTTGGGAGGAGATCCAGGTGCTGGAGGCACAGCACTGACTGTGCTGTCACTGAATTGCACACCGCCCATGGTCAATTTTATGTGATGTGAATTTCACCTCAATTAAAAATAGGCAATCCCCAATATCACACATGCTTTGGGTGATGTGACTCACATATCCAAGAGCTCGGTAAAACCAAATTAAATTATTTCATTCTGAAAAAGAAATGAGCTACGATGATTTTATTTTGTGTCTTAGCTCTGACTTCCAGGCTGCCTGCCGCTCCTCGGGTTCCGATTCCTGGCTTCAGCTCTCCAGATTAAGTCTCCGTCTCCCACCAGACAAAGCGCCAGGAGTGACATCAGAGCCCACGTCCCTGGAAGCTTTTCCTTGGAAGACCACACACCCTGGGGTCTTTCAGCCTCAGAGAATAAGGAGCTGCCACCCCACCCATCCCTGCCCCGACGCACCTGGAACAAAGGAAGGCTCACTGTCCCTCTGGGGGTCGCATGCCCAGCCACCTCCCTCCCCTGGACACTGCGTCTCTCCTTCCAGCCTAAGGAAGTGCACACACACCAGCCTCTGGGGTCTTCGCATGTCTTTGGCCTGGGAGGTGGAGCTCTGCTGGGCTGGGGGGCGGAGCTCTGCTGGGCTGGGAGGCGGAGCTCTGCTGGCCTGGGAGGCGGAGCTCTGCTGGACAGAAACCTCGGCCTGCTCCTCTCCCTCAGCTCCCTGACCTTAGAGACTCAGAGGGAGGCCAGGGTTCTGCATCTTAGCCCTCCAAGGACTCTGTGATGTTGCGTGAGCTGCTTCACAACTCTGTAACATGGGGACCTCGCCACTATGCAGCACCCACCGGGGCTGAGGGCGGTCACAGCACAGACCTTCTGTGGTGGGGGCTCCTTGGGGCCACACAGGTGAAAGGCCCAGAGCCGAGAGGAGGCACTGACGAGATTTCTAACGGCATCAGGGTGCCTTTCTAAGCAAAAGGCTGCTGCTAAAAATAGCAGTTCTTCTAGGGATGATTTCACATTAAATCTGCTCAATTTACACGTTGAAATCTTACTACCTTCCTTCTCCAGCCCTGCAGACCTCAGGTAACCCGGGACAGGGGCTCACAGAGTGTAGATGACTGAGCCATGGGATTTAACAGAAACCAGCCAAGTTCAGAGGCCTCAGACAGGGGGTCCGGCTCATCACCTGCAGACCCAACCACAGGGTGTGGAGTGAAGGCTTGATTTTGGGATAATACTGCAGACATTAGAGGCACCATGGAAGGGGCTGGGTGGGAGGGGGGTTGGTGTAGGGAGCAGCAAGTGGGTGGAGGGCATTCCTTCAAAGTGGGGGTCTTTCATTACTTTTAAGGCAGCATGTTGATGGAATGGTTTTAAGCCCATGATTTAAAGATGTTCAAAGCAGCCAGAGAAAATATGCTATTGAGATGTCAGTGGCCAGACCCCAAGAGAAAGGAGTAAAAATGCCTTGTCTTTCATACTGGCTCAGTCCCTACCCTGACCTGGCCCTGCCTCCAGCCTCTCTGCCTCCTAACAGAATCTGGTACATTCTTGGCAGCCTCTTGCTCAAAGGTTGACTAGGAGAATAGAATACAGCTGGTTAGCAGCACTTGAACCCAGACCTCGGGAACTCTAGTCAGTCTCCTCCTTAATAAAAGGATAACAGGAGTGATAATAATATTTTTTTGAAATAGCAGTTTAGGGCTCTCATTGCATAGCAACATCTTGATTAATCACTTGCCCTTCTTTTCCGGAGACTGCTCCAGTTAACGCCTGGTGTCCCAGTGGAATTAGTAAAAGTGCCCCCATTCACTCTCAGCATGGCTGGGTGTGAACAGGACACTATACGCCCGTCCTGCCCATAGCAATGCTTTACGATGTACCTTGTTACCACCGTCCTTTTGCTCACGAAGCAACTGAGGCTCTGAGGGATGAATTATTTCAGCTAAGTGGCAGAGCGAGTTCAAATCTAGTTCATCTAAAATAGAGGCTGAGCTCTAATCTCTACACAACCATTTCCTCTCCATGAGTGGTTTTCAGCTGGTGTCACCTAAGCCCGAGGGGAGGGGCATTCCTCAGCATCCATGGAGAGGGGACTTTGGGGAACCAAGTGGGTGGGGCTCAGGGCTCTACCACCCCCACTGTCAAGAGACCAAGCCCTTCCTATCTATTTTATAGAGGACGGGGCTCTGCAATCGTCCCTTGGGAGAAAAAGCTCTAATCTGTATTTTAAAAGTTGCAGGAAATAATTTCATTTATTTCTGTATCACCAGTGCCTAGAACAACGATGGGCACACTAGGTCCCCAGTAAATGCTTCTCGAATGAATGAATGAATGAATGGACTATAGTCATTACCTAATAACTTCCCAGGCTGACAGCTACGTTGAACACGGCTGACGCAGAGTTGCTGGTGACCAATTATATTCACATCGAAATTCACCACCAAAATATTCCTGTCAGAATCATCCAGCCCCTTCAGAGGGCAAACCATGAAAATACAATAAAAAGTCCTAATTACAGAAGGAGCCTGGAACCCACCTGGCCTTGCAGGTAAAAAGTGGACCCTCTGCAAGGTTATAAACCATAAATAATATCACCATCCATGGAAATTACCCGGCAAAACACATTGTATTTTCTCCTTAATGTTGCCCTTTGATTGGCACGCGTCCCCTGAACCCCCAGTGCCTGCACGTGCATCCCTCGGGCTCGTCCCCGGCACAGATAACTCACTCCCCGTTCACTTACTACTTGTCTGCCCTTTTACAGCAGAAGCCTCAGGAAGTAGGTTTCATTCATAGCTATTCCCCACGGACCTGCAGAACAGTTGGCATCATGTGAAGTTTCGGTAAATATCAGATGGGTGAGTGGATGCTTGGGGTGCAGGAGTGCCTGTGCTGGATCTCTCTGGAACCTGGGCTGTGCTCCTTCTAGAAGCATGGTGACGCTTGGCTGGGATTCTGCCCAAGGTGGAAAGGAAGCCTGGCTTTGCTGGAGCCACAGCCACCCCTCAGGGACCCCAGCTCAGATGGGGTAGGAGAACTTGAACACCCCAGACCGAGAGACATAAAGCAAATCACTCTGCCATCTGCCAGGGCCCTGTCTAGAATGGCCGGCTGCCGGCTCTCCGTTCTGGAATGGCTGGGGAGTTGCACGTGGAGCCAGGCATTGGGGATGGGCGGTAGACCAGAAGTCCGGTGGTTCCCACAGGCTCATGCCCCCGTGTCTCCCCTGGTCTATCCCAGTCTCACCCTCCACCCACCAGCTTTGGATCAAAGTGGGAGGAAGGGAAGAATGTGAGGGAGGACGGGGAGAGATGAGTCAGGAAAAAATAGGTCAGCCGCCTACTCTGCTGCAGGCTCCCAAGCGCGGAAGGAGTTGCCTGATGCAACCTGAGGAATCCCCTCTAACTCCTTCGTACATGGTTGCTCAGCCTGGTGGAAACCCATCCTAGACAGGGAACTCACCACCTGCCAAGGCTGCTGGGACCGTTTTCTCCTTGGGTTACCCATAGACTCACCCCACATTTATAGGAGAACCTCCCCCCCCCCATTTTAGGCAGCTCCAAATCCCAGACTCTAATATGCCCTGTACGTGGGGTCGTGTTCCAGGAAACTGGAAAGTATGACAAACACTGTCTCAGGTGAAGAGATGAAACACTGGCACGCTATTTGCAATTTATTGTCTACAGTTTGGGGACTTCGCAGAAACTAAACCATCAACCGTTTCACTTCCTCTGATAGGATTTCACAATGCAGTATGCCTAACAAGCAACTTAGAAACTCGGAAAACTCACAGAATGTTTGGGGTCCAAAAGCAACACCCTCAGGGATGATGTAATTGATCATTTATATACAATACTGTGAACCTGGACACTCTTTCACATGAAATATTAGTTGGTGTTATGTCAAAAGGGGTTTCCATGCTCAACCAAACTTTGGAAGAACTGGGTGAAGCAGATGTCAAACTGCAGGACTTCTCAGAGCCTTTGATATGATTCGTTCTGTGATACCCCAAGCAGATCTAGTGCAGAATAGCTCTCTGCTGTCCTGGATTAAATTTTCTGAACCTTGACTGTCTCTTTAGAGCTTTCTACCCTGCAGCTGAAGACAGCAGCGGGATAACCATGAATATAAGCCCACAGGAGGCACATGGCACTCGTGCTGTCATTCCTCCCTGACTAGTAACAGCCACAGGCTTGAAAGGAACCCATCTGTGCACCAGCCCAGGCTCTGAGCCAAACACTGGCCCCAGGGACGTTTTCACAACTATTTCCCCAGTCTTCAGCAAAAAGAGAGAAAAATGGCCTTTTAAGACCAGCTGACACAGCACTGGGACCTGGGAGGCCAAGGTTGAATTTTTCTATCTACTGCAGTATTTTCCTATAGAGAGAGTGACCCATGGCATTTCCTTTCTCAGGAGCCTGGTGACAAATGTGACTGATGGGCACGAGCATCGCCTCTGGGTGACACATTGTAGGGTAAAGCTATGGGAGCACGGGGGTCTTCACAGAAAGTATCAGCGCGCTGGGGCCAGGCCTGGCTTACCTGGGTAAGCCCTGATCCCCATAGACATTTATACTGCTCACGTGCCAGTCAGGTGACTCACAGACGGTTACTGGGTCCTATTATGTGCCTGTCCATGGTGTATGTGTATAGGAGAGAGAGAGAGAGAGAGGGAGGGAGAGAGAGAATGAGAATGAGAGAAACAAGGAACGGCCCTCATGTCCGACTCTGCTCAGCACTGGACACCCGTGACCCAGGTATGAAAGCACTGGACAGCTTCTGGTCTACCTCAGGCAGGACCTACGCCTTTGTCACACCTCAGCCCTCAAATGACAGTGACGAGTGACATGCACATGGCACTCCTCCTGTGCCGGACACTGTGCCCAACGATGCCCTGCATTGACTCACCTTCATCCAAGGAGGTAGGTGTCCCCATTGAAGGGACTCATCTCCAGATAACCGGCCATGTTTCCTGTAAATCTGAGCTGGTGAGCTGTGTCACCAGGAGCAAGGGGCCTCACCCAGTAGCTGGCCCAGAGCAGGTGTCCACGAAGTGCAGCTCCCTTTCCATGATGCTGCACTGACCCTGACCTTCCTACAACGCCCCACGGATCCTCATTTAGCTATCTGTCATGACAATGACGAAGGATTTAATCATAGAGCCTTTTCCCAGCAGGGAACTTGCCAGGCCAGCTCCCTCATACAGAGTTCAGGAACTGAAACCCAGGGAGGTGAACAGACACCGCAGGACACAGTGAAGTAGCAGCAGAGGTAGGGCTGGGACCCACGTCTCTCAAACCCAAGCCCGACCTCCTCCCATTCCCCCTGCAGCGTCCCAAGGAGCAGGACTAAAGATGACTTTGCAGGAGGCCATCAATGATTTAAGTGGCTGGAGACAGAAGGACAAGAGACAGCTAATTAGTGCAAAGAGCTCATTAAGAGGACACGGCCCCAAGGGGAATCCTATTACTCTCCAGAGTCCAAAATGAGTGACAGTGACACAGTAACTGTTCTTTTTCTAACCCCTCAGCTCCCCTTAGGCCCATCTCCTGAAACATGGCTTCACCCACTTCCTCCTTTATCAAATGTCTCCCTGGCCCCCAGCTGTCTGGAAACTAAAATCTACCTCGTTGGCACAGCATCCAAGGTTCACCCTGACGTGGCTTTGATACACGTTCTTAGCCTCACCTCTCATGCCAGCCATCCGGGCCACCTCCTGTCCTTCCCTCGGCCCAGCCACATCTGGCCCAACTTTGGCCCAGTCTGTAATGGTTTCTCCATTCTTCCTCCCCGACGTATCAACCTTCAGCTCAGCACGAGACCCAATTGACACAGCGCTCCCTGTCTCCCAGAACAAAATCAACCTCCTTTCTCTCTACCGCCAGAGAACACAACTAAGGGAAACTTGCAGCAGAGCAGTGGAGAGGTTAGAAGCCTGCTGCCCACTGTTCTGAGACCCTGAGCAAGTCTCAACCTCCCGGAGACTTCCATTTGTGAAATGAAATATGCAGTCACCTTCTAAGGGCGAGTGGCCAACATAACACGTCATGCCTGTAGCATGCTTAGGACAGTGTCTGACACTTAATGTATATACTCTATACACTAATATAACTGGACTATAATATAATAATATGCATAATTACATTTTAGTATCTCACTTTTTATCTTGTAACGTCATCATTTTCATCTTTTCCCTTTCTCTGCAGTATGTAAGTTCCACAAGGGTCAGATCTATACATTGTTCATTCATTCATTCATTCATTCAATAATCAGTTATTAAGCATTAATATGCATCAGACATTCTCCTAATACCTGGAGATACTCAGCCAAAAAACAAATAAACAAAAACCCACACATGACTCTGGTTCTCAAGGAGTGCATTATTTGGGGAGAAAGACATGTAGAGGTGTTTCTCTTTGATGCCTTTTAAAACTAGCTCAATGGTCTGTACAAACCGAGTATTTAACTTAAAAAAAGTCTCGTCTTGATGAAGTACTTTTTTTTCATGTTAAGCATTAGACAAAGCAATTTCTATGCATTATCTCAGTGAATTTTTACAACTTCCCAGTATACTGTTTCTAGATTAGAAACTTATGGATGAAATGGTTTCTTTCAGGCAGTTATGAAGCCATAGCACTAGGTTTAAACTCGTCACCCTGACCCCAAACTCCCCTCATTCCCACTGGACTTTATGCTTCTATTTCCTGGCGATTTGGCCACTGGATCAATAAATAAATGGCTGGGGGCAATAATATTAGAAGGGGGAAACCTTTCAGGACCACATCTGGGCTTCTCCTTCTAAAACTGGAATCCACCACACTTTCTGAACCATGTGTCATGTTACACTTTATAAGAATTATTCCCCAGGTGGCATTTGAAAGCATATTTAATAATGCATTGCTACCAGGTAACCTTTCCAATGTTCAATTAGCCATAGTCAATGCCACTGATTTGTCTCTTACTTCAAAACATGTCATGAATGTATCCCAAAGCCACATTCAGCCAACCACAGATCATTATCTTTTACTAAATCTCAAAACTGCACATGCTGGGTGTTACCATTAAAAGTGAGATCTAGCATTGAATGAGGGATCACTAGCTGCCAGGAGCTCTCCTGAGAACTTGGCACTTACTGACAATTTGACCTTTGCAATGACTTTTGAGGTTGGTGAGATCTAATATTATAGGTGAAAGACTCAGAGAGGACAAGCAATGTGACCAAAGCTCAAACAGAGTAAATTAGAAGTGGAACTGGATTCCAAAGCACATATACTTAGGTACTGTATTTCAGCTTCAAGCGCTTACTTGGAAATATCAAGGTTAGGCAGGGAGAAGACAAATACCATGCTGAGCAAGGCTCCTCATCAATAAGATGTGGTTGGGGAAGGAGTTGGGACAGAACCTACTCATGAATTCCTAAGACCGCTTGAGAGAGTGCAGTCCTATGCCGTGCAGGTGTGTCCAAGAGTGGCCATATTAGAAAGTCCATTGTTGATAAGGGTCCCACCCACTGGTTTAATTGAACACTCCATTAGAAATGGCTCTGGCTCAGGGAAGGAAGAGTTCACCAAGCCTTATCCACCCTCTTAGGATGGACAGAACACAGGCTTCTCATCAGCCGGGCTTGGCTTCCCATCCTGGCTTCACTCTTACTCAGTGTGGACTTGAGCTTTTCACCTGAGCCACAGTCAAGAAACTGGTTGGCAGGCGCTGTCCCAGGTGCTGAAGCCGCACAAAGAACACAGAGTTCACAGGAACTGAAGCATTTTAGACAATATGGCAAGCACAGCAAGAAAGAAACCTAAGCCTCAGCCTACACATCAAAAGAGCATGACCAAAGACCAACCATCATGTGAAAAGATGCCCACATTTATTTATGATCTAGTAAATGTCAATTAAAATCAAAATATGATACCACTTCACACTGACCAGAATGGCCAAAGTGAAAAAGCAGACGATACCAAGTATGGGTGAGGATGTAGAATAACTGAAACTTGTATGCACCACTGGAATAAGTGCAGGTTGGTACGCCCACTTTGGAAAACTATGTAGCAATATCTACTAAAACTAAACATACACATACCATATAGCATAGCTTTGCGATTCTTAGTAATCTACTCAACAAAAGTACATACAATACGCTTTGGAACACAGTATAAGAACATTCTTATCATTTTTCATAATACTCCAACATAGAAAATGATACAAATTTCAGCAAACTGAGTCCATGAATAGTGGTGTATTCATACTGTGGACACTATACAGCAAAAGCATGAAATATTAATATTACTGTACACTCCACCATAGATGGATTGCATAATCATGTTTGAGTTCAGAACCCAACCACAAAAGAATATGTACTGTATGATTTCCATTTATATGAAGTCCAAAAATAGTCAAAAGTAACCTATGCTGTCAGCAGTTAGGAGAGTAATGACCCTTAGTGAC
This sequence comes from Hipposideros armiger, assembly GCF_001890085.2. NCBI lineage: Eukaryota > Metazoa > Chordata > Mammalia > Chiroptera > Hipposideridae > Hipposideros > Hipposideros armiger. Next base: position 340,455 of record NW_017731924.1, read on the forward strand.
AGTGGTGGGTGGTGGCGGGAAATAGCACAAAGGGGTTCTGGGGAGTGTGGATGATATTCTGTGTCTTGATCTGGGTGCTGGTTAAACTGGATTTTTGAGTTGGAAACAAATCTATCAGGCTATACATTTGTGTATTTCCATTAAAAACTGTTTAAGAGTTTCTTGCATGGCACTGATATGTTGAGATATTCCTTTCAAGTTGACTTTTCCAAAAGTGCTATGTTTTATCGTGAAACAAAATCTTCCAAACCAGATGTGTTCTCATCCAACCCCACTTCCCCAACCAGCCTTAGGACTTTTCTCATCCTCCTTGGCACACGCTTCGGTGTGGGTTAGTTCTGCCTCTTCATCTCCTGTTAGGGCGGGAACTCCTTAAGGTCCGTGACCATACCTGACACAGATGCATAGCTACCATGATGATAATCTAACACAGTGTGAACACACCATGATCTCTGTGGATGGTCACTGAATTAGACACAGCAGTATAGGCTGTGACACGGTTTGCTTCAGTTGCAGGGGTGAGGGGGAGATGGGCCCCAGAACAGCTTGATTTTCTTGCAACAGTCTGCCTCCCAATCAAATGAAACATGGGACGGAAGGGCAATGAAAGGAAAAACAATGGTATCCATCCAAGCATTGGTCCCTAAAAGACTAAGCAGGAAGTGAAAAGTCCGACAGAGAAGCGGCGTCCACCATATATGGTGGAAGACACACAGAGAGGGGCCTCGAGTGCCACGACAAACTGAGGTCTGCGTTTTCAGCCATGAAGAGCCGCTGGAGCGCAAACAAAATCACTGATCACCTGTGGCATTTCAGGAACGCTGTAAGGTAGTTTATGTACATCTAACCCTCATACAAGAGACTGTCAAATAGGCATAATCTCTCTGTTTCAGACATGCTGAAATTCATGCTCAGCAAGGTTAGATGGCCGCGGGCCCTAGGGTGAGAAAACGGCAAACGCCCAGGTCTGTGGCCTCCCTTCTCAGGCACACAGTTGCCCAATGCATTAAGCATTCACTCCAGGAAGAAGGGAGAGAACAGGTTTGCTGCAGAGAGGGAGGCGGTGTAGGTGGGACTCCCGTTCGTTCGGAGCTGCTGCAATAGCACATAACAGAGGAGCAAGCCTGGCTCTCGGCCCCGCTGCAGAAGCCAGTCATACTCGGAAGCTAGGTGGGTGAAGGGAAGCAGCCGGGCAGATGGTCCAAAAGCGCCCCCCATGGGCAGGTGGGCTCTGGGGAACAACAAGCGCCGGCTCGGTCCCCCACTGCTGAATCAGGCAGCTGCAGAGCTGCCCTGGGGAGTCTCTAACTCCGGGTAACACAGTCTAAGCTTAGACAAGCCTTAGTCACAAGGACGAAGTATTATTAGTTTAGCTGTGTTTTAGCTCCAGCTTTCTCTTTGAATCATGTGTGCATGAATCATAATCACCACTCTTTATATTTCAGAAGCAAGTGTATAATTTTTCTTACCCAAGGAAAGAAATCAATTGCTGCCCAAATATGAATCTCACGTTGCTTCTGAAGCCCTTGGGTTTATTCAGCTCTGAGCCTGCATCCTTTTTTTAGGGAGTGGGAATCATCAGAAAAGCTAAAAAAGAAAAAGTGACATGTACTGAGCATCTGCCCTGCCCGTGACTCCACTTGACGTTTTGGTAGATACAATCTTTCCCATGTTATAGATTAGGAACCTGAAGCTTATAAAAGCAATTTATTGAACCAGTTTCGCACAGCTAGTAAGAAGCAGAACTTAGGATTCCAATTAGGGTGTGTTCGGCACCCAGTCCCATGGTTCTGATATTTCTGCCCCAGCTCACCTGGTTACAGTCTAAGAAATAGTATCAGCCCGACTTCATGGTTCCTTTGGAAATGATATTTAAAGCTCTCCCAAACGTGGCCATGACATCTGTTGTCTATTTTCCTCTTAGGACACTGCATTAGCCGTTGGAGAGCTAATTATCTCTGAACCCGTTAACTGTATATGAAAAGGGGATCCTGACCAAGCCTGGTTCTTAGAGTTGGTGTGAAATGTGTGATTCAAGCAGGGGACATCTATGCCAGCAATGCATAACTGCATTGTGTGACAAGCCACCTCTCAGCTCCAGGACCTGCCCTGAGCAGTCCCACCTGCCTGCCACTGACCACAAGCCTCCCCGGCACAATCCCTGCCCTTCCTCTCAGACAATGAGGAGCTTTCAATCTTCCAAGACTGGCTGAAGCCACGCACCAGGCTCCACATTTGGCATCTCGCTGAACACCCACGTGGGCAGCCCAGGGTGCATCCTCCTTTTCCAGGTGTGCTGCTTGGCTATGCAGCACCACTATTGTACCCAAATACAATCACACTAGCATGTCAATTATTAAAATGCAGTAATAGCATTATAATCGTAAACATCACTTACCACATGCAATAACAGTACGCACAAGTAGTTTAGATACAGAGTGTGGGAAGGTTTCAGGTATTGGCAACCACATTATTTCACCAGGTCTTGATTCTCTCTCAGAATTAGGTCCACGGCAAATGTTTCTAAATAAATCCAAACAAATGAACCGAAGCTTGCAGCTGAAGATCACAGCTTGCCCTCTGCTCTGCTCTCAAAGAGATCTTTCTGAATCACAATTCTGATCACGTCACCCCTTGGTCTGAAAATTGTAGGGGAGACTTCAGGTCTGATTCCCCAGTGAGGAAGCTGTTCCCATCGTCTAGCAGAGGGCTGGGGTCCTCATTCAACAGATACTTCAGACCCCACTGGCTCACACTGCTGTGTTGGCCAGTTCAGCTTTCTAGCGTCCTGCAGGGCCTGACCTTGAGACCACGCCATCCGTGACAGCCCGCATGCCCTGTTGTACTGGAGGGGACAGAAGAGGGGAATAGAGTTCTGCTTTGCAATAACGGTCGTTAAGGAGGTGGAGCTGGGGTCCTGTGCTTCTACCCAGTGTGACATACAGGGAGTGTGTGACTTAGAGCTCATCTCAGGTGTGACAGTTGAGCACTGGGGAGAGCAGCATGGAACTAAGCAATGTCCCTGGTGACAAAATGATGAGAGAACCTGAATTCACAAGCAGACAAATTCACTGGGCAGAATTCAGTAGGACCCATGGACCTGACTTGGTGAAAAGACCACACATCCATGGTCACTTCTTCCATTTCTCTGGAAAGCAACCCTGCACTGTCCTTTATGAAATGCTCTTTGTCACTGGGATATGAGGGTGGTGGTGATGGTAACGCAACTGGAGAAGTGGCTTACTCAGACTATGTCGAAATGTATTCTCCTGATTGGACAGCAGGAGTCAGGGTGAACACCGTGCCCGGAGAATAGCTTTCTGTGAAATGGGCAAGGCAGCCTGTCTGTGTTCCCACCACATCAACCTGCTTCTCGAGAAGTCAAAGACCAGGGCACAGGAGGGAATCCTGGCTTCGTAAACACTCCTCTGAACAAAACAAAGTAGAACGGCCAGGGAACACCACTGGGCTTATCTGTGGGCAGGGTTGTCTGGATACAAACACAAGCACGCAGAGCCTACTAGGGTACCCGGGAAAGAGCACCCTGGTATGACCAGGTTGGAAAATCACAACAGACTCCAAGTGAACACTTGGCAGCCATGTGTCTACCTTGAATAGAAAATCTTCCCACAGCACGTGGACATACATGGACGTATTCAATTCAGACTGGGCTAGCCACCGAATCTGACTACAATGTGACATTTTAAACAGCGTGAGACTGGCAGGAACAGGTCTTGGAGTTAAACAAGGCTGGCGACATTTTTTAAGGGCTGCGCAACCTTGGAAAAATCCTTGCATCGTTCTAAGTCTTAGTGTCTTGCTCTGTAAAATGGGGTTGAGAACCTACCACGTAGGGTTTTTGTGACAAGAACATTTGGTAACGTTTTGTTACAGCGTCTGCCCATGGTGTACGCTGGGGACAAATGGAAGTGTCCTTCCCTTCGCTTCCTGGACGGCTGAGTGCTGAAGAGTAACACTGGGACGGGATGGCATGTAAGGCAGAATACATCCAAACGCCTCGGCTAGCTTTGCGAGACCCCCTGGTTTCTGATTTCCACGAACAGTCTGCCTTCACCTCCTCTAACTGCCTTCCAGGCGATGAGCTTCTGTTTCTGATGCAAATGTGTTTAATTCCTCCCGAGTTTAGGAATGGGGGGGAAAGGAATTACATTTGGTAATGATAATAGTAGAGAAGAAGGATCTAAGCATGAGAATCAAATAAACTTGAGTGAAAAGCCCAGCTCTGCTGCCTCCTAGCTAGACAACTGATGGCAAAGTGCTTGCCCGCTTTGAGCCTCAGTTTCCTGGGCTGTCAAGTAAAGATCAGAGCCACCCTACAGCAGCAGAAAGGGAAGGGAAGACCTACCCGACAGATGTCCTGGAAGGAGACTGCACTTCTGCAAAGCAAGCGCCAGGTACACCTGACTTCCTGCAGCCATTCGGTAAATGGTAGCACTAATAACCTTTCCGTGAACACCTGTATTCATGAATCACTAATGCTATTATCACTATTCTGAAGAGTGAAGCAATTTGTCAGTATGGTTGGTGTGCACATGCTAAATTCACCTGACTAGTTAAAGAACTTATTTGTGCCTCAGTTCACTCACCTGTTGAAAAACACCCAAAAGTTGAAAAAATAGTCACTTTCGCATTCTGGGGATTCGGCTCCTATTAATGAACCAAAAAGGCTCCCAGCAATTCGTGTTTGTGAAGCACGTTGACATCCTAAGAAGAAGAGGCAATTTAAATGCAAAGTTCTATTATAACTTCTGTTTATGATTGGTACTCCAAGGGCTCTCGAGTGAGGAGCACCTAGAATCCCACACCTGTCATCTAGGAGACAGTGCTGTATCGTACCATAGTTGAAGGCCAGGATCCCGGCGACTCTCCAGCAGTTCTTGGAACTCTGGTTCCGTGGCCAAAATGTAGAATCCAGTTGGAAAATATGGTAAAAGAGAGTAAAAGGAAGGGGGATTCAAATGCTTTCAAATACCAGCTAAATTCTGATTCCTCCTAAACCTATAAATCAAGCTCAAATTCCGTTCCTGTTTTCTGTTTCCATAGCGTTAGCATGAGGGCAGGGCACCGCACCTACAAAAGATGATGGTATTTTGGAGCCAAAAGACCAGAGGACAGAATAGGGGGCAACTTCAACCTCTGAAAAGTGAGAGAAAAGCCTAGAAAGGAAAAAAGCAGACAGAGAAGCTGCAGAGTCCACGTACACATTACTCTGGCTGACCCCCAAGCCTCTGGCTGAACCCCAAGTCATACGCGTCTGGGGCAGCTCTACGTAAGATGAAATAACTGAACTGAGATTTGAGCTGCTGGCCAAAAGGCAGAGGTTGCAGTCTGAATTCAAGTTAACTGTCCACTATAACAAACAATATAATAAATAACAAGAACATCAACAAGAACATGAAAAGGGGGGGGAAACCACTCATTGGAAGACTATTCTAGAATCCTAAGTCTCTACAGCACAACATTCACAACATCTAAGACTGAGTCTAAAATTGTTCAACAGGAGAGGAAATATGAAAACATGACCCATTCTTAAAAGAAAAGACCATCGATGGAGACTGATTCCAAGAAGGTCCAGATGTAGGAAGTAGCCGACATGATAACTGCGCTCGATGACATAATGGAAAATATGCTCACAATCACTGAACACTGGCTGGAAAGCTTGCAGAGCCCTTAGACTTCCGATGGAAAGTGAGAATTTTGTAGGATTGGAAAGTTTTCATCTCACAAAGATACTAGTTTTAGAAAGCTCACATCTTTCTGAGGACAAAATGTGTGGATAGACCAGTTATAGGACACTGGGAACTCAATATAATTATTGCTTAATTAATTAGCTCAACAAATAATTATTGAACACATACTACCTTCCAGACATAGTTCTAGAATCAACCTAAACACGTTACCAGCTTTCTTGGACCTTCTGTTATTTACCATAGATTATCATTGCCTTGTGTGAGATAATCAGTATTCATCATATAATTGACAATGAAGTATGTGTGTGTGGGGGGGGCTGCGTGGTAGATAGACAGATAAATAGAATTATGCAATTTTGAGTCCCGGTAAGTGATATGAAAACAATTAAGAAAATAGAAGAAAGCATGCCTGGGGTAAAGGGTGGGTGGTTTTCTTGTTTCCTTCTATGATTCTGTGATATGGACTTGACACTTCGCCTTGGGCACTCAAGACAGGGAAGTACCATTAACTGTGCTAAACAATGGGCCATCCCCACCCATGTGTCCTTGATGTGGAGCTGTGGCTTGTAAACACACCGACATTTTGGTTTTAGATCTCCTGCTCAGCCCTCTGAGCACAGAGGTCCCATCTTTTCCTTGAGGCTATGCCTGGCCTGCTTCCTGGCACAGAACAACCCTAAGCCAATACTGGTCCGGCTGCGTAATGAGATGTAGCAATGACTAACACCACGCTTCCTGGGAGCTGTATTTCACTCATTAGCATTTTGTGGCTTTAAGTGGGATGATATTCTTCCCTTCTAATTGCCATAGAGGCTTGGTGGGTGGGGCAGGAGAGGTCACTGTGCAAACAGGTTAATAGTGACAGATGTGACTCCTGTTCAGTAAATGGTACCTGAGAAAAACAAGTGGGTGGTCACATTAGCTTAACTCAGGACATCTCTCACCAGGCCATTAGCCCTTAGAAAACACAGATCTCAATTAACTTTCATGGAAATTAGATCATTTCCTGCCCATTTGAAGGCCTTCATTTATTTATCCACAGGGAGCTTTACCAGGCAGTTTCCAGTGCATGTATCCATGGAAATCTTTGTTGAGGGCCAACACAAAGATGGTATTCTTCCAGCTTCCAAAATACCTTCCCATGAATAGTTCATTGCCATTTCATAATGGCCCTGTGTGGTCTGTATAAGGGAAACCCACAGTATACAGAACAGCCCGTGAGGCTCGAGGGCTAAGTAACTAATTACACATATATGGTGCCACTGGGGGTGTGCCCAGGCCTGCCTGACCCCAAACCCCACGCTCATTTCGCCACATGGTGTACCCTCAATGCATCAGTCTCATCTTCAGCCCAAAAGGGAAATGCTTCACCCACAGCCATATAACATTAGAGGGGGGTCCAGCCTTGTGGGAGGGGGCACTTGGGCTTCCCTTTGACTGGAGGTCATGAAGAGAATGTCCAGATCCTGTGAATGGGGTGCTACATGTTGACAACAGGGAGAGGGCTTGCTTCTGCTCAAGCTCTCTGTGCACTAGAGATGGTCCTAGATGCCTCACAGCTGCGCTCTAATTCAATCCCAGCTCCTCTGCTAGGGGTGTCTTCTTGTGTTCCAGCTACATTGCCTCGCAAGGAACGGCATGGGCCACAGAGCACATCAAGTATAGGGAAGGCAGGCCCACTCCTGAGACTAGGAATGTGTTTGTTCACTGCTACGTGACAGACATTGTTCTCGGATCTGTGGCAATGCGATGACCATGAACTTGCTCCTGACTTCAAGAAGCTTAGAGACCAGTGGGAATGACAGGCTGCACATGAGAAGAACTGGCAGTTGTTAAGAAGTCCACTACGTGCTAAACATTGTGGTAGGAAAGTAATGATGTGATATCATTAATTTATCTAGCACCTCTATGAGGCGGGCAGCAGAGTGCCACTGTTCAGCATCTCAGCAGCAGCTGCGAGTTCAAAGGAGCTAAGTCACTTGGACAAATTCACCTTTTAAATGTCAGACCTTGCATTTAACCTCAAGATGGTTCAGCCCCAAATCCTATGTTCTTTCGCTTCCACACTACCTAAAATTCAATGATAATAAAATAAGTACAATGGGGATACAAATAGCTTTCTGATGAAACACACACACTGAACTTGAAAACACACACGAGATAAGAAGGGCTTCAGAGAGGAGGTGACAACTGAAGGAAACCTTGATGTATAAGGAGATTATGTGCAGATGGACAAGGGACAGAAGGGTAACTGCAGGTAGAGGTTAGAGCATGAATAGTAGCAAGGAGGCACAAAAGCCTGTGACATGTAATAATAAACTAAGCTAGACCCTCAGTGGCCTTGTGAGCCACGTGTAGGGGGTTGGGCCTATCCTGTGAGCCATGCCGAGCCGTTGAAGCAATTGAGCTGGAGGAATGATATAATTTTTCTTTTTTTAAATTGGAAGAAAGATTACCTGACAGCAATATGAAGGAAGGGTTAGAGGAACACACAAGGAAGGAAGAAGACCAGGCAAATCATACAGTAATGAAAGCAAAAAAAAAAAAACCGGTGCCAACCTCAAATCATGTTGTACTTGAAGGAACAAATGAGGAGAAATGGACTGGAAAAACACTCAGGAGGTAAAAATTAGCAAGACTTGATAAGATCTACTGAAGACGGAGCATGAAGAAGGTGGACTCAAAGGAGTAACACTGTGCAAAAGGGATTGGGTGGGCGAGTACCTGCACGTAAGAACCTTCAATAGAAGCGACTACCGTTATTATGCCCCATCGTGATCACTGTTACTATGGAATGGGTCTGCCTCGCTACCAGGACTCAGAAGAGATCCTGAATGGCTGTGTGGTTTTGGCCTGTCCCAGCTCTGTCTGGGTTATTTACCTTTTCTTTTGCAGTTCTAAGCCCACCTCCTGGTGCTCTGTGATTCTGGAGCTGGGAATCTGCCAATCACATTACTCAGACTCCGAGTAACAGGCTGACTTCCTGTTAGATGCCGCTAATGGGAGGCACGGGAGGGGGACCAGGAAGCCACCGAGCGGGCAAAGGGGCTTCTTTCATCTTGTCCGTTCCTGTCTGTGCAGTCCGAGCAACAGCTCCGCTTCAGACATTGGTTTCCTTTGGCGCTTCTAGCATCATCCATTCAAAGCTACCAGCAACAAAGATGAATTATTTCCCTGTGAGTCAAAATAGCCCCTGCAGAGAGCTCTCGCCAAAGAGCCGAGCTACAGCTTCACAGCAGGCCCCTCCAAGAGGTCCCAGCACCAACTGCATAAAGCTTTCCCCGGACGCTCAGCTCTAAAATTCTAGTGACTCTCATGCGTCCGTTCAGCTCCCCCGGCCCTAGCAACCAGTACCTCTTCTTGCAATGTTACTGATCATTAACAATCAGTAATCAATTAATCAAGAATCACATCATCGTTAATAATCATAATTATTCATTATTAGTCACTGAGTCATCTCAATGCCCCCTCCTTGCTCTGTCAACCTTCCAACACTTATATAATCAATTCCCTATATTCAATACCCTCTGTCTAAAATAACTACTAATGATTCTATTTTTTCAATCAGGCTTTGAGGACCAGAAGTACATCAAGGAAACGCACCCTCGAAGACTGGATTCAAAGACTGGCTTTCTTATATCTTTGAGGTGAATGCAGTGCTGAGTTCTTTGTCACTAAAAAAAATAAATAAATAAGATGCTAAATAGTCCATGGCAAGAACTAGTAGAGCAATTCATTCATTTATTGCCTACGGGTTCTTGGGAGGAAGTGCCTATCCCAGGAAGTGCCCCAAGAGCCAAGTGGCTGCTGAACTTGATTACAATTTAGTGATGACCACAAGGACATGAGCGGGATGGATACTTCGCACTGCATTGGAGAGACAACAGGAAGGAAATAACAAAATCTGGGCTTCAAATTATAATTATCAACTCAACTCTGATCAGAGAACAAGACTGCCTCTGTGGCGGCTTTAAAAGAAGCTCTTATTTCTTGTAGCCACAGAGCAGAGAAAACTAAAATCAGAACCAAACCTTATTTATGCAGGTTGCAGAATTACAGGGCAAGTTGAAGCCACACATTGACCCAATCTCTCACGTGAACTTAGGGCATTGATTGAGAAGAGTGGGACACTGATACTTTGAATGGGGACACTTGGTTGGATTCAGCCCAAACTGGGAACCTTCAACTATCATCCATCATCATTACCGTTACATAAAGAACTTAACACATTGTATTTAACACAGACTGACATGCCTTTGCTTATTGCTGTGGTTTTTTCTTTTTATTCTTTGCCCCCACTACCAAATATACTTCATGAAAACAAGGATTTGTTTGTTGTGTGTTGTCTTATTCACTGCCTAAGACAGTGCCTTTGCAGAGTAGACACTGAATAAATATTGAGCAAGCAATAGATGAAATTTGGGATGGAGAAGGAAGTAAGGAGTGGAAAAGGGAGAGTGCTGAGAAATGATATACATTATATTAAATATATATATATAAATATATATATAAATATATATATATATATCCATATATATATATATCTATATGGAGAGAGAGAGAGAGAGAGAGAGAGAGAGAGAGAGAGAGAGAGAGAGGAGATAACTGAATGAAGATTTTATATACCAGATTGGATAAATAAATTTTTATGCAGTAGGCAAAGAATGTAAAAGATTCTTTAGTTACCCCTGCTCTCCCGTTTTACATATGAGAAAACAGAGGTCTCAAAATAGTACACAACCTGTCCGAGGTGTGCTGCACAAGAGAGATTAGATCCCAGCTTTATTTAGTCTCACTCTAGTGCCTTCAATTTAAAAATATGTGAAGATGAAGATGAGAATTATGATAAATCTGGACAGTTGAACATCTCTTTATAGGTCATAATGTGTGTGTGTGTTCGTGTGTGTTTCTGTAAGTGAATAGTTCATTTGCTTAGCACCTATTTACTGAGCACCTACTATGTGCATGACATATATAACATCCCTTATAGAGATGCTACTTATCATCCCCTTCCAACAAGTTTTAAAATGCCAGATGATTGCATATAGCTGGGACTCAGGTTCTACCTTTCAGATGTAGAATTGATATATCCACTGTATTATCTCCATCTAACCTCCACTGTCAAAGACAAAGCAAAAAACAGAGAGAGAGAGAGAGAGAGAGAGAGAGAGAGAGAGAGAGAGAGAGAGAGAGAGAGAGAGGGAGGAGAGAAACAGCACAATTCTGGAGGGTAGCCAGGCCATTCTGAAAGGGACTCCACAGACTGTAGATTGTAAAAAGTAATAGATCTTCAATTCCCTAACTCCCCTGAGTAATGAATTCCCAGCAAACCATACTGTATCAAAAGGCCATGCTGCGTGGGGGAGTTCCCACTCCCAGGGGAAGGGCTGATGCACTGTCACAGGGTCTATAATTCAATAAGAAAAGAACAGCAATGGAGTTTTGGAAACGGATCGATTTTAATGCAATGCACTGACCAATCAGGAAGGACCACACAATGGTTCTCTGGAGAACATGCCTGTGTCATCTCACGGTTTACCTTGGGGATGGGTTCCCTTTAAGTTAGTGGATTACAGCCTGATGGCAGCTTCTCCTGATGAGGAGTCAGGACTCGTCTAAGGCTTGCACTCAGTGGACTAGGGCAACCTCACCAGGTCCTACCTGCAGACAGAATTGTCTATTTGTGCAGTTGTGTGAGGTGGAGAAATACAGCTCATGGTCTACTGGAATTCCAGGTAGTAAAAGCCTATTTCTCATCACATCTTGTCAACCCCAAGCCATGGAACAAGACATAACTGTCCCAGAACAAGTAAGCTATGGAGACAAAATGTGGAATTTAGTTTGTCTGATGCAGATAACCTTTTCATAGTTCTACTAGTCACACTGGTCCCAAAGAAGTTCTCCACAAAGGAGCTAGGGAACAGGAACTCAATTCATTAGCTCAGTACTGCATGGGGGACCCTTACATGTCTGCACCTCTTACTACAAGGATCAAAATTAGGAAATAAAAAGCCAACAAAAGAGACAGTGTGTGATTTTTCTAAAATCTTACATCAAACCTGGAAGGCAGAAGTCACACAAATAATATGGCTATTTAGTCGACTCAAGACATCTTTATTTTCAAAGTTGTTGCCCATTAAACTAATTAATTATGTATTTAGTTCACATTGTCTGTGGGACAAGCATTGGTCAAGGCAATGAGAAGAGAGTGGGGACACAACTGTCACCTGTGGCACGAAACCGTCTGGTTGGGGACAGAGACAGCAACAATAACGAAAGCAAAACAAAGAAGGAAGCTACACGTCAGGTAATAGTCAGGTTACATGAGGACAAGGAGGGGTAGGGGACAGTGTGCTGGGCTGATTCTGGACACCAGCAGCCATGGGACCCCGACTATGTTGTGAGTGACCCGTCTCAGAGTCTCCCGCCTGCTGCTTCCTGTACCTGCTGGGGGTGAAGGAGCCTCGCTTGGTGAGTCCTCGCCTGCGCTCTGACTTCTTGAGCTGAATCGGGGTCCTGAGCTAATCTAAGGAGGAAATGAGAAAGCAGAGACGCTATATAACAAAGGGCAGAGGCTGCAGAGCAGAGGGAGGTGAGAGAAGGACAACCACCGCGTGGGGCGGATGTCAGGACGGTTTGGGGAGGGCACTAGGAATCAGAGGGCAAGTTCTTGGGAGATGGTCGCAGTCCGTGGGAAGGTGACTCAGATAAGCAGAGACAGAAAGCAAGCCGAACAGTGACGATAAGTGCGGAAAATGAGCGGAAGCCAGATGGGGGCCCAGGCAAGGGACTCAGTGGGATGACTGGGTCCCCGTGCTGCGTGGCCTGCCTTCTGAGAAGCACTGGGGTGCAGTGGTTCCGACCACAGGCTCTGGAGCCAGACTGCCTGGGCACGACTGCCAGCCCTCAGCACACTTATTACCTTCGTGACATCTGCCCAGTGAACACAACTCCATGGCCTCTGTTGCCATATCTGTCCAGCAGAGACAGCAGGTTGCACTGACTCCATCCGGTGAGGTACAAATGAAATTCAATAATCCAAATCATGTACAGGGATCTTCACTGCGCTCTTGACAACCTGACACGGTCCTTGTTTCACTAAAGAAAGATCTGATTGGCTTGGCGGTTTTTCCCAAGGTGATGCAGATGTTATGCCCAGAATGCATGCGTCCGAGCGCCAAGGCCTGGGGTGCGGCTGAGTCAGTCCAGACAGGGAGCAGAGACGACTAACTCGCTCGGGCAGGACAGAAGGAAGGTGACGGCAGACAGCTCCTTTTACGTCCACTGCTTTTAAAACAGGCCAAGAATCATTTTGCAACAAGCTGCCTGAGTGTGGAAGCCATGGCGCTGCCCCGGTTCTCTTCAAAGGCCAGTTCTCTAGGCTGAGCAATGGGCTCGGCTGGAGGTAAAGTGGATTACGGGAACGCATCCATGTTTCGGTGTCCCATTTTCTTCCTTCCTGCATTCATCAAATGGAAAATAACTATCCTCGACGCCGCCCTTAAGTGGTGGCTTTTGAGGGATTTACAGTCTTAGTGCTAGTGACAGGTTACAAAATGCCTGTCAGGTTCCAGCACCTTCCCCTGGAAGGGACCAGGGCACTTCTCTATCTGAACCACCTCGTTAAACAGGGGAAGGATCTGAAGTCAAACGTATTACAAAATTGTCTTGATATGACCAAGCAAATAGCGCAGACACGGAACAAGTGCTAGGATCTAACCCTGTCTGCTTTCTTCCTCTTTTGCTCTACACTTACCAACAACAACAAAAATCCTTGTCGTCATAGATTTAGTTGAAGTCCGTTTGAGAGAGATAGCACCACTGAACTTGGAGTCAGTAGGGGTAGAAAGAAGTCATTACTGTGGACCTACTATGTGCCAGGTACTCTTCTATGTGTCTCATGGGTAGTCTGTGTTCCCCACAAGACTGCAGACTCCATGGGAAAAGGGTTCTGCCCACCTTTTCTCACCTTTGTATGACTGGCTCTCAGCCCAGAGTCTGGTATGCAGTAGACATTCAGTAAACAAGTTGACTAAATGGATAAGCTCACTTAAATCGGAAGAAACTGGACAAGTACTGAGTTATAAACGAGAGAACTGAGACACAGCTTCCTTGAATGATTTGTCCAATCCATTCAGGGTGTAAATGTGGGAACAAGGGGTAACTGTGTGACCTTCAGGAAGAGAAAGTCCTTGGGGATCTATTTCAATGTAGAGGTGAGATTGCTTTGAATCCAACAAATACAACGCTATTGACACATAGATCCTTTCAAAGTGCATTGGGGGTTGAGACGTCCCTGAGAAGTTATGCTGGTTCTGCCTTGTTTGCTCAGCAAATTTTTTGACCATGGATTGGAGAAATGAAAACTGCAGCAGGGTCGTGGTACACATACATGTCATGGATTTCAAAGTCACTGAAGTTCAAAGTAACCAGAGTCTCCTAGTCTATAAATTCCAAGTAGCTGGTCTGACAGCATCTCATAAGTTTTAGCCAAGTATGTAAAATTAAGCATAATATGGTTGAAATAATAATATACAATTATGATAAAATAATAACTACAAATTGACAGAGCTTTATATGCTCTAAGAGCTTTAAATGTATCACCTCATTTATTCCTCACAACAAACCTAAGAAGTAGGTTATCATTTTTGCTGTCAAAATCGCCATTGTACAGATGAGACAACTGAGTAATAGAGAATTATGAAAGTCCAATGCACCAACTACTTCCAAATTCTGACTTGGTTTCTTCCTGCTCGGCATTACACTCCTTGTGAATGGATGCATAGGTGGGTAGGTGGGTGGATAGGTAGATGGATGGATAGATGATGGATGGATGATGGATGGATGGATGATGGATGGATGGATGATGGATGGATGGATGGATGGATGGATGGATGGATAGATGGATGATGGATGGATGATGGATGGATGATGAATGGATGCTAGATGGATGATGAATGGGTGGATGGATGGATGGATGGATGAATGGGTGGACGGATGGAGGGATGGATGGATGGATGAAAGAATGGAGACAGGAAACAATGAAGGGAGTGTCACTGCTGTGGATATACAGTCTCTAAGTTTCCAACTTAACCCATAATTCAGAATGTGAACAACTGCAGTGTGGGCTGAGTCATGCTGGAATTGTTGGGGAGGCCCAGAATGGTGATGTGTGCAGGCTCCGAAGTCAGATACACCCATCCATATGCCGGCTCCACAACTCACAAGCTGCTTGGCTTGTGTGTGACTTCTCGGAGCCTCCATTTCTATCTCTACAAAATGGGGGAAACAAATGTGCTACTCAGAAGAGTGCACCGGGGTCAAGTATTATGCTGGCGTATAGGGAATGCTGAGTAAAGGCACACTGAAGAAACAAGTCCACGAGTCGCCCACAATGGCATCCCACATATGAAAGGGTCTGAATTAAAGCCAGGATTCAATGGGTCTCCCTTATGCTATGGTTTGAGCTCCAAACTCACTCCCACACACATGCTGCAGAGCCCTGAAAATCTCCAGATTCATATGTTAAACCTTCCTGCATATCAGTGGACATGTAGTGGAAACGCTATGACTTCACTCACATTCAAGTCCTCAGAAAGAACAAAGTGCTAACTGTGACCCACAAAGCCAGGTAACCTTCCTAATCCCCCGTGTTTGTGAACTGCAGACTCATACGTCCCCCCCCCCCAAGAAGTGCATTTCTGAAGAGGGTAAAGGAGTCTGGAGAAAGCATTTGCACG
This sequence comes from Hipposideros armiger, assembly GCF_001890085.2. NCBI lineage: Eukaryota > Metazoa > Chordata > Mammalia > Chiroptera > Hipposideridae > Hipposideros > Hipposideros armiger. The sequence goes on from NW_017731924.1 coordinate 355,906, forward strand.
GAGAGACGCCAAGGCGAGGACAAGGCGTTAGCTTCTCCGGGTTTGCTTCATCTGTCTGACCCTTGTGCCTGTCCAGGGAGAAGGCATCTCCAGCACTTAAGTGGGCAGTCGCCATTCTCAAGGTGAGGGGCTGGTGAGTGGTGGGTTAATCTGAGTTTCCTATGAGCCGATCCACTAACTCCTAGGTAAGAACTCTGCACCCGGCTGGAAAAACAGGATCATCTTAAAGTCTTCACAGCCTTCCTCTTCACTAGGATCTACAGCAAAGGTGCTTTCCCGAACATATTCCCCTGAAATTTCAGAAGCACGTTTTTCGACATCAAAGACAAGATGAAAAGGATGTTCATGTAAGACCAAAAGGAAAGGACTCGGTGTTATGCTCTGCCTAGATCAGAACATGGTCAGAGGAAGGGGACACTGGATGGCGTAGGCCTGGGCCACCCTCCCTTCCCCGAATCAGCCCCAATCTCTCCCCTCCGACGCGGGAAGATGAAACAGAGGAGGGGCCGGGACAGCCATTCTGGGAAGCTTTGGGGAGAATAACACTGGGACACAATGAAGATGTAAAAAGAATAAAAGGAATAGAAAGAAAGCTTTAATCGAGAATTTAAAACCAAGAGGAATAAAAGAAGAGCCAAACTGCCTCTGGAAAAGGAAAGGGGGCTGCAACCAAGGGCCCATCCGCACTAGAGCTCGGGAGGTCATGGGGAGCTAGAGAAAAGGGGGAAGGGCACGGGTGTGAGCATGTGTGTAAAACCAAGGGGGGAGGCAGGGGCTTGGAGATGTGGGGAGCAGTGGTACAGTGAGAAGCCCCAGGGTGCAGAGTCCGGGCAGCCCATGGAAGGTGCTGTGTGTCATACCACGTCTTCCCACATGGTCCAGCTAAGAGCTTCTCAAATATGATGCTCAGACGGGCTGCTTCACCATCACCCAGAGACAATCATGAAAAATTCAGATTCGAAGGCCTTCCCAAGGTGTTATGGGCTGAACTGTGTCCCCCTGCTATGGACTAAATGTTTGTGTCCCCCAACATTCACATGTTGAACCCTAATCCCCAATGTGATGGCATTTGGAAATGGGGGTCTTTGGGAGGTAATTGGGTTTGGGTGAGGTCATGCGGGTGCAGCCCCCGTGATGGAGTTAGTGCCTTTACAAGGAGAATCGTATACAATCCACATGAGGATTATGGCTTGAAATATAATGATTGAGGTCACTATGGGAAGGAAGGAACAGAATCAAAAGACTCTGGAAAGGGTTTCCTGGATGCGGGAGGGAGCAAACAGGCCCAGGGAATTTCACGCTTCCTTCCTGGCAGCAACCCGAGTACAAATCTGGCCCCTGGCCTGTCTGTGTAAATAAAGCTTTATTGGGACACAGTCACAGCCATGCATTTACGTTTCCTCTATGGCTGCTTTCTCACTACAAGACCACAGCTGAGTGGTTGTGACAGAGACCATATGGCATGAAAAACCCAAAATATTTACTAGCTGTTCAGCCCTTTCTAGAAAATGTTTGCTGACCGCCGATTTAGGAGCTGATTTAATTCTCTGCTGTTTTAGGAGCTCCGCGGAGTTCACTGGGAGCAAGCAGCACATGGCGGTTTTTCTGCCAGCACATGGCTAATTTAAGCGGAGGAAAAATGGGATGTGGGGTTCCTGACTTGTAAAGTCGCCAGCCTGGCGTGTGTCCACACAGCGCACGGGTGTGCAAATCCACGAGAAGCCCAGGCAAATACATCAAAGCCTTGGTTTCTGAATCCACACAGCTCTCCCCACCCCCGCAAAAAAAAAAAAAAAACACCTGCCTGGGGAAAGCTCTGCCCACAATTGCTCTGACAGTCCGTGATGAAGATGACAGGGATTCAGCAGGAAGAGTTACCGATTGAGGAATCAAACCAGGAAGGACGTGACAGGACTCCAGCTGTTACCACGGACACCAGCAGCCGCCAAAAGCACCAGTTCCCGGGTGTTAAGGGAGTGTGTTGATACCGTTCCGAAACACTCCTCACAATTGCCAAGATGCCGTAAGGATCAAAAGCGAGATAAATAAGGCAGAAACAGCTGTGGGGAGCTGGCAGGAAGACGGCACCGGGCTAGGGTGTCCAGGGCAGTCATAAAGCTCGGGACTGCAGGATCGTGAATCAGAAAGTTGGAGAGAGAGACACTTCAAGAAATCCTCCAATTTCCTGCCCAGTCTGCAGCCAGAGGGCGGCCTTCAGATGATCAACAACCCCGGGAAGGTCCTTAGTATCTTATCATCAGCCTCCTTAAGACCAGGGCAGTCTGAGTGGCACACACTGCGTTGATACAACGCTCAAATCTGGGAGACGGTGGCATGCAGTCAGCCTCGCCCTACCCCACCCCTTCAAGGATCGCTCACCCTGAGCCTCAGCTCTGCCCTGACTCGGTTCAGATCCCCATGGAGTAGGGCTCAGCCCCCCCGCAGAGGGTCCCTGGCCTCCTACAGCCAGAGCTCTTATATTCACAGAGCTCAGGTCTGTCTGCTCTTCCAACCCAGGGGGAAGGGGAGTGGAGAGAGACTCACCAGGCTCCCCTCTGAGGGTCTGTAAGTCACTCTAACATCGTAAGCCATGTCTAACGGGACATGGAGGCAGGTCCAGCTGCCTTGGCTAGATCCCAGGTAACCGGACGTGGTTGCCTCATGTCCCTGGGCTCAGTTCCTTCAGCTGGAAAACGAATACAATCATAGAACCTTCCTCCTCAGTTTGTTATGAAGATGAACTGATTTAATATGTGCAAAAATGCTTTTGGATGAGGAGCTGGGCTCCTGCAAGCACCCTATAAGTACTAATTATTGTGGCTTTGCGTCCCTGGGCGGCTGAAGCCGTCACGGTGAGTGGAGACCGCGGCTGAGCACGCCCATTTGTTATCCCATTTATTCCTCACAACCACCTACGAGGCAGAGGCATCGCCTCAATTTCGCAGGTGAGGACACCGAGGCGCAGATAAGAGACATCATTTGTTCAGCGGCACACGGCTAGTCAGTAGTGGAGCCCGGACTGGGGATTCCATGGACTGTCTGTGTGGCTTTGAAGCCCGTGAGATGACAACCCAGGGCCATGTTGCTATGCCCAAGACACCCTCAGTCCTGGGAGCTGAAACCTTCCTTCTAAGTCCAAAATACAGGCCAAGCAGGTGAAACACACACACACACACACACACACACACACACGTGCTTCTGGCTGTGTAACCTGAAAGACTGGGGGAAGACACAGGTATTCACCTCCCCGGCACTCCCTATAGTTAAAATAGCCCTGCAACCCTGCTTTGGCTGAGGAAAGGAAAGGGGAAACAGCCTGGGAAGCTTCCAGCAAGACTTCTGTTGTTGCTATAAAGGGTCAGACAGGGGAGGTGCATGGCTGGGGCGGCACTCCCCTCTCCTTCCCAAACAGATGTGATGCCTGGAGCAATGGCCATCATCTTGTAACCACGAGGCAACAAGGCCATAGCTGAGGATGGCAAAGAGCTTGATTTTAAAAACCAGAGTTGATCCGTTTTTATAAGTATAAAGAAAAAGAATGTCAGGAACTGATTATCCCCCAGGCTTATTAAGTAAACCGTTGAAGCCACCACTAGTCCAGTCCACTGTCACTTACAGCAGTCGTCCTGGCTGACACGCCCAGACCTGCGGGGGTGTTCAGTCCTTAACCATGAACCAGGATGTGGGCCAGGTGCAGAGAGCGGAACCACTCTCCCTGGGGACTGCAATTCTCATTTGTAAAAAGGGAAATAAAACCAAGTGTCAGGTATTTCCATTTCAGTTCAGAGATTTTATGACTCCCTGCAGTGAGGAACTCATGAAAGGGATTGGAGCAGTGACGTGACATCAGAAAGGCTGTGTATACACACAAGAAATTACCAGGAAAACCCGTGAAAGGTAGCCTCATCTGGCGACTCGCTCTGGGATTTTGAATCTGTGCAAAGGGAGGCAGATGATATGTGAACCAGCACTCCATTTCGGCAGAGCCACCATATTTGGGGCCCTTACAGGTTTCCATGTTGCAGTCATCCTCACGAGAAGCCTATGACGGGAGTCAGATTGCTCTGTTTAAGAAAGGATAATGCTCAGACCTCAGAAGTCGGAGTCCGTCCAGGACCTCGCCAGCCAACGCTGACTGTCCCATCCCAGCCCAGGCCTGGCTCCCTGTGTAAGCCATGGTCACAATGACCTGTCCCAACTGTTCCCAAAACCAGCACATCCTCAAAAACGGTCATCTCCTCTCCAGTGCCTTCAGCTAGCAGGGTGGGAGACAGCTGCTGATCGCCACCCACCTAGCGTAGCATGGCTCAGGTGGCCATCCCCTCCTCAGATGACACAGGCCATCACGGGGCTGCTGTTCTCCTCTCGGGAGCCTGAGTCCAACCCAGGCCGGCTGAGCCAATTAGCCAAGGCTGGCTTGATAGATATAAGTAATTAGTAATACTAATAATACCCATCCAACGGAAATACTTCCAGAAACAAAGAAAAATATGTATTTAATAATTCAATTATTTTCCATTGATTTCTTTTCACTTTTTCAAATACCAAAGGTTGTTTGGGGACAAGACATTGTGTTCTGCTGCTCTTCGCACATATTTTTGGTTTGGGAGCTTTACAGACTGCTTTCCTATTTGGTAGAGCAAGTCGCATCTAAGTTCTCTCAAGGATTCAAGGCGGGGGGGAGTGGGGGGTGGAGACGAAGGCCCCAGTGTTCTGCAACAAGCCGAGCCTCTCCAAGGGAGGCAGTTTTACTGCTGAGCACACATTTGCAGTGAGAGTCGGGAAAGCAATGCAGAGCTGGGGTGGCTAACCCTCCTCTGAGAGCCTGGGGGGTAGGGGAGCGGGGAGAGGCTGGAATGCTGCCGGTGGCACAGGGGACAGGTGGCAGTGTGAAAGCCAGCACAAGCGAGGAAGGCTGCGGACCCCCAACCCATGATTCGACGCAAGCAGCTCTCCTCTCTGCCCATTTTCTACATGGGGATTTTTGTTTAACTCCATTTGAAACAGGGAGTCGGTGCCCTTTTGTAAGTATGAGAAAAGAAAATGCTAGGGAGTTATCCATCGAGCAGGGACCAGCAGGACATGCCAAGAAGCAAGGTGGGTGGAGATGCAGAAACAAGGGGAGGGCCCAGAGCATAAGTGGGTGAGGGGCCTGGTTAGCCAAGGTCACATACAAGGTCACTGCTCAGGCCTACCTGGCTGAGAGTCCCACCCACAGCATCTCTGGTGGTTCCCAGTGGTCCAAGTCTATAGCTTGCTCTGTGTACACGTCCAGAAACTGACTCCATTTACAGACCATTTACATTCCATTTTTTTTAAAAAATTGAGAGAGTAAGAAATATAAATTATTTGGGCCGGCCAAGTGGCACATTGGTTAAGAGTTGGCTTGGGATGCCAGCTCTGAGCAAGAGGGCCCAGGTTCGGATCCCACATGAGGGCCAGTGACACTGCCCTCTACAGCTAAGATGCTGAACAACAGCTCAACCTGGAGCTGGGCTGCTGTGAGTCACCCGCAATGGCTTAGGCTGCAGCCCCTGTGACAGTGGGTTGCCATGGGCTACCGTGTGTAGCCAGCAGCCAGCGTGAGTGGCCAGCAGCCTCAGTGAGCGGCCGTCCAGTGGTCAGCGACCCATCTGCCTCAGCCGGGAAGAGCGCAATGATAATACCAACATGGGCCAGTGAAGCGACGTCCTCCACAACTAGACTGAGGAACAGAAGGACAGCAACTTGTCTGTTCCCTTTCCCCGATTCCCCCAGCACTGTTCCTATTCCCCTAATTCCCCAATAAAATCTTAAAAAAAAAGAAATATAAATTATTTGCCAAAGAAAGTAACTCCAAAGTCTTCTGTCAACTCACTCTGTGTGAAAAAACAAAGCTGAAGATCGAAGCGATCCAAGCCCTGAGGGGACACCTCCGTTCCTTAGTATTTGGTCAAAAAAAGCACATATTTAGTACATGCTTCATCAGGCTCCACTGCTAAGTAGGTAGGAGGGAAGAGATAGAAAAGGGGTGGTCAAACCATCAAATCCCTTACTATCTAACGGGGACGAAGAGGCCACGTATCAGACAATCGCAATTCAAGGCAGAACATGGCAACAGCAGTGAGAGTAGGTGAGACTGGTCCAGCCAGGAGCTGGGAAAGACAGGAACAAGAGAAGTGCGAGGCCCAGGGGGACGAAAGATGTCACGGGGCAGGAGGGTGGTGAGCTTCTCAGAGGGCAAAAATCCAACACGCTGCACACCGGAAACTGATACAAAACACTACTGAATGTCAGCTGTAACTGGAAAATTAAAAAAATTTACCAGAAAAATGAAAAAGTAAAATCTGACATAAACGTGAAGCTATGAAGCCCCAGTGCAGTAGGTAAAGCGCGGAACCAGCTGCCCCGCCTCCTGGCCGCCAGTCTGGCCTCAGCACCTCCATGTACAGTGGTGGCGACCATCCTGGCCGCTCAGGACGCTGTGAGGGTCCAGAGGCAACACGGCTCACCCCGCATGGTCCCCGGAGCCTCGCAGGGGCTCCTTTAAACCAAGCTGAGACTCTGGACACAAGAGTGAGGAGGAGGAGGAGGCAGCAGGTGCAGGCGCCTCGTTCAGGGAGGGAGCTAAGAAAGAGGAGGAATAAGATGACGCTCTAAGGCAGCGGTTCTCAGCCTGTGGGTCGCGACCCCTTTGGGGGTCGAACGACCCTTTCACAGGGGTCACCTAAGACCATTGGAAAACAAAAAGCTATTTACATTACAATTCATAACAGTAGCTAAATTACAGTTATAGAGTAGCAACGAAAATAATTTTATGGTTGGGGGGTCGCCACAACATGAGGAACTGTATTAAGGGGTCGCGGCATTAGGAAGGTTGAGAACCGCTGCTCTAAGGGGTGGGGGCGGAACCGGGAGGAATCTCAGGAGGAGGAGAATCTGAAGCAAACCTGAGGAGAGCAGAGCGGCCCAGCAGAAAGGAGATCGGAGGGTGGAAAGAAGGGCCTATTGGCTGCGAAACTCTTCCAGGGGCAATAATAAGAGTAACAGTAATAACAACACCAGCCACCATAAGAAGCTGCATTGACTGGGCCCTGAAAAGTAGCAAGTTTTGCTGCACGCCCGGAAGTCGTATCATCTCATTTAAACCGCTCCACAATTACGACAGGTAAACACTCGCTGCCCGTTGTTACAGACAAGGAGACGGGGGCCCCAAGAGCTTAAGGAGCTGCAGTCGCTCCTTTTTTCACCAAATATGATTGGACTGTCCAAACCATGTGCCAGACACTACGATTATAGTTGATGAAAAAGTGTTGTGATACATACGCACGATGGAACGCTACTCAGCCGTAAGAAAGATGAAATCTTGCCATCTGCAACAACATGGATGGGCCTGGAGGGTTAATATGCTGAGCGAGATAAGTCAGACGGAGAAAGACAAACGCCCTGTGATCTCACTTACATCTGGAATCTAAACAAACAAACCGAAATAAAAACTCACAGATGCAGAAAACAGGCTGGTGATCACCAGAGAGGAAGCGGGCAGAGGAACTGCAAAATGGGTAAAGGCGGGGAGCTCTGTGCTGACGGATGGAAAGCAGGCTTTTGGTGGTGAGCGCGCTGTGTGCTGTATTCGGATGTACAATTACAACGCTGGACACCTGAAACTTGTAGACTGTGGTACACCAATGTTACGTCAATAAAAGCCTAAGAAATACATCATCCCCATCCGCGACCTCAAGAAACTGTGGTCTAGCCTGGAGGACAGTAAGGTGGCTGGGGTGTCACTGAGCCAGGCCAACCGAAGGGATAGAGGTGGACATGGTGCCCAGGATGGGCTCTACTCCCTCCCGAGGTGGGAGTGGACATTCCCTCGGTCTGCTCTGTGCTGTTCCCTGGGAGGGTCTCATCGAATAGGCCCCCCCTCAGGTCCAGACCTTCAGAGAAGGACTCCTCAGGAGCCCGCCCCACAGGCATAGGACACCAAGAAAATCCCCACTTCCATCTCTGAGCCCTCTGGCCTCAGGGACACCCTCAGACAGGGACCACTTCCAGGGTTTTCCAAACACAGGAAGGGTGAGCCTTAGAATTCAGGATAAGGGCGATGTCCTCAGAAAGGAGGGAAGACAGAGAGGAGGCTTGTTGGCGCTGCAGTGGGAATCCGACACGGGGAAAAAACCAGAACGGAAGGATTTCAGGGGAGTCTGCCATCACTGCCGCAGAGATCCTCGGGGCTGGGTGGCAGTGGGCCTGCTGCCCAGGACGCCGGAACAAGTGTCACAGAAAATGCACCCCAACACCCTGCAACTGTGCATGAAGCACCCAGGCTGCATCACACCCATGCCAGGCCCTGGAACGAGGTAGTTAACGTGACAAAAATCCTCCCCTCTGTGCCTCGGTCCTTAGAATGTACCTGGCCGTGTCCGGATACTGTGGGAAGGCAGGAGAATACATTCAGAGGCTGGGAAAAACTACAGGCTGCACTCATTGTTTAAGGAACAATTAATGAGGGAACAGCCACAAGCTGGAATCATAGGCTGGAGGGCAATTATGCAATTAAGAAAATTAGAGGCTGCAGTTCCAGGATGCAATCTGTCAAGCTGAAAGCCGGGAGAGGAGAGGATACAGCAAGGGAAGCAGGCGCTCAGGGCACCCGAGGAAATGTGGGGACGCGGAGTGGGTGGTCCTGAAGTGGGGGGAGGCAGCGGCATTTATGGAAGCTGTATATATCAGAGCTTTGCACCCCAGTTGCCATCTGTCCATCACCCTCCGCATCCCGTCCTAGTGCCAGCTCTGTGCCTGGCCCCGTACTAAGATGCTTCAGGCTCGTGGAACCTTTACCTTCCTGCGAGGGGCTCACTGCAGCCCCACTTCACAGGTGAAGTGATGGGGGCTTACGCCTCTGCCATAAGCTCACAAGGTGAGAGGCACCGTTCCAGGAGGTCAGGGCTGCCCAGGTCAGATCCTTTCTTCTCTTCCCTCCAAGGCTGCCGTCTTCCACTCTGTGGAGCCGCCTCTCTGAACTCCTCTTTCGGGAGTTCTAACCAAAGTGCAGTCTCCATTCCTGGGCTGATCTCGGTGCTGTCTGTCATGCCTCTGCCTCTGCCCAACCCCTGTTGACTTAAGGAAGCCACACGCAGCCCGTGGAAGCTACAGGAGCCCAGCTCGGCAAACAGCCAACCTCCCTCTCGCCTGAGCCTGCCTTGCACCTAGCGTCGTGCTCGGCCCCACGTTCACCTGGCTCACAGGCAGGAAAGTCCCTCTGAGGCAAGGAGAAGACAGGCTGGCCCCGCTCTTGACGCCTCTCCCCTCGCACTGAAGCTAAGCCAGGTCCTGACAAGTCAGACAGCGGCACTGTGACCCAGTTAGAGAGAGTGGGTCAGAATCTCGGTCAGGGGAGAGAAACAGGTCAGTGCCAGGCTGCGCGTGAAGCGAGCTGGAGACGGGATTAGAGGAGGCCTGGGAGTGGGAACTAGTGCCCAGGGAAGGGAGTTGTGATCATGGCGGGTGAGTCCAGGGTTTGTGTGAGACTCAGAGTGGGGGGGAGCCCCCAAAGCGCCCACTGAACGATGCTGCATCCACTAACATTTGCTCGAGAAAGTAATGAGCGAACAACTGAATTAAGAAACTGAAACAAAGAATGATACTGTGTCTTACAGGACGAGAGGGAATGCTAATTAAGACACATCTGCCAATGCAACTAGGAAGGCTTGTAGGAAATCGTCCCCTATTTAAGGCTCCCACTAACGTTAGCTACACACAGGGCTGGGCTGCTCTGTTTCATTTATGTCTAGTCCAGGCGATGAGCGCGCCACTGCTGCAATCATGTCTGTAGTTAAATTGTTTTCTTCCCTTAATAAGATGCGCGGCAAATTCATAAACGCCTTGCCCTGCTGATCCAGTCGTCAGTGAAACGCTGTCTATTCTCACATGGAAATACGTACAAGGAGGGGTGACAAAGTGGGGAGAACAGAAGTGGGTCCCAGAACCAAAGATGGTGACAAAGCGTCCCTACTGTCATTGCCCATAATTCATCTCCTCACTCAAAGGGCAAACTCCAGTTAAGTCCTCTGTCATTCAAGTTCTGTGTCATCCCTGTCTTCCCCAAATACCGATCAGAAGTCTCCATTTGGCCTGTGCTAGAAACCTGCAGAAGCTGAAAAACGCAGTCTTTCATCACAGTCGACTGGATACTGGTGGCTAATTAATTTAACCCCGGTGTTCCCCTAAGGATGACTAGAACTAAAATCTTTAAAATTGCAAAACGCATTTAAAGCATCCCGGAGGCATGCTTTATATTCCTCTTGCTGAAATAGTCATTCTGAATTTATTCAGGCCCCAAGATCTATGCTGCCCAGTCGTGGAGCCGCGAGATGTACGTGATTATTTAAGTTTAAATTAATTAAATAAAAGGGAGAGCCCATTTCCTTAGCTGTACTAGCCACATTTCAAGGGCTCATTAACCACAAGTGCTAATGGTTACCATATTGGGTGATGCATATAGAGCACTTTTGTCATCATTGAAGTCCTATTGAATAGTATTGCCTTAGATCTAACTTTTTTTAGTGTTTCTGAAATACAGAAGACAGAGAATAAAGGTAAGTGACATTACAAGAAAGCTACCAGGAAACTCCAACATGTGGGAATTTGTGTAAGACGACTGGCCTATATTCTCAAACAATGAATGTTCTGGGTGGGGGGCTGGGAAGGGAAATTTGAGGGACCAGGCTTGGTCATGTCACATAACCACGCACAATTCAGAAGCAAAGGACTTGGTGTAGCTTGCTAACCTCCACTGAGAGACATCACTCTCTCTGAATTGAGACCCAGTTCTTTTACTACTGGTGTGTGTGTGTGTGTGTGTGTGTGTGTGTGTGTGTAATATTTTGTTTTCAACAACCAGGCTATTTAAGTCTTTACTCTTTAACCAAACAGCCAGGCATACTATTTCTAGCACACAGCTGTATGTCCATGGGGCCTCAGCTTTTACTCTGCTCCCCTTAAACCACTTTTCTTATTTCAAATTTAGACTTTCATCCAGCAAATGAATATCAAGCATTGCCATTCATCTCTGCCTACCAGGCAATTTGTTCACTTCCCATAAAACTGTAGGATCCGAAAAGTTAAGTACTTAGGTATAAATCTAACATAGGTACAACATGTATATGAGGAAAACTACAATAGTCTTGATGAAAGAAATCAAAGGAGAACTAAATAAGTTGAGAGATATTCCATGTTCATGGATAGTAAGACTCAACATTGTCAAAATGTCAATTCTCCTGACCTTGATCTACAGATTCAGTGCAATCCCAATGAAAATCCTAGTAAATTACTTTATGAATATTGGCAAGCTGATCCTAAAGTTTACGTGGACAGGTAAAAAATACAGACTAGCCCACACAATATTATAGAAGAGCAAAGTTGCAGAACGTACACTACCTGACTTCAAGGTTTACTATAAAGCTAAAGATAGTGTGGTATTGGTGAAAAAAAACAGACACATGGATCAATGGAACAGAAATATAGAGCCCAGAAATAAACTCACATAAATAGACCCAACTTACTTTTGACAAAGAGCAGAGGCAATATAATGGAGAAAAGTTCATCGTTTCAACAAACGGTGCTGAATAACTGTACATCCATGTACAAAAAATAAAAAAGAATCTAAACACAGTGCTGGAGAAAGGGTGAACCAGGGTGATGTAGGATAACAAAAGGTACAAGCTTTCAGTTACAAGAAGAATGATACATGAGGTACATTTAAATATATACAATATCTGTCAATTATTCCTATTAAGGTTGGAAAAAATTAACTCAAAATGGATCATAAACCTAATGTAACACACAAAACTACAAAACTCTAAGAAGATAACATAGGAGAACATCTAGAAGACCTTGGGTATGGTAATGGCTTTTTAGATACAACCCAATGGCATGACCCATGAGAGAAAGAACCGACAAGCTGGACTTCATTAAAATTAAATTTTTCTGCTACGAAAAAGCCAGTCAAGAAAATGGAAAGACAAGCCACAGACTGAGAGAAAATATTTGCAAAAGATAAAGATCTGTTATCCAAAATATACAAAAAACTCTTGAAACTCAACAATAAAAAAGCAAATTAAATTTAAAAATTGGCCAAAGACCTTAAGGGAGACATCACCAAAGGGAATATGCTTATGGCAGAGAAGCACATGAAACCACATCATCTGTCATCATGGAAACACAACACTGAGCTACCACGACACACCTATTAGAACCGGAATCCAGGACGCTGACACCACCAGATGCCAGCGAGGACGTGGAACCACCAGAACTCTCAGTCACTGTCGGGGGATGCAAACAGTACCACCACCTTGGGAGTCAGCTTGGCGTTCCTTACAAAGCTAAATGTCATCTCACCATACGATCCAGCGGTCGTGCTCCTTGGTATTTACCCAAAGGAGCTGAACACTTATGGTCACACAAAACCCTGCACATGGACGTTTAAGCAGCTTTATTCATTATTGCCCAAGCTTGAAAGCAACAAGATGTCCTTCAGTAGGTGGATAGGTGAATACATTTTGGTCCATCCAATGGCTCATTCAGTGCTAAAAAGAAATGAGCTACCAAGCCATAAGATGACAGGGAGGAACCTTAAATGCATATACAAAGTGAAAGAAGTCAACTATTGGGTTGTCAGAAAAGTCATGACATACTTTTTCTATGTTTTTCATTGCAAAAATGCATCATGACTTTTCCAACAACCCAATACAAAAGGCTACGTCCAGTATGATTCCAATGATATGATACTACATGATATGACATTCTGGAAAAGGCAAAACTATGGAGACAGTAAAAAGATCAGTGGTTATCAGGGGTTCGGCGGGAGGAAGGGATGAACATGTGGAACACAGAGGATTTTTAGGGCAGTGAAAATATTATGTATGAAACTATCATGGCGGATACATGTCATTACAAATTTGTCCAAACCCATAGAACATACACCACCAAGAGCAAACCATAATGTAAACCAGGGACTCTGGGTAATAATGATGTGTCAGTGTAGGTTCATCAGCTGTCACAAATGTACCGCGAGGGTGGAGATGTTGTTAGTTGGGAAGGCTAAGCACGTAGGGAAGAGCAGGTACGTGGGAAATATCTGTACCTTCCCTTGATTCTGCTGAGAACCTAAAACTGCTCTAAAAAAAAAAAATGAAGCCTATTCATTTTTTTAAAGACGTGCATACACTTTGGATTCTATTTTTTAAAAAATAGCTATAGGTAATTTTCTTGAACAATTGGAGAAATAAGAATGTGGACTATTCATTGAAGGGTACGATGGGATATTATTCATTTTCTTAGTGTGATGATGTCATTGGAGTCACATGTCAGAATATGGTTTCCTAAGTGAAGCAAGCTGAAGTATTTGGGTTATATGGTCTTGAATTCTGCAACTTATATTCAAAAGATCTAGGAAACTATGCATACATTCATATGTAGATAAAGCAAACATGTCACAATGTTAACAGCTATTCAATCTAGATGGAGGAAATGCATGTATTCATCACACCTTTCTTCAACTTTTCTGGGTGATTGGAAATTTTCATAATAAAATTTGTGTTCAACAACATCCCTCTGGGATGCACAGAACCTGACATGTGTCAAAACTAAGGCAGTTTGTGTCCGAAAGCCCTTCTTGCTTTCCTTGCCTAGTAAGGGAAGATTGCCATTCCTCTAACGCTGTTTTATTTACATATGTCGAGGGGATAAAGTGAGAGGAATGACTTTATCTTGCCTTCTGACTCGGCTTTTAGCTTTTCATGACTCAGTCTCCATGGACAGAAGGAAGGCTGCACGTTTTGCTAACACGAAAATTTCCAAGTGTTTCTCCCAATTCCAGAGGAATCCACGTCATTCTGACCCCACCTCAGTTACTTTCTTTGCTCTCCCCTCTCACACTTCCTTTTTCTTTTTGAGCACGGTGTTGAAATTTACCTGCAATATTTAAGCTTGCCCATTGACTACCCAGGACTCTCCTGCATCGATTAGAACTTGCTTTTGACTCAGTCAGAGCTAACAAGAGAGCCTCCTCTTAAACTCCCAAAACTTAAAAGAAAAAAATTATAAGAAAATGTTTTAATTGAAAATTAGAGGGCCGGCCGAGCGGCACGTTGGCTAAGAGCTGGCTTGGGACGCCAGAGGGCCCCGGTTCGGATCCCACCTATCAGGGCCAGTGACACTGCCCTCCACAGCTAAGATGCTGAACAACAGCTCGACCTGGAGCTGGGCTGCCGTGAGTCAGTGAGTCACCGGCGACAGTGTAGACTGCAGCCCCCGCTGCAGTGGGTTGCCATGGGCTACCGTGTGTCGCCAGCAGCCAGCGTGAGCGGCCAGCAGCCGCAGTGAGCAGCCGTTCAGAAGCCGGCGACTGGTCTGCCTCGCCCGGGAAGAGCGCAATGATGGTGCCAACTTGGGCCAGTGAAGCAACGTCCTCCACAACTAGACTGAAGAACAAAACGACAGCAACTTGTCTGTTCCCCTTCCCCCAATTCCCCAGCACTGTTCCCATCCCCCAATTCCCCAATAAAAATCTTTAAAAAAAAAAAAAAAGAAAATTAGAATACTTTCCTCATGTCCGAAAAAGCAGAGGAAAACAAAAAGTAATCAAGTTACTGAAATGAAGGATGTAAATGACAGAGGGTTAAAAGGGGACCTGCCATGATAAGGCCTGGGTAAGGGGAAGACAGGGCCTCTTTACCGTAACGAGGTGCTTCTCGGAACAGACCCCAGGAACTTAGGTGGCAGCTAATTTAATACAAAGCCTGGGTGCCACATGGGGACTCTGACAAGGGGACATGCATTCGTGTGCCACACAAGCCGCTGCACATCTTAGGGACTCGGGAGGCAAGTAGGAAAAAAAAAATCAGGAAAACAAGAAAGCAGTAAGCCCACCTGTTACACGTGGACAATGGACTTATCTTGGTACCGAGGGATGGATACAGAGATCCCTAGAACTTCAAGCCTCAGAGAGTCCTTGATTAATCACATAATTTCGTATTCTAGGGCAAGGTGGCAGGGCAGACAAACAGGGCTGGAGTGAGCAGATGTGATATCTTTGCATCGTCCTGTCAGTGCCACCTAGTATCGCTGAGGGAAAGAGGGTGAGAATTTTATTCACTGGCTATGTAACAGCCTTGGGTGACATAGAGCTCCCAGCATATTCTACAAGCGACAGCATTAATTGGGGAAATAAAATATTAACTGCAGTGCAACACCTGGCACATCTGCAGTGATCCATTCATTCAGTGGTTATTAAATCAACACCTAAGACGGGGGGGTCCCACACATGACGGGGGCCAGCGCTTAGCGAAAGCAGATATGTTCTCTTCCGCATGGAGCAAGCAGTCTGATGAAGGAGGTAATAAAATGACTACAGAAATAAATGGGAGATGTAAGATAAGGATAATTGCTAGGAAGGATATAAAATTTGAGCTGAAATCTTAAAGACGTCAGTGGGAAGGTGCCAGCTGTATCTCAGGCAGAGTCTTAAGACAGGTGAAAACATCCAGTTTCAGTGTTTTCTGTAGTTTTTCTGTAGTGTTTTCTAAGTGTTCCAAATACACAGCCAAGCAGAAAGCAAAAACCATACGCACACATGTGCACATGCGCACACATGCACATAGATGTCATATGCTATGTACATTTTATATTTACACATTCAATAATAACTTAAGTCTCAGAATAAGTAGAGTCCAGTGGATGTGGGTAAGTCTAAATCTCTACATCAAATGGTCTCGATAGCATCTTTTAAAATTATATTATTGAATTAGATTGACTTTGTTTTTCAACTTGTAATGTGGCTGGAAAAAGCTACCTGATTTTCACTCATAGTTTAATTATCAGCATTGTCTTCAATCCGTGGCTTCCTTACAGAAATGTTTAAAAGTCACTTGTTCTTTTTGTGAAGGCTCTTCAATTGAAACTAAACATTATAACCCACAAATGTACCTAACTGGACCCTGTAAATGAGAGACTGTGAGATAAACTGAATTTGAAAGGGAAAGTAAGAACGCCACTCCAGCCTGCTTTGTTAGGAGCTGCCCCTCCCTCAGGACACTGGTCAGGCCTCATGTGACCACCGCACAGGTGAGGGCACCAATATCATGCAGAATAGTAAGTAATAAAAAGCTCAATATCTTACTTAAAAATTACGAAAACAATACAAATGAAAGCTCTAGTGTTTTCTGTCTGTGCTCCAATGAAGTCTCTTAAGCATTCCTGGAAGGTGTGCCTCTCACTCCGGAAGCCACTGCTTCAGGAAGCTGAAGAGGAAAGCGTTGGGGAGCACGAGGGGCTGAGAGGTGGGAGGAGCGTCACGAACACAGGAAACGCTGATGCGCATGCTGTCGAGCTCAGTGGCACCTGAAAGCCCTCCGTGGGTTCCTGTGAGAGGCGGGAAGTCCAGGGTCACACCTGCATTTTGAGAACCTCAATGGGCCACAGATTGGGTGTGGGGTGTGGCCGGTGTACGTGGGAAATCGGTTAGGAGGCCAACACTGCAACTCTACTGGGAGGTGATGGTGGCCTCGCCGGGGTCGTGATGGAGAAACTGAAGATGGAGGAAGCTTAGGAGGATAAAGGTGGGCTGGTGATGAGATGGCGGGAGGCGTAGGTGGGGAGGATGACCTCTGCTTCTGGCTTAGGAACATGAGTGGACGAGGTACCATGTATCCACTGAAATAGGAGCATCAATTGTAGGAATGGAGGGTGAAAACCAAGAGAAGGCTGGGCACTTATTGAGTTTAAGGTGCTTTGAAATGTGCTTCTAGAGAAGTCTAGCAAGAGACATGGGTTTGCAGAAAGTGATCAAGGAAAATTTAAGAGTCAGAACCTACAGGGAGCAAGTGAAGTTTGGGTTAGATGAGAACACCCAGGATTAATGATTACTGTAAAATATTAAAGAACCAAAGATTATACCAGAGAGAGAAATAAGGCCTTTAGGAGGCAAGCAAAGAAACAGAGGTGATATAGGAGGCAAGCAAAGAAACAGAGGTGATTGGTTAAGAG
>NW_017731924.1:375333-377762 GCF_001890085.2 Hipposideros armiger
CTCACAAAGCCCCACGGACAAATGACAAAAGGCCAAGTGGTGAGTACACAGACCAGCGCACAGTGGGGACCTAATCGCAGCTCGCTCCGTTTATGCGAGTTTTATTTCTGTGTGGTTCCAGCTATGAAACAGGCACGCTCCCCCAGGGCCTGGCGAGGCGCTGACAATGCGTCTCCATCAGCGCGCCTCCATTCCTTCCAGTGGATTGTCCTTCACACAGACAGCCGGTCACCCCTCCTAACTTTATTCAGGTCTTTGTTCCAATGTCCTCACACCAGGGAGGCTGCCCCCTGAGCACTTTTCTATGCCCCTCACCTTGTAGTCTTTTGCTGCATTGCTTCCTGTGACATTTATTTGCTCATTTTTTTCATTCTTGTATTGACTCCCTAGATCCGAGCCCTGTGAGAGGTAAAATTTGGTCTGGTTTGTTTGCTCTCTGTCTGTCCCCAGTGTGTTGAGTGGTATCTGTCATTCACGTGATGCAAACCATGGAGGAAACTCACAAGCGTGTCAGTAATTTAAAGAAGCCGGTCTCATGCCTCCATACTGTCTGCTTCCAGCTACACGACATTCAGGAAAAGGCAGGCTGTGGGGACATGAAACACAGCACTGGGTTCCAGGGCCCTGGTGGGTGAGGAAGGGTGAGGAGGCGAAGCACAGAGGAATTTTAGGGCAGTGAAAACACTCTGTATAATCCTGTGATGGTGGATCCACATCCTTATACGTGTGTCCAAACCCACAGAATGTCCACGCCCGAGAGGGAACCGCGCCTTGACAATGGACTTCCGGGATAAGGTCCTCCACGTGGGCTCACCGACTATCACACACGCTCCACAGTGGCACAGGGTGGGAACTCTGTACGTCCTGCTCAATTCTGCTGCAAACCTCAGACTATTCTAGAAATAAAGCCTATTAAAAATAAACTAACAAAAAACGGTCTCCCACCTAATGGCACGGGCCCGCCACAGCCTATCTAACCAGTCCACCGCAGAGCCGAGGAGTTATTTCTAAATAAGCGCCGATCCGGGCAGCCCACTACCAACAAAACCCACCCGTTCATTTCAGTAGCCTGCAAATTCAAGGGCTCTGGGCAGAGGATTAGCAAATGTCTGTCCCCTTCAGCATCAGAAATCTGACCACTGGGTCAGCTTCCTAGGCCAGGCACTCGGCGTGGTTAAGCATTAGGTCTGCTACCTCTACCTGCAGAAGCTGGGACCTGGGTCTTCTCTACATTATTTACCTGCAAAACANGCAACCTTGTCAAGACTGACTGTGAAGGGTGGGAGAAAGAACAGAGCAATAAAAGTCATGGTATGTATGTGCTTATGTGCGCATGTATGCACACGTGTGTGTGTATGTGTTTTCCTCCAGCAGCCCAGACACCTTGAGTGCAGGCTGCACGAGTCACACGCTTAGAAATATTCAGCCTGGGTGCTACTGGGTGTTATGGTTTCTCTGCTGATTGGTTTGTTGAAGCAGGTAGATTGGTCCATGCCACGTGGTGTCTTCCCTGAAGACAAAGGGACGGAGCACATTTTACGAGGGGCCATATTAAATCTGCGCATCCATGACAGAGCACATGGGTATCAGCACAGCAGTTAATATGAATTGTTACCATTCAGAAAAATAAGAATGAACGGAAATGAATTAAATGCTTTTTAGTTTGAAGTGTTTTCAACTTTTGTTCCACATTAAGACTGTGATCGTATCATCAGCTTTTATCTCAACTACTTACAGAAGAATCCAGTAGGAGAATCTGAAACTAAGCCTCAAAATACAAAATCCTGACCTTATTCCCAGCCTGATACAACCCAAAGCCTCACCTCAGGAAATCTCAAATCTCGTCATGTCATCCCTTTCTTAAAACACTCCCATGGATCCACGGTGCCTACAGGATAAAGGGCATCCTGTGTACAGCCGTCGGGGATCACGTTTTCCAGGCCCTTGTCCTGCCCCTTCCCATCACAGATCCCACATTCAACGCGGAACCATACACCAGAGTTCTAAACTGACAACCACTTTCGATCCTAAATGCTTCTTGAAATGGGGACAGTACTCTACAGAGTCAAAGCCACTGCTTGAACCAGATTCCGCCTAATGTCTATTAAAGCAATTTCCTGAAGACTCTGGGTACGGAAGGCAACTATTTGAGCCCATGAGAACAACACACTGGTCATTCACTAGCGTACAGCCAGGAGATCAGCCATCATCGGCCCCATTAAAACCAACAGTGAACACAAACAAGAATAGAATTGTTCTTGGCCAATTGGTAGTTATTTTTGGAGTAGTTCTTTTTTTACGTACCAATAACAGGGAGAGGAGTTGGGGTAGAGAGAGAAAGAGAGGGAGAGCGAAGGACGGAGAGAGGGAGAGAGGGAGAGAGGGAGAGAGAGCGAGAGAGAGCGAGAGACAGGGAGAGACAGGGAGAG
>NW_017731924.1:380372-393532 GCF_001890085.2 Hipposideros armiger
ATTCCCTGGAGCTCACCCCGTTTGGCAGGCTCAGTGCTGCCTGCTGGAGACAAGTCTGTTTCTGGGCACAGGGAGATGGGGGGCAAGAACTTTCCAGGCAGTTCTCAGTGGGACTCACTCTGCTGGGAGGACTGGGCGAATAATGAAGATAAAAAGGCTACACAGCGGGCTGTCAGTACGAAAGCTGGATGCCCGGGGCCTCGGGGGGTTCCCCGTGGATCTACCATTCTGGAACATTTCATCTTCCCGTGGCACTTCCAGGGGGGCTCTCTGGGACAGGCGATGGCTGAGGAGAAGTGAGTGGCCTTCATAGCTAGCGCTCAGCTCAGGGGAGACTGGCTCGGTGAGCAGCCCTCGCCTGCGCCGCTGACTCAGAGGGAAACCCAGAGCCCCAGCACTCTGATCTAACTGATTCCACAATATCTGGGCTTTGACAAAGGGGAATCGCCCTATTTCTGTGGGCGGTCACAGTCAGGATGTACAGTAAAGCCTTAATTGAACAAGGACATGATAGAAACATTTAGTGTACACCTATGGTATGAAAGCATTATGGAGAAAAGATGGACCATGAAAGAGATCCAGTCTTCAAGTTTCCCGCAGACTAATGGGAAAGAAAAATGCATGCAAACACCTCTATTAAAGGACAGAATGAAATAGAGTGCATACGGGAGGAATAAGGGGGAAAAAGAATGGTCCAGAAAAGGGACAAATTTGAAGGAAAGAGAATGATGTCTAAATGGAAGAAAGCCCAGCAGAAAAAAATAAAAAAACATTAGGAATGATCTCCTCACCCCTTCTTATTTTAGAAATGGGGAGACTGTGTCTAAGAAAAGTAAACCAACAAGTCCAAGTTCACATGGCTCTGAGAGCACTCTGAATGCATCTCTATAACTCAGCCCCAGGAAAGAGCTTTGCAATCAGAGCTCCAAGTGGGAATTTGGGTCCTCAGGCTGCTCATCTGTGTAATTTTGGGCAAGTTACCCAATCTCTCTGAGTTTCAAAAGTTCGCTTGTGAAAAGGGAACAGTGGGCATGCTTTTATCTCAAACTGTTGTGCAGATAACATAAGAAAACCCATCTCAAGCAACCGGCTCAGGGAAAGTGTTCACATATCTGTTGAATGAATGAATAAATGAATGGATGTTTAAGAGCATTGTCCGAAAGAGGAAAAAAATTAACTACTGTTATTTCTGGCTTCTCCCTTCTCTACCCACTGGAAAACCATAAGTTCCAGAAGAGAGGGACCAAGTCTGTCTTGCTCTCAACAGCACCCACAGCATATAGCATGATGCTTGGCATGTGATATGTACTGTGACACTTCCTTTACTCATCAAAGAGCTGTCCTTTCTCAAGCCTTTTGCTCTGGCACAGGCATTTTGCTAAGTACTATGTATGTGGGAGGCGTATCATTCAATCGTCCAGGCCACCTATGAGAAGAGTGGTCTTGTCATGCCTGTTTCCAGATGAAAAAGATTCAGAGTTCAATAAGGTCTGAAAATCAGAGAGCTCAGTCGGGGTCAGAACTTTCAGAACTCGGGTGCTTTCCTCGCCACCTCCAGGTCACCTGGTTTGCCCATCACTGCTGGGTGTGTCAGGGCGATGACGGGGACGGAGCCAACACCAGCGCGGCAGGTTCTGGGGAAGGTACTGACGGCTGCTCCCTTCTGTGACGTGGGCTGGTGCTTAGGCTGGGTCAGCCGTGGGCATCCTTAAATGCAGCCAGCCTTTGCTCATGCTCTAAGGTGAATGGCTGCCCCTGCACACTGTAACTTTAGCCTCTACTCTGTTCCTGTTTCTGTGCCATCCAGTTCAGAGTCTGCACAAGTGCCCTCACCTGGCTACTTGAGAGAACCGTTCCCTTCAGGAAGCAAGTCCTTACCGTGGGGCTGTGCACCTCACAGTGCCAGGGCCACCACGGATTTTCCAAGGATGAAGGGAGGAGCCGGGCTTTGGCTAGGGTACAATATACACAAGTCACGTCCCTGCCTGGAGGAGCTCACAGTCCAGAGGAGGGTGTGAAATCTTCTGGGTCCATGACAGTCACCCGCACAGGCTACAGGACCAGTCGAGGGGCTAAACGGTCCATTCGGCATCAGAGTCCATGCTTGAGATGTGACCAAAAGAC
Organism: Hipposideros armiger; assembly: GCF_001890085.2. Taxonomy (NCBI): domain Eukaryota; kingdom Metazoa; phylum Chordata; class Mammalia; order Chiroptera; family Hipposideridae; genus Hipposideros; species Hipposideros armiger. The sequence continues at coordinate 382,497 of NW_017731924.1, forward strand.
ACAAAAGAGATTCCCAGACTGGAGAGGAGGGACGGGGAAGGGACAAGTGTCATTTCCACAGGAGAGGCAGGAACACGGGCTGTTGAGCTGACACCTGCCATATTTCTAAAGTTGTGGGGGAATGGCATGGCACACAGGATGTCTGCACGGCGTGGGGATGGGCACAGGAGAGAGACACAGGGTAGGCACAGGGACAGAAAGGGCCTCAGGAACCTGTTCAAGAAATGCCTGTCATCCTTGACAGCTTCTGGAATTCAGGGTAAAAGGGTCCTTTCAGGACTGGCTCTATAAGCACGTCACCTATTCAGTCACACAGGGTCCAGTGCCATCCATCCATCCATCCAACCACCATCCATCCACCCACCCATCTGTCCAGCCACCCAATGACTCAATAAACTGCATTTTCCTGCGGTTTGCCATTTCCTGCAAAACCTATGCCAACATGTACCTGCACTTAGGAGCTTCAGTGAATGCTGGTCCAATACATGAATGACGCTGCATTTCAGGTACCATGAATATCAAGTTGAAAATCACCTTCCTGCCCCAAGAAAGAGACAGAGAAGGACCTAAATCTGTGCTTAAAGTGCAGAAGGTAATGCATGTTGAGTCTTGCTAAGTGCCAGACCCATTCTAATCAGTACCCTTGTATTTGTTCTTCAATCCTCACAATAACCTGAGGAGGTACTATCTTTTTAATCTCCGTTTTATAAATGAAGAAGTTGAACTGAAGCGAGTTGAGTGACCTGCCCACGAGCACACCGCTGACCAGCAGCAGAGCCAGGCTTTGACAGAGCACAGCCTCTGGTGGTTGGATGCTATGGTCAAGATAAGCCCAGCCGCTGTGGGAGGCCAGAGGAAGATGAGCAATTCGGCCATCAGAGGGACAGGGAAAGGCTTGCCAAAGAGATGACAACTGGGGTGAATCTGAATCAATGAAAAAGTTGCCCAGGTGAAGAGTGTGTGTGTGTGTCGGGGGGGGGGGCCAACAGCACATTGTACTAAAATTACTAATGGATCAACCAGCCCCCTCTTTGGGAACCCCACAGCCTCAAGCTCCCTGGCAGCCATAATCAGGATCCCAAGATTACCTGCAAAGGAAACTTCCAGACTGATGCATGTTTTTCATTCCCGCTGTCAATCTAGAACAGCCTCACATTACAAGCCACTGGGTGCCAGCCCAGCCTCCGTTTTAACTTAAAATGAGATGCACTGTAAAGTAACATATTGATTTTAAGTTTAGATCTATGCGATACATTACATTAACATCCCAGAAATTTTGACACATCCATTAATCACTGAATTTTGAAAAACACATCCAGGGAGACACTCAGTTAAGCCACACAGAGAAGAAAAGGTGGATCTGCAATTTTAGTAAGTGTGTTTCCTTTCATTTTGGTTCGAGATCATCAATAAAGTGGAAAGTGGAAAGGTAAGCATCTGAAATTTTGATTAGAGGTAGGAAGGACATAGATTACCCTGAATTTCTTTTTTCTTAACCTATGCAGGCTCTTAATTCTATCAAGTGTCTTTACCTGCTTGCAGCTTTTCATGCGTATTTCAGAATCAAAAGATGTTGCAAGCAGACAGGACATTAAGGATCATCGCATAATTAACCCCCTCACCCTCTTCACATTCCAAGTCAAACAGAAGCTCACCCACTTTCCCACACCCACACACAGGAGACGTTAAAGCCACATCTTTTGACTGAAGGGTTTCTGAGTTCTGTTCTGTTTTGTGTTGCTTTTATGACCTATAGCTGAATTTTGAATGCCCTTCACAAGGGACCCCTCCAGAGTGGCTGAGAAAGAACGTGCTCCAGGATCGGTCCAATTTGGGGAGTGGGTTCGGGCTCCCCTCTTGTCAGCTGTGGGACTGTGAGCAAATTCTTTCCCCTCTCTGTGCCTTGGTCCCTTCAACTTTAAACAGGGCTAGTGAGAACTCCTGCGTGAAGATAAACAAAGGTATCTCCAGGGAAGTACTTACTACAGCCACTAGCACATAGTAGGTGCTTACCAAGAGCTTGCTTTCCCCTCTCATCAGCACTGCCCCATAATTAAACCCCAACCTATCACTTCACGACAATTTATGATCTTTTTTTGTCTCCAGTACCCACATGATTTTGAAAAGAAGGTGAAATAAAAAAAGAAAATATTCTATTATTCAGAAGCAATTATATTAATATTCACTTTATTTTCCCAAAAGGCTAACACAAGCTGGCCCATTAAAAATACCGAGCTTAATATTCTACCTTGGGCACACAATTCCAAGGATAATCTTATCTTTAAAGACTTCCTTTAAACAAACTAAAAAACACAATTTATTCTTCAGTGCATTGTATATTTTGATTTGAAATCAACGAGGTTTCACAAAAAAATCACCAGTTCTGTTGGCTACACTTTCCCTGCTTTGACAATGTGCCCAGAAATCAATTTTCCAGAAAACTGATACCAAATCCTTAAAACACCAAATACTTTAATTTTAGCGATTTCTGATGTAACTTATTTTAGAAATTACACTCCCCTGCCTTATTTCAACAGTTTATGGGCTGTAATTTAGTCTGGGAGTGTGACTCATTGTCACACTTCTGAACATGAGTTACGGCTGAGTGTTCTCATGCCTTGGTATCCCCCAAACACTCCTAGGACATGGGTATCCCCAGGGTTCCTTCACTCAGGATCCGAAGGTTTTACCTCTGACTCTCCCTTGGTCCACCCCACAGAGAGGTTCCATTCAAAGAAGAGTCTCATCCAAGTTCCCCAGTTTTCATAGTGGAGTGTCAAGGTCACCCATCTCTGAGTTGATATTAAAGTATACGGATTAGTCTTTAAGCCAAAGACTTTTAAGTCTTTATGAGCCAAGTATCATAGTAGACTTTCAAATTTTCATTTATCTTTTTCATTTGATTTTCATTAAAAATTCCTAATGGGTTGCCCGCTATCACTGTTTTAGAGTTAAAGAAACTAAGGTCAATACAGGTAAAGCAACATACAATACCCTAGGGCAGCGGTTCTCAACCTTTCACAGGGGTCTCCTAAGACCATCAGAAAACACATATTTTCGATGGTCTTAGGAACCGAGACGCCTGCTCCTCTATCCGTCTCCAGGCCCACATGCAGATACGCCCACATACGAGTACCCGGCGACCCCTGTGAAAGGGTTGTTCGACCCCCAAAGGTTGAGAACCGCTGCCCTAGAGAGAAGCTGAGGTTATGACTAGGTCATTGGGAACAGGGTTGCACAGCATGGGCGCCACATGGTGTCAGGACGAGGGTGACAAAAAACAGGCCAATGAATTAAGAGAAGAGAAGACCTCATTGGCCAGAGGTTTCTGTGTGAAATCAATGAATGACAATAAGAGGCCATTTTAAAGCAAGCTAGGAGAGTGGGCTATGTTCTATAGAGCACATATAACAAGTGTGATGTACAAGTGAGTGCGCGGCTGAGAAGGCGCAGACCAAGGAGCTACCGGGGTCATTTAGCTAAGCTCAGGAGGCATCCAAGACAACGGCAGGTCTTGGGGTGCTGAGAAAAACCAAGGTCCAGGCCCCGGAAAGATGAGTGACTGGAGAGCATCGTGTGAGTGAAGACCAGTGCCCGTGGTCAGGCTGGGAGGAACCGGCGTAGCTGGCACCCCCTGCCACCTGACCCGCGAAGCTTTTAAGAGATGAATGGGAGAGGGTGCAACTACATTGGGAGGGAAGCCCACAGCTGGGCTCCTCGTGTTCCAAGCATCACAAGGTTTAGGGATATCGCTTTACAGTGTGTCTCTGGAACTCCCTTTTGGGCGCAGAGAGTACAGGAGGAACAGAGGGTGGGACGCCTGAATGCCACGAGCCCCAAAGCAGCAGCTGTGAGGGAGTCACTTGTATTAGAGGAAGACTTTGGGGTCTCTGATGGAAACAGCAAACATAATGTAGTGGATGCTATTTGTGCCCCACCCTGGTCCCCACAGGGCTGGCGTGCCCATCACGCATCTGCTGTGTGGCTGGCAGGAACCCATTGTTGCTCTGTTCTCCTGGAAATTTTCCTCACCTGATGGGAGCTCCTTTGCCCAGAAATACCTGGGTGGTGTGTCTCCCAGAGTCAGGTTGGTGGCAGTGAAACTGCCTCAGGGTGGAAAACAGTGGGGGACTATGTGTGCCCCAGAGCTCCCGTGTGAGCGGGCTGAGGCGAGATGAGGCTGCACCCACACCTATGCCTGTCTTCTTCCCTGTCTATTTCTGCCTTCCTCTCTCCCCCTGAGGTTTTAACTGAAAGCACCCCCTCAGTCACTTGACAGAAGCCATTGCAGACTCTACAGCTCAGGACGGATGCTGTAGGTCTACACCGCAGGACCTGAGACAGGGACCGGGTAGGACCACTCCGCTGAGGACAAGTCACTCTCCAGGGTCACTTGGCTAAACAAATGTCAGAACAAGTGTCACCAACCAACCTGGGTTTTCCAGGACTGAGGGGGTGCCCTGAAAACTTTCAGTTTTCAAACTGGAACAGTCCCCAGAAAAAAAGAGACAAGTTTGTCACTCCAGTCAGAACGGGAATTGGAACCCATATCTGCCTCACTCTAAATGGTGTCTCACCCTAGCCGGTGCTTTCATTTACATAAGGGCTGCTTCGTGGAAAACCTGGACACCTGCCATCTCAGGTTTCACCGGGGAACCCACTGCACAGGTGTTTGCAGGCTCCGTCCCTCTGCAGGTACAGGTATTCTTAGCGAGGGTCCTTGAGGGGACTTCAGGGAGCCATAACCCCTTCAGATAGGGTTTTCTGAAAAGAATGAACATAGATTTCATTGGATGCTTAAAGAGATCCTTAAAATAAACAGGGTTAAGAATGATTGTCCAAAAACACATTGCTTTTATCTCGGGATTCAGTGGGACCAGGGGGGCCGCACTTCTACCTCATAATTACTGGTCTCAGGCAGGGCTGCTTCCCAGCAAAGCAGCAGCCCCCCCCAGCTGTGCATTCACTGGAGCACGGTGGGTGGACGTTGTCCACTGCGGACCTCAGGCTGTCCTCATCCTAGTGCTGGGAGGGAAGTGTCTCTTATTTCATTGGCAGACATTTGTCAGGGTTGGCTTAGGCGAAAGGACAGACAGCAAGGGAGCAGGCCCTGAACTGGAAGCCCACCCTCTGACCAGCAGCTCGAAAGGGGACATACATGGGGCTACAGTTATTTTGTTCATTTGAAACTGTGTTATTCCGTTATTGAAGATTCCTGGTATTAACACTTCTAAGTGTGCTTTCATACATGTTGTCTGCACGCTCACTGAGTACCAGGAATTCCGCTAAGTGTTGGGTGCAGCTATAAACGCGGCACAGCCCTCGCACTGTGGAGCTTACCATCTTGCAGACGAGACAATCCAAAAAAAAACAACCCAAAAAAGAACAGTAAACAAGCGTTTTTGTCATAATGTTTCAAGCAGTGATATAGTGATGGATGGGATGGAGAAAAACAGAGCAGGCTCTGAGGCTGGGGGCTATGTGAGTGGGGTGGTCCGGGGAGGCCCCTATAAAGAAAAGACTTGGATGAGGGGAGGGAGTGAGCCTGGAAACATCAGGGGGTGACTTGTCCTGGTCAGCGGTGCAGGAACAGCGTGAGAAGTCCTTAAAACAGGAGGCAGCTATAGGGAGTGCTCTGTGTTCCCGTTTCTGGCTGGGCAGTGATATAGGCCTTGTGAGTCTAACAGCCTTTTATTTCCTCAACGCACACACTTCCCTGGGTGACCGCGTCTCCTTCACGCTCTCAGTCAGCGTCTGTGTGCTGCTATTTCCTCAGTCTACGTCCTCAGCCAGGAGCTCTTCGGAGCTGGACTGGTAGCTCTAATTCCCTAAAATGTACATGGATGTCCTCAGAGGCCTAACCACCTACGTATTCAAAACAGAACGCACCATTTCCCCCTCCAAATCTGTTCTTTCCTCCGTGTCCCCAGGCCAACGAGCAGCAACAAGGCCAATCCGTCAGAGCAAGTCAAAAAACTAAGAGTCATCCTTGATGCCTCTCCATGTTTAGAGGCTGCACGTTGAGTCATCCAACACTACGGCCTTCATTTCTCTCCAGTCTGTTCTCCCGTCTGCCTCCCTGTCACCTCCACCTCGGTGGGGGCCATCATCTACCCTGAGTTTCCTGCAGTAGGGTCCACCCGGCCGCCATGCCTCTCCCCCCAATGCAGTCTAGCCTCCGCACTGCAGCCAGAATCCAGAATGCATATTCGTATCTGTCATTTCCCAGTTTAAAACCCTTCCACTGGTGGACAAGGCTGGAGGCATCACCTTTCCCGATGTCAAGTCATATTGCAAAGCCATCGTAATCAAAAGAGCAGGGCGCTGGCATAAACACAGGCACATGGACCAACGGGACAGAATCGAGAGCCCTGAAGTAAGCTCACGCGTCTATGGTCGACTGACCCAGGAGAAGGGAGTCAGGAATATGCGACGGGGGAAGGGCAGCCTCTTCCATAGGTGGCGGTGGGAAAACTGGACATTCACACGCTTAAGAGTAAAACTGACCCCTTATCTTACACCATACGCAGCCATCAACTCAAAATGCATCAAAGGCTGAAACATAACATCTGGAACTGGAAAACGCCTAGAAGACAACAGGAGAAAAGCGCCTTGACATTGGTCTTGACGATGATGTGTGTGTGTGTGTGTGTGTGTGTGTGAGAGAGAGAGAGAGAGAGAGAGAGAGAGAGAGAGAGAGAGAGAGAGAGAGAGAGAGAGATATGACACCAAAAGTACAGGCAAAACATAAAAAAAAATAAACAAGTGAGATTACATCAAACTAAAAAGCTTCCACACAGCAAAGGAACCATCAATAGAGTGAAAAGGCGACCCACAGAACATGAGGAAATATTTGCTAATCGTGTATCTGATAAGGGGTTAATATTCAAAATACGTTAGAAACTCATACAACTTGATACCAAAAACCAAACAAACAGAATACCCTAAATAACCCAGTAAGAGATGAGCAAAGACATATTCCCAAAGCAAACATACAAATGGCCAACAGGTATCTGAAAAGGTGTTCAACATCACTCATCAGCAGGGAAATGCCAAAACCACAACGAGGTTTCGCTTCCCACCTGTCAGGATGGCTAGTATTCACTTTTTTGTTTTTTAAGTAAAAAGTGTTGTTGAGCATGTGGAGAAAAGTGATCGGGTACACTGCTGATGGAAGTGTAAACTTGTACAGCAATTACAGAAAACAGTATGAAGCTCTCTCCAAAAATTAACAATAGAACTACCATATAACTCAGCAACCCCACTGCTGGGTATTTATGCAAAGGAGCAGAAGTCAGGATCTCAAAGAGATTTCTGCACCCCCCCCCCGCCACCACCCCCATTCAATGCAGCATGTGTCTCAATAGCCAAGATGCAGAAATAACCTGAGCGTCCTTCCATGGACGAATGGATTACAAAAGTGGTATGTACACACATAATGGGGTATTATTACTCAGTCTTAAGCAGTAAGAAGACCCTGCCCCTTGTGTCAACAGGAACGGATATGTTCACAGCTGATTCTCAGGGTCTGGCACGATGAGTGACAAACGGCAGACTATGGATTCAGGCTTCCTGTACTGGACACACCGTAGTGCCAACCCACCCACACCAGAGGTGGAGCCACGGGGAGAAGAACCCTGGCCCGCGGCGCCAACGTCCTTTGTGACGCTGGAACCCCCCTCAGGAGCCACCCCGAGGCTGGTGTGCAGGTCCCTAGGATGGATTGTTTGCACCCTTGACACTAGTGAGCACCCTGGGTCTGGAGAGCTCGGGGAATATTCGAGATGCGCGTGCGTGGCCTCCATCCCTCTCTGGTGAGATCAGGCTTTGTCCACCCAGTTCTTGTGACTTGAATGAGGAAGCAGGTTTTCCAGGTGGACAGAGCAGTGCAGCAAATCAGATAAGAATTGCCAGGGACAAGGAGAGATGCCATGGGGTACGCAGCACCTTCCTAAGTCCCACAATTACCTTGGGCTCTCTGGCTTTCTAGACTGGGGACAATTCTAGAAGAGGAGAAATATGGCGGTGAGGATATGGGTGGACAGGGCATTGAAATGTAAACTGTGGGCAGCTGATTGCAGGCCCCCTTAAAACCAAGATTCAGATCTAGGTTTTCTTGATCCAGTCTACCTGCTTTCCCACCATACTGGAAGCTGACATCAAGGAAAGGAGTTGAAGGGAGAGAAATACATTTTAAGTTTAAAATATTACATCAGATGTTTTCAGCAAATGTTATGTGAAGACCGTACAACACAGATTACAGTTATTCTAAAGTACTTGATAAAAAGAAGAGAGCATTTGAAGGCAAAGTATGTATTGCCTTTCTCCTCTTTGCTTCAACGGATCGGCCCTGATAACGCACAGCAGCCCAGGGAGCACCCTTCAGGCTCGTGCATACGCTGAGACATGGGCAGGCAGTTGGGTCAGCCTTTGTGCAAGCTGGGCCCCACCAGGTGCTGGGGCCACAACCACAGTAAACTGGCCCAGGTGCCTGCCCTCAAAAAGATGAACTCTAGAGAGGGGACAGGCATGTGTGCAAGCAGTGTCCACATGACACAGCACAGGTTGTCACAGAGCAGGTCCAACATGCTATGGGAGCAGAGAAGGGGGAAGCCCAGGAAGGCTTCCCGGAGGAAGGGGCATTTGAACTGGGTCATGAAGGAAAACGGGAAGAGAGAAATGGTCATTCTCAGCAGAGACCCACAGGCGCAAAAGCAGGGGTACAAAAGAGCAGGGCATAGTGTGAGGCAGTCCTGCCTTCTCCCAGAAATTGTGCCCCCACCCCCACCCTCGGGACAATGACATCAAGCTGCAAGCATTCCGTCAAACTGGGCAAACATTTGGTAAACACCTGGCATTATGGAGCAGCGCTGGATGAAGGTTAATCTTACCTAACAAGGAGCTCACAGTATGTCTGACATATCCGTCTAACCTACATTTCGATGAGTCCCCACTATGTGCAAACCCTGTTTACACTATTAAATGCCGAGCCCGACCCCATGGTGAGCAGACCTCAATGTTCCCAAACTAGATGAGTATTGCATCTGATGGCAAAGCCCTTGACCTTCACCATTTGTAAGCAAGGATGGAGACACGCTGTGTTCCCCCCCCCCCATAAAGGCCTCTTTGGATTTCCCTGAGTGTATCCTGAACCAGGCTACAGCATTTCAACTGTGAGTCCCGGGCCAATGTTGCTACTCCTGTTTCACAGCTGATGTCTGTTTAATGATTTGCTGATCTGAGGAAAGGAGCTTATTTAGAAAAGAGTGACAATTCCTTTTATAAGCACAGCACGTTAGGCTTTTGAAAAGCCCTTCCCCTCCCAATCCTCTCCATCATCTCACTCAACTGTCACCAGAGCCCGCTAGGCTGCAAGAGCTGCTAACATCCCCATTCTGCAGATGAGATAAAGGAGTGTCGGGGAGGTGGGGCCTGTCAAGGTCACACAGCAAGTATGCGATGAGATCAGAACTCAAGTCCATGTGTGCTGACTCCCAAATCTTACCCTTTCTCTACACCTTACCATCTGCCTGGACTACAACAACATCATCCTCATTTCGACATGAATCTCAGGTGAAATGCTGATCCAATCACATCCCCTCAGGCAACGTGACAACTGCATCAATTAAAATCCCAATTAAAGAGCACGGCCTTTTAGCTGGGACTTATCATTGCCCCCCAAGAGCTCTATAAAAGTCAATGGCTGCCCACCCTGGAAATTACCCAGAGACCCAGGTCCCCGGATGCAAGAGCCTTTAGACCCCAATTCTTCACCTAACTTTATCCCCCTTCTCTATGTTCCTCTGGGGCCCCGGCCTCCGCTGAGCTGGGTCTGGCATCATGCCCAAACCTCTGCCTCTTTCTCCGGCCTGCAGGTGAGGTTAACAGTTCATCATTCCGTGTGGACAGCCCAGGTGCCTTGGCGCTGACACATCTCTTAACATCCAGAGCATCCGAACCTGAGGGAAAGCAATGCCTCCCTAGTTCAGATGGAGAACTGAAATGGAATTCTCCAGCTGTCCGAAAGTGGGGTAGTTTACCAATGGCTGGAGGCCTGGGGGTGGCCAAGGGGGCAAAGGGTGTTGTTATACTCCACGGGGTCTTGTTTGGCTGGCAGTTGTGGGGGTGGGGATAGCGAGAAGCGAGGGGGAGGCAGGGGGCTTCTGGGCTGCTGGTATGTAGTGTTATTTCTATTCCCACCCCACCCCCAACAGCCAGTGGCGATGAGGAGAAACTCCAGGGGTAGCCCTGGGTCCCCAAACGGCAAGAGTTACCGCTTCCCTTGTCTACACAGCCCCTCCGGCTGCTGGGCTGGAAGCTGACTTGACAGATCAGGGCTGGTGTGCGCCCTGGTCCCTTTCCATGTCATAGCTGAGCTGCAGCGCCCCCCCCCACACACACTGTCCCCAGCAGAGTCACAGCAAGTATGAGTCTCTGGATCAGCCGGGATCACATAGAATAGCTACTACTGTCCCCTTCACCCCCAACATGGTCTTCTCGGGAACCTGGCCCAGGTCCGTGGGCTCAGAGGACCCCCGGCTTGCACAGGGTTGGGGTGTACTCCCTCAGCCTCCACGGGGGACTTCTGCGGGGACCACCTCATGGACCCGGCGTCTCCCCAACCTACCCCACCGGATTTCCCCTCCTGCCCTCTCCAGACCTGCCCCGATGTGCCGGGAGACGAAAGCACAGGGACACTGGGGGGACACCGAAGGAGCTAAACCGCAGTTCGCGGCGGAATCCCTGTCAAGTACTAGAAAGCCATCCAACGAGCAAGCGCGCTTGCAGGAACGTCACCGCCACCGAGGAGAGAGTTTCGCAGCCGCCGACCCCGGCGCGCTCGCACCTACCTGTCTCCCACGGCCGGGCTCCGCTCTGTCGCCTCCTCGGGCCACGGCTCCGGGGCCCCTCGGGCCCTTCGGGTCGCCTTCCCCGGCCGCCGACACTCGCAGCAGCGGCGGCGGGCGGACCGCGGCGCCCGGGCACCTGAGAGCCGGGTCTCCCTCGGGTCCCGGCGGGCGGCGAGGCTGCGGGGG
>NW_017731924.1:394087-427746 GCF_001890085.2 Hipposideros armiger
CACCCCCCGGCCCCGCCAGCCCGCCAGCCCGCGAGCATGCTCAGACTCGGCCTTGGGGTCGGGAGCGGCCCTCCGGAATGGGAAGGTGGGGGCGCAGGGGAAAGAAAGGGGTCCTCGCCAGACCCCCGGGAGGGGCGATCACCCTCCCCCTCCTGCCCAGAGGCGCCCCAGCAGGTGTCTGAGAAAGAGGTAAAGCCCTAAGCTGTCCACACCTCCAATACAGTCGGCCGTGCCCAGTCAACCGACGGTCCCATCATCTGCCGGTCACCTGCTCCATTCTGGACTTTGGGGGTTCAGAGCGGTGTAAGATTCGGTCCACAGAGGAGAGAAGATCGGGGAGGGTGAGAGCAACCCCCACCTAGTGAGCGTTCTTCACCAGGCACGTGGAGAGTCCCCGCTTCTGCCCTCACTGTGTCACCAGCACTCCTGCTGCAATGAGAAAACAGCCTCAGAGAGGGAGACTTGGGGACTCGTGCTCCATGCAGTGGACTGGGCTGCACTAGCTCGCAGCCCAAGAAGAGACGCTGATTAGAACCAAGTAACTGCACTGGGTGTGACGAGCAGCTGACCTAATTGGGGTGGGGGCGGGGGCGGGGGAAGTGGTCAGGGAAAGACACCTGAAAGAAGGGATAAGAAGAAGACAGGGGGCAGGTGGAGGGTGGGGGCGGGTATTCCTTCCAGGAGAGGACATGGTTTATGTGTCAGGACCCAGGGGTCTTCCCCACCTTGACAATCACCAGTCCATGATGGCCACGTGACACCCATCAATTGTCCGGCTGGAGCGATGCCCTCTGGGCCCAGATTCACTCACCCTGTGCCCTCCTGGTGGATGGGCTCCTTGCAATGCCCTCCTCCAAACTGGTGCATTCTCAGCCCCGCAGGGTGAGGGGGGCTGCAGCAGGTCTGGAAGGCAAAGCCCCTGCCACTTCCCAGGGTGCCACTACTGAAGGCAGACATAACCCTCCACTGTTATCTCCCCTCCCAGAAAATGACCCACCATCCATAGAATCCCACGAGTCAGAAACCTAAACATCATCTGAGGCTTTGGGTCGCTCTGCCTCATCCTCTCTCCCACTGTCTTCTCCCACTTGTCTAATTAAATACCAGCGTCTGCCAACTCCACATGTAAACAGCTTTGGCCAATTGACTGTCACAGGGCCCCCACCAGAGAGGCAGTGAGCGACGGGGGTCTAGAGAAATGGGTGGGATCTTACCTTTATGTTTTGAGGTGAGCAGCTAGGACAGGCGGACACTGGCTCTGACGCAGGTGCAGAGCCTGACCGAGCCAGGGTTATGGAGCAGCTGGAAGGGGACACCCCACCTAAAAGAGCTGAGCCCTGGGCAGCCCAGCTCAGCATGGGATATTCCCAGCTCAGTTTAGTTCTGGGGCAGCGAGGGTGCCCTCCCTGTCAGGGCCACAGGGACAGAGTCTGTTCAGGATGGACAAAGAATCAGCAAAGTGGGCCACCATGTTCCTGCATCTTTGCAGAAGGATGGCTTTCAATGGCGACATCCTGTGGCAACAAGAAGCAACTGTCATGAAACGCTTATCAGACTTCTCAGACAGAAGCGTGCTCCAGGTGATGGGCCTCCCCTTGGGACTGAGTAACCCCCATGGTTTCAGGACAACTGAGAGGAGCCGGATCCCCCAGAGAGAGACTTCACGTCCTGCTCATGGAAGCACATAGGTGGGGGCAGCTTGCAGGGGCTTGACACCTGGCGTTGCTACTCTCTTACGGTGTGCTCTTTATGCTACAACTTGACCTAACTGTATCTCAAGCTCCCCTGTGTCAACCAGGAACGATAATAAAATATCTCGTAGGTTTGTGGTGAAGATGAAATGGAGTAAAAACCTATGTATGGATTTAAATGGATTAACACTTAGGACCGTGCCTCCTGCAGAGAAGGGCTATGTACGTGTGAGCTATTACTATTTTTTAAATGTTGGAATGAATTGGAGACATAGAAAAGGTGCGTGGGCTGCCATGCTTATGAGCTGTAGTTTCGATCCAAGTTGGCTCTGAAACTGCTAACTGTGGGTAACTGCCTGACCCGCAGCAACCTGTGATGGAGCAAAAAAATAAAATAAGTTCTTATTGGTGTCACTGGATTTTAGAGTTTATGTTTACATAGCATCAAGTAGCCAATTCTGACTAACATAGGTAGAGACACAGATTTCCAAACCACTAGATAATCACCATACCAACAGTTTACTTAGCCATACCAGGACACAGGAGCTATTATTGCCTGATTTTTTTTTCCCAAGTGAGGAAACTGAGGCATAGCCAGCTAATAGGACTTCGTCAAGCTAGACAGAGGCAGAGCCGGGCTTCGATCCTAAGCAGCCGTCCCAGGGTCTGCACACAGGGCTACTACTCTGTTAGTTTCCAAACTCAGGAGCTTCTCTGGGTGAAATCCGCAACTGGCCCCAGATGTGGAAGGCGGAGAGAGATGGAAGACAGCAGCAGACCACTCCAGATTGGGGAGTGGGGGGTGGCGGCAGCTTTAACAAGCAAGGCAACTGACATGCAAGCCTTGTCCTCGGCAGTCACAAGATGAGTAGCTCTCTGAACTTGCCTGCCAAAATCTTAAAGTTACTAGAGAGGCCAAACCAGGGTTCAGCCACATACACCGTCCAGACGATCTGCCTACCACGTCGCTTGTCCAAGGCTGCGTCCTTGAAAATGGTTCCCACTGTGGGGACGGCAGGCAGAGCATCCATTCCAAGGACAGCAGAGGGGAAGAGGGACCTGCAATTGCCAGGGTCCAGCTCAAAGATCACCCAGTGGCCACATCCTCTTGGTGACCTAAGAAGTGTCGAGGAAGGTCTGTGTCAGGAATGACTGATGGGGTTCCAGGCCGAGGGTTTGTATTTACTTATCACACGTAATGATGTTCATTACTTTACTGCTGGAAAAAGCTAGATTCACTACTGGAAAAAAAAAGTTAGTTGGTAACAAATAAATCATTTGCGTCTTTTAGGGTGTCAGCAACTTTGAAAAAAAACAACAACAGAGGGGCATACTGAGTTGATAGGATGATGACATTAACAAATAAACAGCCCTTACTAAGGTGCAAAATAATGATAGCATTTTTCAACTCCAGAAAGGAAATAGATTTTATATATATAATTTATCTCCATCATTTTAAGTTGGTGAATCATTAAATGAAATGGCTACAGCAGCACCACTTTGGGGACAGGTTCTTCCTTTTATAAAGGACGCGGCCTTGGGACTGAACCAGGGCGTTTCACTTCTCCCAATCGAAGTGTTTGAGACTTCAGTATCGTTCTGTCTGCAAAAAACGCCAGGCCCTGTTCCAAGGCCTTCCCTTGGTGAATTATAAATGGGGAGAATTTATCACGAGCATGTTCCACACCCCTTTTCTCTGAGACTCGTTTCCTTCTCTGCATAATAAGATACGAACACTGCCCTTTGTGGGACGGCCTGGGAAATTAAATCACCCCAGAGTATGCAGGGGTACAGCATGGCCCTGACGCCTATTGGGCACCATTCCTCCCGGACTGCTGCAGTCTTGGATTATCTCCTCGGACACACATACCGGCTAGCTCACCTTCAATCTCAGGGTCCCTGTGGGGGATGTAACAGGCCCAGTGACCAGGCTATAGCCTCCTGAGAATAATAAGGTCAGGAAACTACGAGCCATGCTTCTAGTACAGCGTCTGCCCGTCGTGAGCTCGCGGACCTTGTGAACGCCACTCGGACCCTCTGAGACTGTTTCCTCTTCTCTATAAGGCACAGGACTTATAGGAAGAGCACAAAGCTCCCTGCACAAAGCTCCCTTCTAATTCTTTCTGAGTCACCAGCCCTGCACGCCATTCTACCCATGCCTGTGTGTCTTACATGAAAAAGTGCAAGTTCAATGCAAAATTCAGCTCACATACATTTCTCCTATTTGGTATCAGTGCATTCTCCCTTAATTGAATGTACTCCCTGTTATCGTAAGGGTATTTTCTGTTATGAAATAGATCAAATAGGTAAAAGTATATATACACACACATAAATACCCCTCACACAGAGTAAGCATACATGTTCATAACAATAATAATAATAACATAAAACTAAACTGGGCACACCCAACCCAGTTTAAGGACAAGAATGGTGCCCACACCTCTGGGGTGTTAGGTGTGTCTTTCCCCTACTGGTTGGCATTATTCCAAATTCTGTGTCATGAAGTCCCACGCTTTCATTATATCTTACCACATATATGTATCTCTTAAAATGCATTAGTTATTTTAGTAATAGGAATTAATTTATATGTATTCTTCTAAGACCTATTTTTTTATTCTCATCATATTTTTGAGAATCAGCCATGTTGATGCTATAAAGTCATTCCATTTCACTGCTGCATACTATTTCACTTCAGAATAAAGTGGAACTCATTTAACGAATTCTACTCTTGAGGGATGTGAGGGTCGTTTCCTATGTGTGTGTGTGCTCGTGCATGATTGCCAATAAGGACACTATGAATATTCATGAATTCATGAATATTTATAAATATCCATGTGTGCATGCACCTCCTGGTACACCTGTGCCAGTTTTTCCCAATTGCTGAGTTACAGAGTACACACATGTTCTAATTTACTGGGTAGGGGCATATTATTTTTCAAAATGATTGCATTATCTTACACTCATATCAGCAGAAGACACATGTTCTAACAGCGGGTAAGGTCAGGCTTGGATTTTGCCAGCCCCGTGGGTTGCAAATGGGTTCCTTCAGAACCGGTCTGCATTTGCACTTTCCTCATTACTAATCACGTTCAGATCTCTGCAGACATTTGATGGCTATTCATGTTCCCTGGTCTCCGAAATGCTTGTAATTGTGCAGATTTTTATTATTGGCTCATGTACCTTTTCCTTATAGGTTTGTACAAATCCTTTATATATTTGCGGCATCTCTTCGGTTTTGCGTGTTCAATCATCTTCTCACGTATGCCTCTTGTCTGTCCACATCTCCTTTGTGCCTTCTGATGAGAACTCTTTTGTGCTAATGTCAAGTTTACCTTTCTTTACTTTTTTTATCATTGCTCTTTTTTTTTATGCGTTTTAGGACACTTCTCTATCTTGGGGCCACTAAGATTCTCTTTTACATTGTTATGTCTTAAATTATAAGTTTTCGCTTTGTACCTTTAAGTCTTCCACCCAATCCCCTAGCAGTATTCATTGTCCAGCCACTGTCGCAGAATCTGCCATTCCCACTCTGCTATGTCAGGCCTTATCCACGGAGGGCACTGGCTCTGCGCTCCCTACTTGCTTCACTGATATAGATTCTTCTCCCTCTTATCAACAATATGCCACCACTCACAATTCTATAGTTTTACAATAATACACTGCCACCTTGTAGGATAATTCCACACCCCTCGTTGTTCTTCGGTGAATCAGCTGTTCTTGACAACACAAGACTCTAGGTGTCTGAAAAGAATGGGACAAAGCTTCCTTTCATCATTTAAATTTTGGAGTAGGCTTTGCTAAGTTCCATGGCACCACCACTTAAGGTTTTTATGGACTTGCTCTGAATTCAGAGAACAGTTTGGAAGTAACTGACATATTTAGGGAAATGACTATACATTTATTTCAGTCTTTTAATGCAATAAAATTTTACAACTTTTAAATTTAAACTAAAACTACTTGCAAATAGTGTTAGATTTAGACCTAGGTACTACCATTTATGTATCTGTTACTAGTTTAAATGTATCCCTTTGAAAAACACATTTTCTAACCATTGGTAGATAGAGATGCAATTGACCATAGCATTGGTTTTTATTGGCCAAATCCCTACAATCTATTACTGATTCAAGTGCTTTGTCAGTTGTGTTATCTGTGAATAATGACAGTTGCAATTTTTCCTTTTCATAGTTTATAAAAATTGTTTACCTTTCATCTCATAGTTTTCTGGCTGAGCCCTCCAGCAGAAGACGGGATAGAGGAAATGATACTGAGCAGTCTTACATTGATGTTTATTTAGAAGAGAATGTTTTTCAACAATCCACATTGTGTACAATATTCCATTATTTTATCTGTGGATATTTATTAATTACCAGTATAAAGGAGTTTTCTTTTACACTCATATTACTCAAGGTTTTAAATAATAAATGGTTACTGAAATTTTATCAAGTATTTTTTCTGTGTCTATTAGGATAAGGGAGTGACTTTTCGCTTCGCTTCTGTTACTAGAATAAGTTATATTAGTGCACTCCATAACGGTGATGTAAATTTGCATTCCTGGAATAAACCCCAGTTGGTCACACTGTACCACCTTTTTGTATATACTGTTCTCTTCAGGCTGCCAATGTTTTACTCAGAATTGTTTCATTATGTTCATTAACGAGATCTGAATATAAATTTTCATTACCAACCTATTTTGGTCATAACATCAAGGTTATTCCACTCTCTGAAAATAAGTTGCGCCGTCTCCAGTTTTTCACGTCTTTGAAATATTTTATATAATATTAACAATATCTGGTTTGGTTTGGTTTTGTGTGTGCATTGTAGGGTTTTTTGGTTTTGGTTCTTTTGTTTTTTGGTTTTTTTTTTTTTAGTATTTAACTGTAAAATCAGTAGGGGGCTAACGTCTTCTCTGTGGGAAGACTTTGTGGAAACAGTTTAATTATTGATTCAGTTGCTAAATGGCAGAGTTATTGGGCAAAGCCCCAGGGATGGAGGAGGAATGCTATTTCAGGATGGACCCTGTTTATAAACTGAAAGCATCTCAAAGGGTGAGACTGCAGCTAAAGGGGAGAAAGAAGGGAGAAGAGGGGGGGTCCCTGAGGGGCAAGGGAGGGGAGAGCAGTGCCTAGTGGGGGGTTAGACAGACCCACAGAGCTGGCTCTGTTCCCCTCAGACAGGGTGGAAATAGAGGAGGACTGGGGACATTTAAAGGTGACAGAGGGCTGGAAGCAGAAGGAACTCCTGCCTGCTGAGTTTTATTTGCTTTGGGAAGTCGGAAGTAGGCTAGCCAGCCTAGGGAGGCAGAGCTGGAAACGGGCTTAGGGAAACAGGAAACACGGATCGATGGCGGGCGAGGAGACTAGGAGCTGGCTTGATGTGGCAGGATCAGGGCAGGGCACTGAGCTGGGATTTGGATTCCAGAGGGGCCGTAGCAGGGCTGGAACGAAAGGAGCTCGGAGGCCTCTGAATTAAGGGTCATCGCAGACAGGTGGTTGAAGGGATGGCTCATGATAGACTGGGAGACAGCGAGAGCCGTGGAATGGAGACGTCAGTTACGTTAAGAAAGGGCGCGTGGTCAGAGCGGGAGGGAAGGAGGAAGAAGAAGGACAGGTGCTGAGGGCGGGAGAGGAGGGCTGAATTTCTGCTCATCGCGGCAGTGTCGCAGGTTTGCGCGGGGTGTTAAGGGAAGAGTCAATCCTGGTGACATCAAGGGACTTGGCAGTGAGAGGCAGCGGGGGCCAGGGCGTAAGGAGCCCACCATCCTGACAGTCTCCTTTATTTTGCCCTTGCTTTGCCCTGCAGAGCACTTAGGAATTGCATACATGAGGTGATTTTCTGCTCCCGGGAGATAACGAGGTGGGTCATGACAGCACCTCCCATTTGCAGATGGAAAGCAGGGGCTCAGAGCGGTGTGGCGCCATGCTCAGCCAGGACACGTCTCAGATGGGATTTGAGTCCAGGTCTTTCTGACCCCCGAGTCTTTACACTGAACCTGCAGGAATTTGGGCGAGTCATTCCTGGGGCACTGACATCTATCTCCCAAGGGAACAGCAGGACTTGGGGCAGAGAGACAGCCTCTGAGCCAGCAAATGCCTGAGTGAGAAGCGGTGGGTAGGCAAACACGTGCCAAGGGTTTTGGGAACCCAGGTCCATGCCTTCTCACAGGTCCAATGAAGGTGGGTTCTTTGAAAATGCTGGGGATGGTCAGTCCCTGTGGACACTGTGCACATCATCGCGGCCCGTGCGGTCCTTGAAGGCAGTCGTGTCTTACACATTTGCACACATACAATATGAGAGCCTCCTTTTCTCTTTCCTGTTCTGTCTCCCTCTAAAAAGCAAAACAAAACACCAGGTCTCCTGTTCTTGATTCTCGATGCCATCCAGCTCCCAGTGCTGGTGAGAGAGCAGAGTGAGGCATCACATTCAGTATCTTTCCTCATGCCCATTGCTGCCTTGTGACTTAGATGGCATCACCCCCATGTTACACTCAGCAAAACTCCGGCACAGAGATGAAGAGATTTCCCTTGGCACCAACATCCCTGCACATGTAGAGCTTTTTGAAAAAAGAAATCATTCGACGCATGATTGTGTAGCCATGATCTCCTCTTGATTTATTCTCACCTGTGTGGCCTGGACAAGACGAGCCCTGCTATCTCCGTTGGCAGAGCAGTGGGGCTCCTGGATGCCAGCCTGGTCACCAGGCCACGCTGCAGCCGGCACTAAGCCCAGGTCTTTTGTCTCGCTCACCTGTGATCTTTGCATGAGGACCATCGTCCTTCTTCCAGAAATGGAAACAAAGAGCCAAGCTCCAGGCTTGAAAGTCAGGTGACACCTGGAGAATTTGATCAGCTTGGCTCAGGGCTCCTGCTGCGCCCAGCATTCACAGGGGCTCCCTGTGTCCTGAAACACCTTGTTTTCAAGGGACAACTGAGGGACACCAGCGGTCTTGCAGAGGTCAGGCGTGGGTCACGGGAGTGAGTGTCAGGGCCAGACACTGATCAGCGAGCCCAGCCCAGTGTGAGACGGCCTGGGCGCCATCCCAGTCACCTGCTTTTCCGAGCTGTCTGCTTGTGCGGAGGCCCTGGGCCTCCTACGCCTCAGCCTCTCCGCTTTTCAATATTCACAGCAATATTCCTACTGTACAGGGTTGTCGTGACCAATGTTACTCAAACATAAGCATCCTGTAATTGTCACTGGCAATGACTATGATTAGTATCTTTGCTGTTATTTAAACGCATGTGAAAAGTGAGGGCCAGAGAAGTCAGGAGAGCGTCCAAGTTCCTACGCTGAGCCAGGAGCCATGATTCTGTTTTTTGTTGTTGTTGTTTTTGCCTTGGCATCCCTCTCTCCTAGGAGGATAAATGGCGGTTATAGGGGTAAAGTGTTGTTTTCATCTGCTGGGGCTGTCATAGAAAAGGACCTCAGATTTGGTGGCTTAGCCAGCAAGGGTTTATTTCCTCTCAGCTGCAGAGGCCAGAGGTCCTCGATCACGGTGTCGGCAGGGCTGGCTCCTCCTGAGGCCTCTCTCCTGGGCTTGTAGATGGCCGAGTCCTCCGTGTCCTCATATGCTCTCCCCTCATTCCATGTCTGTGTCCTTATCTCTTCCTACATACAGACACCAGTCAGACTGGATTAGGCCCCCGCTAGTGATCTCATTGTCACTTGATCACCTCTGTAGCGACCTTACCTCCCAATACGGCCACATGCTGAGGCACTGGGGGTTAGGACTTCAACATAAGGATTTTGGAGGCGAGGGCACAATTCAGCCCATAATAGGAGCCTGCCACAGAGCCTGCCACAGAGAAGAGGCTCGGGAAACATTGACCGCTGTTGCCACAGCTCGGCCACTCCTGAGCCTCATCTCTAGCGTGTGATGAAATTCCCAGATCGAAAATGTGTAATGTCCGCTGCAGAAGTCCCCCATCCTCCACCCTTTGCAGGCCTCGTCTGTAAGGAGGAGGTCACACAGTTCTAGCTGCCTGCTGTGCCCACAGGGCGCTTCTAGGGAAGGGAACCCGGGTGGCTTCCCCTACGCAGAGCTGCTTTGGCTCCCGCCGTGAGCAGTGGGTGAATTCAGCCCTGCCGTGCTGGCCAGTAATCAGCGCAGAGCTAAATGTAAGCCAGGGTTGGCATGTGGGCACCAACCCCCATCTGTGGGGTGGGGCCCCAGCTAATGCTCAATATTACATAATTTGGTGGCTAGGAGCCCTCTCTTTGTGGACAAACAAACCAGACCTGGGGTTAATCTCATCTATATTCCCTCCATGTTAAAACAAAAAAGGCTGAAACTTTCCATATGTGTCGTCTCTTGAGTTTCTCATCCTTAGCTACATGGTCTTTTTCTCCCCTCCACCATTTCCCAAGGTTTTTCCTCCACTCTCTTCTTCCCAAGGCCAACCACCCTCTATTTCCATGAATGCCATTATCTATAAGGCAAACGGTGAAGATAGAATTACATGCCTCGCATTCAGTCCTGAGAGAATGGGCTTGGTGTGAGGAGCTTGTGTTCCCGTCCAACGCCAGAAGCCTCTGTGGGTCCCCCGGGGAACCAGGGACTTGGCAACACTGAGAGCGCCTGGCAACAAAAGGATGGTTTTAAAGTATGCGTTAAGGTCCTTTGCAGATCTGACAATCTGTGATGCACTATATGGTCTCCACATGTCAGGTGCGTGCAACTCTAGCCATCCCTCGTCTCCTCACACTACAGCAGAGCTAACGCCTCAGCAGGCAACTCACGTCTGTGCTGCTGCAGGGAGCGAGGCTGAGAAAGATGCACGGAGAGGGCTGGCTTCAGTGAGTGCATGTGTGGGTGTGTGTTTCACCCCAAAGAATACAGGAGGAAATGCCAGGCTTGTGCATCGGTTTACTCCTGTATCAGACAAGGGCTGTGCCATGGCCCCTGCACTGCCGTGGGTTCTGGGAGCACAGGAGTGCTCAGGGCGTCTCGGAGGCATCACCACCTGGGAACACATTGCCCATGACTCCAGGAAGCCCATCAGAAGGCAGCTCACCTGCCTGACCACAGAGGCTTCAGAGGTTTGGTCTTTTATTGGCTGTGGAACCCTAGGAGCCCTTCACACAGCACTGCTGGGACAATGATGAGAGCTAAGGAGACACTCCTTAACCTGCGCTTTGCGTGACAAATGCTAATTATTATTAGGAAGGCGCTGACTCTGGGACACTGTCAAAGTTCCAACTTTTCACCATGACAGCCAAGGCAGCTAAAACGCTGACTCATGTCACACCACCGCTAATGCACTCTGTGCTCCAGACGCACAGGGCACCTCGCCATGTCCCAAACCATTGCTCTCTCGTCATGCCTCCTTGCCTTTGCTCCTTCCTGCTTTTATTTACCAGAGTTTACTTAGCATAACTAAATTTATTATAATACATTTACTTATCAGAACTTTTATTTATCAGAGTTTGTCAGATTTTATTTATCAAAACTACTGTAATCTCATCTCTCTCTCTCTCTCTCTCTCTCTCTCTCTCTCTCTCACACACACACACACACACACACACACGTGACACATAGACACAAACTAGGCACCATTAGCCGTTCTCTCCTGGGCAACTGTTTGATCTCAAGAAAAGTCAGGAAGGACCAACTTCACTAAACAACCCTCAGTCACCTTCTCAGGATGCCCCTGCCTGTGACAGCCCAGCAGGTGTGGACAAACTTTTGCTAAGGCTTTCTTTTCCTGATTCTACCTGCAAATTCTCACTCAGAGCGAAGCACAGTGTAGTGGGCGCACCGATGACGTCTGTCCTGCAGTGCAAGGACGGCCACCCCCGCACGGTTCTGTCACAGACTTCAGGGACACACTGCCATGTGCAACAATAGAGGGACTGATTGAATGAAATGAAATCTGATAAGCTATTAATCAGCTATTAAAGTTATGCATTAAATCTATTTTAAAATAAAAGAAACCATTCTATTAAACAGAAGCATAGATTTTATAAACACTTTATGGTGTGATGCATGTTTGTACAAAACGAATAGAAAAACAAAATAACACCCTGAAAGTATACAGAAGGAAGATAGTCTCTGGGAGTTGGCAGTACGGGTGATTTTAATTCTCTCCACTGTGCTTTGCTATTTCCTTCCTTCCTTCCTTCCTTCCTTCCTTCCTTCCTTCCTTCCTTCCTTCCTTTCTTCGTTCCTTCCATCATTCCATCCATCCATCCATCCATCCATCCACCCACCCACTCACTCTAGGGCAAACAATTTACCCCCTATGTTGGCTTCTTCCCTGAGACGGCTGGGTTACACCGGAAGCCGGGGGAGGGTTGGAAATCTGCAGATGCCGGGGAAGGAGGTGCCGGGACTGTGCAGTGGCCCTTCCTTCACAGCCAGCTCTACTTGACACTGAGACCTGCGTGCACGTCACAAAGCAAGTGGGAGCAGTGACTGCTCCGCTGCAGCAGGTTGGGGAGCAGCGGCCCACAGCAGCACAGGAGCAGCAGGGTTAGAGCCAATGTGCTGTGCTGGGCAGTGCCAGGTGGCTTCTGAGTCAGGCTCTGTGCTGATGTTCAGAAGGCAGTGGGTCAATGATGAAGGTCTCGGAAGCAGGGGGTGGCCGTGACAGTGACCATTAACCAGTGTCAAGCCCTGTACAAGTCTCAGACCCCGTGTTTCACTCGTCCTGCGCAACCCCCTCTTTTCTACTGAGGAAAGAGGTAAATCTCGGGGAGACCATGCACCCAGGACACTGGAGGCTGAGCCCTGACAAGGACCCCCACTCCCACCTCTCCTCAGGACCCCAGGACACTGATGTGCCCCTCACTGGCTTTGTGACCTCCAGGCCGTGCTTCAACCCCCGTCCCCAGTTACAGCCTCTGAGCAGTACCTGCCTTGCAGGGCCTTTCAAGCAACAGAAGAATCAACAGATGTGGAACCACATGAGCAAGTGTCCACTCCCTCGGTGACCTGCGGTTCCCCTCCCCCAAGCAGGTGTAACGCCTGCCCACTTCATTTTGCAAAAACCCAAACCATCCCACAAACAACAGCTTTCACATCAACGCATCTTTGGAAGCCATAAAGACTCTAATTAAGATTTTGATGTTCAAAAGAAAATGCATAGCATCTCTTCTGATGTAAAAGTAATTTACTAACTTCCCACATAAAGGATCCTTTTCATTTAAATGGAGAAGCAATCTTAATAATAGATGATTGCTTTATGAATATGAAAATTATGTATGCGCTGCATAATCAGCCGTTTAATTGTGTCAACATCATTGCATCTCCCGTGGGAGTGTGTGGGACAGATTTGAAACCAGTGACCAATGGTTCCAGTGCCTCTCTCAGGAAACAACAGGCCTGCTGTACAGCTGAGGGTATAAGGAAATTTCAAATTCAAACCCTCCACTACTTACTAAGCACCTGCTGTATGCAAAGAGAGACTGTTGCAGAGTTTATGATCTTCAGGGATATACCCCCACGCTATGAAGCTCAAAATTCATGAGATTAATGCACAGTTATTACAATAAAATTGATGTTAAAATCAACAGGGGAAGAGGCTATTCATGGTGATGAGGAAACAATATACAAGTTTTAAGAATCAACTGTGGCAAGCACTTTAAAGATGTTTTCTCATTTACTTCTCAGCACAGTATCATCAGCTCCATCTCACACGAGAAACCAAGCCCCAGCGAGGCGCGTTCAACTTCCCTACACAGACGTTCTGGCATCAAGGACAGGCTCACCTGGATTCCTCATTTCTTCATCTCACGCTGCCTCTCACATGAGTTGCCAAGAAGAGATGCTCACGAGGTCCGATGTAGGACCTGGTGGCGGCGGTGGGGGTGGGGGAGTCGCAGGAGGTGCTCCAGAGGGGCCATGAGGACAGCAGGGTTCGAGCTGAGAGCAGTGGGACAGGGGAAGGGGGTAGCCCCGATGGGGCGGTGAGCGTGGGGCAGGTCCCTGCGCAGTCAGGTGGGCTGGCTGTCCCGCATCGTGCCTGATAGGGGGGTGGGGAGCAGACTACAGAGGGCTTTCCCGGGTACCTCTTTTTGGCTGGGAGCGCTGAGCCCAGGAGTGAGATGCTCTGCGCTCACGCACACTCTGTCTGACCTTGTAGGAGACAGAACTCAGCAGACACCGGAGGCAGGAGGGTTTTACTCTAGGACACCAGGGCTCGTCAGGGCCCTTACCTAGGGCAGGGGCCAAGGGGCCGGGTTTATTAACTCAGGGGAAGTGGCAGCGCACGGCCGGCAGTTGGCTGGATATGGGGCATGGCAGTTCAAGGTCCCTTTCAGGCACCTTTAAGGGACCCTCACCTGTCTCCAGGACCTGCCTCCTCCCCAGAGTGACGCTGCCAATGTAGCAGACAGACACGGGGACACCCAGCCCCATTTGAATTTCAGGTAAACAAGAAGTCATATTTTAGTATAAGTGTGCCTCGAAGAGTCATAAACTCATAGGAAACACACTAAACACGTGTCTGAAATTCCAGTTGAACGGGGTGGCCTGTATTCTATCTGGTGATCCTCCCCAGAGGGACACAAACACTAGTGTCCCAGCGATTTCCTTACACAAGGGGCTCTGAGCACTGTGGGACCACGGCCCACACCCTCCGCAGCTGGCTTGGGCTGCAGGGCAGCTGCACGGACCCCAAAACAGAGCCACTAGCACCCCATCAGCACAATCAGTAAGGACTTGTCCCTGAACCTGAGCGTCCGCCAAGGACCCAGGAGTACCACCAGTGAGAGGGCAGGAGCGGACACCATGTCATCGCTTGAACTGTATTCAGAGAAGGGCACAGACATGAGAAGACTCCAGAAAGGGAAAGCAGCTTCCTTTTATCCCTAGTATTGTCTTCACTTCTGCCCACCCAGTATATCGGCACCGACTTCCTGGGATGCACACGGCACTGTGACCTGCAGTTATAAATGTGAGTAAACGACGGTCCCTGAGAGGCATCCTCGTGTACTGGGCTCCAAATGCTGACTTTACACTTACATGTTGTCTGATCTTTCACGGACCCTCAGTTTCTTCACCTGCAAAATGGGTAGAATAGTGCCTCCCTGCAAAATGGTTTCAAGGATTCATTTAAATGGGGCAAGCACAAACTGGCACTTGCCAAAAGCTGGTTGCCCCCCTCCGACCCCACCCACATTTTCTATTCATGGAGAAAGACCGATGGTTTCATAACCACAGAGTGAGCAGGTGATACGAGGTTTTAGGAGCCCTGAGGAAGGAGCAAGTTCGTAGCAGGAGAGGACATTCAGTTGTTTCTTGAACAAAGAACAAGGTGTGTTAGACATGGGCTTGAGAAATTGTCACCTGCCCAGGTGACTTCTGAAAGCCACCTGCTCCATCCTTAGTAATCTCATTCAATGCATGACATCTACTGAGTTCTCGAACCCTCAGGAAGGCACAAGCCTGAAGCTCCTGGGGGGCTTTCTGCAGCCACCCAGAGAAACAACACCTGAGAATGGAGAGAGAGGCCAGTAGACATCACTCAACCCCCTGAACTATGTCCGAAGCCAGAGCCACCCCTGGAAGTTCCCGTTACATTACCCAGTAAAGGCTGCTTTTTGCCAAAGCTAGTTTGGCTCAGGGCTTTGTCCCAGCAATGACACAGCTCCCATACTAAATGACATTTCGCATTAATTTCTCAAACGCTCGGTGTTGTCTATACTACCTGATAAATAAAAGATATAGATTAGTGAAAAGTCTCAATCGATCCCTATTAAAATTTAAGTGATCCTTTCCTCAAGAAGTTGTTAGCTGTCTGCTGGGATCCACATCTCAAATGAGGCACTTCCGTTTGGGTTTGATTTTGAAAGTGGAAACTTCTGCAGATACTGGAATGTAATAAAACAGCAAATACCATTGTTACTTAAAATATGAGTCAATTTCCTTTAAACACTGTTGATATTCCTGCAGATTATCAGTGAGTTCTAGACTGTGGCAAAATCATATGGAGGTACCCTTACTGGATAAATATTTGGAGATTCCAACTGAACTCAAAATGTAGATTGCAATTTTTGATACACTGTCTCTTTCCTTGTATTCTTAAAACATTTCTAAGTTAGCATCACTTTTTCTTTTAAATTCCAGGACATAAAAAATTAGAAGTTCAACTTCCTTATTTTCTGGGGATTGAGGAATATTCAATATTTGTATTTACATAAGTACCTTTTTATCTCGATAAAGTAATCAGAACAGAGTAGCTTTAATTCAAGAGACTTTACAATCCAATTTATTAAGAGCCTCTAGACATAAGAAGGCATCACCCACTCACATAATGATAATCAAAGGCCTTTTTTGCACTACAGACACATAGACACACAAACAAGCGAGCTCTGAGCTGTAATTACGCCACAGGCCGAGCAACGCAGAAACACATAAGCTCACAGATTCAGGTCAGTTCTCTACCCAGATGAGTTCTCCTTCCCAATGGGCTCAAAAGGCTTGATTTGATCTGAGCCCAAGTAAACTCACAGACACACAAGCAAACAAAATGACTAAAAACTCGACTCTGTCATCTCTTGCCCAACAGGGAAGAGTTCACTGTTCTCCATCGGTCCGCTTACAGAGGCCACCAAATGGTCAGATCCTAAAACCAAACTCCCAGTCACTGCTGCCACCAGCAGGAAATCACTCTATCAGCTGTCAGTGAACCAAAAACGAAGCCCAAGTAGAAGAGAGGAAAATACAATAGAATAAAATAAAGGGCGGCAACTCCATGGTGGTTTGGAATTCCTGTCTGTAAGCCAGAAAGGCGCACGGGTAGGTGAAGATGTCCTTTCTGGAAATGGGTTACCTGGCTGTCAGGTGACTCCATGGGGCATCTCTGACTATCCAGACTGGAGAAGGATGTGATTCTTACAAAGATAAAACCATTGCTGTCATACAAATGCAATGGAAGCATATGTCAACTCGTTTAGGTGACTTATTAATGGGCACACCATAACACGTTACTGTTGGTTCCGTTAATTGTACTCAGAAGGGGCATTGACAAATAGTAACTTGCCTGGGTGACATCTGTTCTAGGCGTGGGATGTAGGCGTGGCTTTAGGGTTCTCTATACTAAGTAATTTTATGGCACCCATTTTATGGCAAATCAAAGTGTGCACATGTGTGTAAGTGTATGAGGTGAGTGTGTGTGTGTGTGTGTGTGAGTGTGTGTGTGTGTGTGTGTGTGTGTGTGTGTGTGTGTGTGTGTATGTGTAAGCACAAGGTCTCAAGGCGACAGACTAGAGGTGGCACCTATTGTACCAGTCTTAGCAGTTTCACACCATAAGGAGATATTATTCAGTTTTGTAAGAGCCTGGCATTGAAGTGCTAAATTCCTTAAGGTGAGGCGAAGTATTAGAAAACCAAAATAATCCATTTGTAAGGGAAAAATACTTATTGGTGGCTGTTTCCTCAATAAAATTCTGTCTCAAGGCCAGGCGGCCAGGCGGGGGATCCCTGTCTTCACATTTTACTTTTCATCAGGATTTTCCTGGCCCTCCCCTTTGATGCTCCCCCTTCCCTGTACTCCTCCCACAGGTAACCACACCCCTTCTCTGGAGATCCACTTTGTACAGTCTTCCTCCTGCACCCAAAGAGCTGACTGTGTTTGCATTTCTGTGACTAAAAGAGAACATTCAAGTGTTTATCTGCAAAACAATACAATCAAGTGGTTTTCCTGAGGATGGTTGAGAAATAGCTGATGCCTTGTCTTGCTTAAAAAGCAAAACATTAACATTTCCTGCCATACTGGGCATCCTCTGTCACAGTCAAAAGTCATTATTATTACAAGTACCCAACTTAAAATAATTGCAGAAAACTTTAAAAATAAGAATGTAAATAAATACATTGGAATGCATTGGCCCCAGTAGCTGGGAAGCCCTCCCAGGCAAGACAATCCTAGTTTGGTTCTGTCCTTTGCTACCTGATCACATTCATTAGAAAGACATTCCCCTGTGGTGGCCAAGTGGTCCCCAGGGAGTCCGGCCTGAAATAAATTGCCCACATTAACCATACCACTGGTTAGCACTGTGCAGGGCGATGATACCATTAACCTCCGGGGTTATCTTTTCTGCTGGACAGAAATTATTTGCATCATTACTAGAGAAAATTGACAAGTGGATAGGAAATGTCACCCAGAAATGTCAAATTCCCAAATGAAACAGAGATAAATCCCCCTAGATAGTGAAATAACCCATGGGGTGCACTTTGTTGGACAATCACCCGCAGTGACACCAGGAGGGTCTGCTGATCTTTTAGCTGTATTTTCAAATTCTGGGTATGTTTTTGTTACCAAATATAATGTGGTAACAGAGAAGTCTAGAAACCATGAAAGGCAATGATAGAGGTAATTATACAGTGTAAAGCAGTAAGATTTTGGACTAATCTAGTAGGGACCTTTATTTGCTTTTTACTAGCTAGTTCTAATAGTAAAAATTATGCTTTCAAATAATGTTTACACATTACTGCAAAGTGAGCAATTCATATATGTTGTCTAATTTATTATAAGATCAGTGAGTGTAGGTTGCAGGCTTATTATCACAAGGATGAATGACAACTTTAACATTTTTTGACAATTACAGCTTATAGGAAATAAATTCCCTACAACCAAAATTCTAACAATTATGGTTTCATAAAAAAATGCTTATAGTTTAAAAGTTACAAGTCAATAGACCTGAAGATAATTTTAAAACTAAATCTTGGAATATTACAGAAAGTTCTGTGTCCCCCCCTCTTCTTATCATCCTGTGAGTTACCCTCCCCCACTCTGAAACCGCAGGCCCCTGTCCCATCCCTGAGCTCAGGACGGCATATAAGCCTCAACTGCCTGACTTGTGCTTGGGGCTCATGTTCTTATGGGCCGCCCCCGCTACATACATAATTAAATCTGTCTTTCTCCCATTACTCTGTCTTATGTTAATTAGATTATTAGACTATCCAAAGAACCTAGAAGGGTAGAAGGAAAATGTTTCTTCCCCTACAAAGACAGCAGTTTGACTATTACAGAGAAAGGAATGAAAGAGTCCAAGACTGGCTGGGACGTGGTAAGATGAGATGAGTGAGAGGTTACAAACTGTGATTCCCCGGAAGAATCCAGCCAACTGACAGGTTGCTTTGGATTGCAAAGGAAGTTTCACATAAAAATTCAGATTTGTGTCTTCTCTTGAAAGATCAGATGTTACTGTTTGGATGGCAGTCCCCCTTAGCAGCTGTCTGCTCGAGTTGACAAGTGGGTGAGTGTTGGACTGGAAACGCCAACGGCATCACCATTCTAACACCACCCCAGTCCACTGTATCACCTACTTCTGCGCTCAGCCCCTTGCCTAGCCCTGAAAATGAACAGGTCTCCCCTCACTGCCAAAATAGGATTTCCAAAAGTTGAAAATGGCTCTTATGCGAATGAATGTAAAACGAACATGTGTCAAAGACATACTTAACTCATTAAGATGGAAACCGGAAAGATGGTAAGGCTGGTTCAAAGGAAAATTCAAGAAGCAGAAAAAATAATACATAAATACATATACACATTCTAACAATCTTATTTTGTATGTGCGCATGCACGTGTGTGTGTGTGTGTGTGTGTGTGTATGAACAACGTATTCCCTATGAAGTAAATTTGTTAAATTAGAGACAAAAATAGTTAGTGTCATATAGGTAAATACAACTCTAAGCTTTGTGACTATCTTCCTTACCAGGAAGAAATCATTTACATTTCTTGTGGGCAAAACCCTACAAATTAAAGTTCAACTTCAGAGCCTGCCCCCTAATCAACAGTGAACAGTAAGTCAAAGAAAACATCCTCTAGAGAATGACACACTCCTTGGTGTGCCTGTTAGGTAACGTGCCAACGTGACACTGAAAGGGCCGCAGCCATCTTTTGCTTATTTCTAAATATCAGAAAATTGTCTTCTTCATACGCTCCTGGTTTGGGTGACCTTCAAAGGACAGGGTTGTATTCAGCCAGGACTTCTTTTGACATCCACCCAGGAGGTTGCCATTGCTGGCTTTAAAGGTACATTATTCTGCCATTCGTTCTCTTAGTTTTCTGATAAAATACAAGACAATTTTGAATACACAGTTAGGAAATTCAACTCACTGCCATTATTTCTAATCAGGTTTTTAGGTCCCTCTTCATCCACTTATAAATAATGCTTTTCAACTAAGCTGCTTCACTCTGTGAATGAACATTGAGGCCCTGGGTCCAGCTGAAATTACATTATTTACCAGCCTCTCAATTTCTCTGAATAATTTCTGGTCCAGTCTCTGCTTGGTCATTTGTTGTTTGGTTTTCCTTTGAGACCAACAGAAAGTTGTGGCTGTGTTTCAACACAATGACTACAGTGGAAAATGGACACAATTATCCCAATAATTTGGGCGAAAAGGAAATCAATAATTGAGTGGAAAATAAGGCGTGTTTCGGCAGACACATACAAACGGCTCTTGTCATTAGTCAAACCCATCCTCCTAATGACTTATTTTCTGGACTCTCCCTAGTGGGTTCTGTAGTCGGAGATGTTATTATACATGACACGTAAGTCAGTTCAATGTCTATTGGCTCAGGGATGGATTCCAGTGGAATCCGTGCCAATTTCAGTGGAGTGGACGAGAGTGTGACTTCACTTGGACAGACCCATCTGTAATCCCAGCTCCACTCCGTATGGGCCACGGCACTCGGGCAGACCTGTGTGTCTCCTCTCCTTGCCCTGCCAAATGGGGAACGCAGTGCCCACGTTCCAGGGCATCATGAGGACGAGATGAAATTGCTTAGAGAAAGCATGGGGTCCATCATCCAGCAGGGACCCAGTAAGTGCACCCCCCACATCCTGTCCCTTCTGCGTGCTGGGGCGTGGGGCTCACAGAGGGTGGCATATGGACGTGGAGGGTGGGGAGAGGTACGTTCCAAACTCTTCTGGAATGTACCCTTCGAGTACTTGTCAAAAATGTGAGGAAGCATGCTCCACCCAAGACCATGAGTCAGACTGTCCACAGGACAGGCCAGGGGGCACAGGGGACACTCAGTCTACAGGGCACTTCACAGAAGAGATCATCCTGAGTCTCTGAATGAAAGAGGCCTATCTAATCTCCAAGCTCTGAGTAACCTGGACCACCGGCGTTTCAAACAAGCTGTTTGCTTTCTCTGCAGAGCTGTTTCTTCAGACAAATCTGAATTGGAAGTGGTATATGGGAAACAGAGAAAGTGGGGTCATCTGGTTTGAGTCACAGCACGAGTGGGAGGTTTTTTTGGGAGCTAAGCATGATGTAATGAACAGAATAGTGACCCTCTCACACCCTGAGGTCTGCATCCTGATTCTCAGAACCTGGAAATAGGCTACCATGTATGGCTGAAGGGACATTGCAAATGTGATTAGATTAAGAGTGGGAGATTACTCTGGATAATCTGCGTGGGCCCCATAGAATCCCAAGGGCTCTTAGAAGGTGGCAGGATGGTCAGGGTCAGAGCAGTGGTTATGATGGAAGCAGAGGTTGGATTGATACAGGATGATGAGCTGAGAAATGCAAGGGACCTTTAGAATCTGGAAAAGGCAAGGAAACAGATTGTCGCCTGGGGCCACCAAAAGAAACACAGCTACATGACCCATTTTAGACTCTGAAGTGCAGAATGGTAAGGGACTGAATTTGTGTTGTCTAAGCCACTAAGTGTGTGGTGATTGTTACAGCACCAACAGGAAGCTAATCTATACGCCCACACGTTACTCTTGTCACAGCTACAAGCCGTTAGGTTGCACAGGAGGCGTTCTGTTATATGGTGTCAGCAGAAGGCCTCCTGTGCTCAGATCCGATTCAATGGGGGGCAAAACTGGCCAGGGTCACAGTGGGTCAGGCCATCAACACACCCAAGCTCTAGCTCAGCTCCACCACCACTATCAGTGCCCTCGGCAGGGCCAGCAGTGGGTAACAACAGGACAGTAACAAGATGACCTGCCACCCACTCAGTGTGCTTCATACAGTTACAGCGGCTGTGACCTGCACAGCTCTGCGTGCCCCCTCACATGGTCCATGATAATCAATGGGAACCGCTGGAACTGGGTGGTTTCCTACTTACATGAACGTGCGTGGGAATCTCAGCACCAATACTGCTGGGCACTGGAGATGCCGCAATGGGTAACAAAAGACCAAACGACATCCTCGTTTTATCAAATTGTGCTCTCCTCTTCTCCATATACGCACGGACAAGAGCTGAGGGTGGAAAAGTAAGAAAACAAAAAAGTAAGTAGACTCTCAGATATGAGACCTAGAAATAATTGAGTTTAAGCTCATTATTACCTCACCAACAAGGAGTAGATATTTGGTGTACATCTATCACTTACCAGACACTGTGCTGGCCCGATGCCTCATGACATTTGTAAGCCATGGTGTGACATTTTGGGGATCTTGTTCCTGGTGGAACGGGAAGTCCTTGGAATATTTTGAGCAGGTGAGTGACATTGTGTGGTTTATTTTTTATAAAGATCCCAGGTATGGAAAGTGGGCAACAGGGAGAAAGAGATCGTGTTTGGGTAGCACAGTGAGCTGGAGCCAAAGCCAGGTCAGAGGGCAAAGTGGTTTCAAATGGGGAGAAAAAAAATTTTAAAAAGGGGGAGAGGGCAAAGAAAACAAAGTAAACTTAAATAAACACATGGATGGATAGATAGATGGATGGATGGATGGATGGATGGATGGATGGATGGATGGATGAATAATGGATGGATGGATGGATGGATTGTAGGTGGGTGGGTGGATGGTGGATGATGGATGGATGGATGGATGGATGGATGGATGGATGATGGATGGATGGATGATGGATGGATGGATGGATGGATGGATGGATGGATGATGGATGGATGGATGGATGGTGGATGGATGGATGGATAAAATAAAGACAAGTACAAGAGGGGTAGAGAAATGAAATGAGTCAGCTCTTGAGACTGCGAGGATGCCACTCTGGGACCATAGGCATCTTGCCTGTCTTGGTCACAGCTATGTCCCCAGTCTCCCAGTGCTCAGTTCCTGGTGTTCCATTAATACCTGTTCACGCGTGGGAGAAAGGAAGGATATCATCAGGTACCGAGAGAACGTACAAATGCAACTGCTGAGCTGAAGTTTGGAAAATCATGAAGCAAAGGGGTGCTTGAAGGGGGAGTGCACGGAACATCGTTCTAGGTTCTTGAAAGGTCTGAAGAAGGCAGATTCTATGAAACATACACAGTAGTGAGGCTGGCATCACTCATATTAGGATCAGTTTCAGCTGTGAGTGAAGGAAACGCCCTAATGGCAGTGTGCTAGGGACTATAAGGGGCAGGGTTACTTCTCTCCTGAGTTCACACAGTTGTGAAGGAAGCATTTTAGGGTTCGCGGTCTAGCTCTGCTCCACGAAGACCTTAGGGCTCCAGGCTCCTGGCAGCTCGCGCTCCAGCACAGCTAAGTGTGGTGCTGTCCTCCCGGTGTGAGAGGGTGGCACTCGGATGGGAAGCTGACACTGTAGCTACCACTCAGGCTCAGCAGCTGGAGGTTTGTCCAGACAGGAGCCATTTACCTGGAGCGGGCTGGCAGCCTGCTTTGGTGAACAAAGGTTTTGGGCACATGGCTGCATGCGTTCTTGTCCAGATCATCTATGGAGCTTCTGTCAGAGTGGGGGACCGCAGCAGAGCCCCGTGGCCCATGGAGCCTTCAATACCCACCCTCTGGATCTCTGCAGAAAAAGTATGCCGCCCCTTCCCTATAGAAGATGGAGAGGAAGGCCCCTCGGGGACGCCCCTTATAGGACGAATGACCAGGGATGAGGTGTGAGAACAAGAGGAGGAAGCTTTGCTCTGAGCAGCTGACAGGAGGTCACTGAACTTTAGGGAAAGAGGGTGTCCCGCTGTCAGCAGGGCCCCGCGCAGGACCTGTTGGCCTCTCTGAGCCACAATGTTCTCGCCTGTAAGAAAGCACAGTACAGACATATTTGAATGCAAAGTCGTGAGGCTAAATGTAAAGCTCCTGCCACAGGGCGGGCACAGAGCGTGCATCCAAAGAGCAGACACTGAGGGTTACAGAGAAATCAGCACAGACTCACCTCACTTCCTCCTCTACGGGGCTGTCAGAGGGTGAGTGAGGTAGGCTGCATCCTGGGCCTCAGGAAGGCTGTGGGGAGAGGCTCTGGCTAGACCGTGAGTGTGTGTGTGAGAGTGTGAGCAGCTTGTGTGAGTTGTGTGAGAGAGTGTGAATAGGATGTGTGTGTGAGAGTAGGTTTTGTGTGTGAGTTGTGTGGGACAGAGAGTGTGTGTGTACGGGTTGAGCTACATTCTCTGACAAGGAAAACAATAATTAATGGAGTAATTATACTGGAAAGTTCTGGATGAATCTGTGTTGCATTACTTGATATGATACTAATACCAGCCTCCAGCATGAGGTACCAGCAGAGACACTGAACATATTTTTTAACGCTCTTCTGGAAAGATTGTATATTTGAATGCTCCAAAATAGCATCAGAATTAGAGCAGATGGGACGTTTCTCCATTCGCTTTATGCTGTATTACTGTTTCTATTTTAATGCCATGCGAAGCACTGTAACATTTCCAGTGCCCAGAGCCTTCCACGGTCTTTGTCCGGGGCTGTGAGAAGGACGGGTGGCAACGTGGAGGGCTCTGTGGCCATGTGCTATGTCACTGAGTCAGTTCTCGACAGATCTAGGCAAGGACCCCAACAACAACCAACCGAGAGATGAAATTTAAAAGCTTTGCATGTCAGACCTGCAGTCACATCCCCTCAAGAAGCAAACAAACAAACAAACAAACAATTAAAACCACACCATGAAGAACAGGTCAGAAGAGCAACAGCTCCTAACATTGCACCAGGGCTGAAACTCCGGAAGCTCAAAACAGTGAACTGTTTTGTCCTTGGCTGTCCTTGGCTGCCTGGAGGGATGCTCAGCGTCCCTCGTGGCCTTTCAGGGTAACAGGACCCCCGAGCGGTGACTGTGGTAGGGGCTGCCTGGCGTGAGGGAAAGGCAGCACTTTGCAACTGGTCGGTTTGGACTCTGGGCTGAAGTCTTCCCCTCCAGGGCCATGTGACCCTGTCCAGTCACTGTGCCTCTCTCAGCCTTGATTTCCTCATCTGCAGGGTCGGTGAAATGTACTAAGTGGGTGTAAGGCACTAGCTCAGTGTCTTCCTAAAGCGGGCATGGGGAGAAGCTGCTTAGGGGACAGGTGAACATCCTACTCAGTGAATCCAGTTCTCAGCATTCAGGGAGCTCCAGGATTCCCAAGGGCCCCAGCTCATGGACCCCTAACACTGGGTTATGCCGAGCCTCCTTGTGAGGCGCAAAGTCATTCCAGTGTGTGACACTGACATTTTCTAAAAGAATCTTTCCACAATGAAGGCCTTGAAAGGTGGGGACCACTGTGCCATTCACCAGAGCCCTGTCTGCTGCTCGGGGAAGGCAGACACTCACAGCCCACAGCATGACAGGTGCCCACGCTGGGCCCGCAAGAAAAGATCACAGACCCAGCAGGTGACACTTCCTGGAGCACTTTTCCTTGGGCATGTCACACATTCACACAGCTGTCAACGTGCTAAGCACTCAGGCCTATAAAACAGGGCACAATGCATTAGTTATACATGGAAAAAATGATGGCTAAACAAACGAAGGAAGGAAGGAAGGAAGGAAGGAAGGAAGGAAGGAAGGAAGGAAGGAAGAAAGGAAGGAAGGAAACACAAGTTTAGATCCAAATCCTTGTCCTTGCAATTAGCTCAGTGGCTTTTTTACTTGACTTCTGTGAGCTCTGGTCTGTCTGACCTCCAGCTGCACAGTCGATGTAGGAATCTGGAGAAGCCCTTGTCAATGACGCTTTGGCACAGCACCTGGGACATGAGCAAGAATCAAAATAAGGCCGTTACTATGGCGTTAGAGAAGGCTAACCCCGCAGGAGCACTGCCACTCGGATGACATCATATGCAGAACGTGCATTGTACAGCGACAAATGCTCCTGATTGCAATCCTGGTTCTCAGTGTTGATGAGTCTCTGGCAGGAAGTGGATTTGTCTTCTCGGGAAAGGAGGTCCGAATTTCAGTGAGTCAGCAGGAGAGGAACAAGTCAGAGTGCCGCCTCGGAAACATTCAGCGCACACATCCTAATAAGAGACGCTGCAGGGATTTTAATGGGTTTATTATTTGTTCCATTCCAAAAGCAGTATGTACTCATTTAAAAGGATTTGGAAATTATATCAAAGCGGGAAGAAGAAAATAAATTACTCACCGACCAGCCAGAGACACAATCTGTGAACGTTATAATATGCCTGCCTTTATGGCTTTGATTTTTCTCTTTATCGGTTTTAACAAGAAACTAGCGCATTTATGATTTTACCCAGCGTGAAAATACAATCTATAAGACTTAGTATTTTATATTTCGTTCACGTTTCTCTGTAAGATAAATGCTCTCTCCTCCGCGCAGGCTTATGGACATAATTGTTACTGCCTGAAAACTAGCTCAAGTGAGCCTGCCCATTTCACTTAATCAGCTCCATTAGGTTGTCGCTACTTTTCACTGCTCTTAGAAAGGGTGGAGTGGACATCTCGGCACAGAAAGCTATTCTTTTTCAAAGTTTAGAAAATCCTTTGCATGAGATCAGCATTTTATCGTTTGCAAAGTTGGCTCATTTTACCCCATCATTTGAGAACAATTTACTGAGTGTCTACGGCATGGCGGGCACTGTTCTAAGTACTGCAGAGAACAGGACAGAGAAGGGCCCGCTCTCCCAGATGGCAGCAGGTTCTAGAGAGGCTGCAGGCAACAGCTCATCAGCCATTACATGTACCCAGGGTTGCAGGCACTTACTGAGGAGGTGCTACAATGGCATTCCGGTGACATGACTTGTCTGGCAGAATGACACTAAAACAGATTAATCTGGCTCTAGGTCTAGTGTGCCCCTCTCCCCCGCCTTCCATCCTGCCACTCCTTACCTAAACAAGGACAACTGAGGGATGGTCCCTTGCCTTTACAGCAGGGCCAGCGATACTTCCATGGGTTTCTATGCCTGACTTTCCGCCCCTGAACTGTGAGCTCATTGGGGACTCATGCACAGTCCTACCACCCTCCATCCCCAGCGCTCAGCTCCCAACATGGTGGTTAACGGGGAACTTGACAATGTTGTCTTTTCTCCTCCCCGGTGTGCCTCTGTCCATCTTACTGTCAGTGAGCCTGGCTGTGACGATGTCACCAATGCTCCAAGCCCGTCCAAGAGCCTGCTGTCACCACTGGGCAGTGCACTGAGGGACTGACACTCAGCCCCACTGTGAACCTCTGACCTTTGAGCTACACGCCCTGGGTGGGGGCAGCATGGAAGCTCAGGAGGCAAGGTTTTGGGGTGAATCCAAGTGAGACTGCAGACGAGGGGAGCAGGGCCCGACAAGAAGAATGGGGCGCTTTCCATCCGGGCGTGAAATGGGGTTTTCTCTCTGGTTAATGAGAACAGACTGTTTCCAATTTGACTAATGCCTTCCATTAGAGCGCTGGCACAGCCCAGCGGAGAGATGCAACTGGGGGCTTGGCTGTCATTTCTGAAAAGCCAGAAACTGCTTTGTCATCCAAAACTTCCCCTGGATCCCACCCTGGAATTCTAAGGCAGATCTGGGAAAGAGCCCGCCTCTCCATCTGCTGGCTAGCTGGTGGTTTGGGCAAGATTACTCATCTCTCTGAGCTTTCAAGTGTTCTTCTGTGAAATGGGGGTGATAACACCTGTCCAGCTGGCTTCCCAAGTTCACTGTGAAGGTCAGATTTTGAAACAACAAACAGAAACGACTGCTACAGCCTATTAATCGCTCAATATGCACCAGACACTGCACGAGACATTTTTCCTCCACATCTCATTTGGCCTTTACGGAGATGGTGCAAGACGCGGGAGGTACAATTACAGCCCAAAGATGGCCGCATCCTAGCCCTGTAAGTCTGCAAATAAGTTCAGGTTGCATCGCACATGAGGGATAAAAGTTGCAGAGGAATTATGGTTGTTAATGAGCTGACCTTAAAATAGGGAGCTGATCCTGCTCAGCCCAATGTAATCACCAGCGATCTTGACCGTGGAAGAGTCAGAGAAAGCCATCAGCATGGAAGCAAGCTCAGTGATGTGAGGTAACAGCCTCTGACTCGGAGGGTGTCGGAAGGGGCCATGAGCCAAAGCATGTGGCCAGTGTCTAAAAGCTGGAGAAGGCGAGGGAACTGATTTTCCTGTAGAGCCTCCAGAGAAAAAAAGAAAAAAAAAAGGCATCTTGCCGGCAGCTTGACCTTAACCCCTTGAGACCTGGGTATGACGCCGAACCTACAGAAATGTAAGATAATAAGTGTACGTTGTTTAGAGCTGCTGAATTTGAGGCAATTTGTTACAAAAGCCATAAAAAATAATACCTTCATTTTTACTTTCTGTTTATAATGAATGACTAAACTGAGAGTCAAAATTAAATGTCTTTTCCATGGTCTGCCAAGCTATAGCGAAACAAAAATCTGCTTTTTTGCTAATCAAAATTTACTGGGGTGACAACGCTTAGTAAAATTACAGAGGTTTCAAGTGGACAGTGCTGTGCTCTTGAACCGGTCTCTAACCACACAGGATGAGACCTGGTCGTAGACGTGCCGACCCGTGTTATGGGCTAATCCTCGCTCCTCACTGTAGAAAGCCCCCTGAGGGGCGGCCCCAGGCAGCTGACCTTCTGGGTTCTAACAGGCTGCGCAGAGACAGGCTGG
The DNA here is from genome assembly GCF_001890085.2 of Hipposideros armiger. Lineage (NCBI taxonomy): Eukaryota > Metazoa > Chordata > Mammalia > Chiroptera > Hipposideridae > Hipposideros > Hipposideros armiger. The sequence goes on from NW_017731924.1 coordinate 422,458, forward strand.
CTTCCCTCCTGCGGACACTGGCGGCTCCTGAGGCAGACAGAGCCCTGGGGGGAAGTTTATAGACCTGCTAACTTGTTTCAGAGCCGAATTAATCAGAGATGTGACAGGGGAGGGAGCTATTTTTCATTTCTCAAGTTCATGAACAAATGGATTTCCTATTCATTATTCATTGGCTTTTGAAATCTAATGAATAGCTCAGGGACAATCACTAAATTTTGGTATTTATAGAAAATCGGCACCAGCCAGATTCATTACACATCAAGTATTCAAGCATCGGCTTATTATAGGTAATGAATTTCACTTACGACTTTGTCTGGTATTTATCAACTTTACATTTTTAATGAACAAAAAGCGATGAATTCTTTAGGAATGCCTTCACTCCCCTTTGGTTTTATTCTTTTGTGAGAAACAGCTGTAAGTTTCCCAGAGGCTGCACTGCCTTTTCTCTGTGCCTGTGTTCTAAATGTATTTGTTTGTTTGTTTGTTTGTAGGAGAATTCATCTTTCCTTTGACATTCATCAACTTTTTTTCCATTTATTTCTTCTTCTGGGAAATTAATATCTTTCCTTCTCTTCTCTCCAGAAAGAAAACCATGGATCTTGAGTTTTACGATAATGTAAACAGTCAGAAGAAAAGACTTTTTAAGGCCAGTACTTTGTGTTAACTTAAAACCAGTAGCAAAACTATAAGAAAAAGACTAAAACTCTGCCTTGAAGGCCCTCACCCGTCCCCCATGTCTACAAATATAGACATTTAAAGAGAATAAGCTTAGCGATCTTTTGAAAGGAAAAAAAAGATAAGAGATCAATATTACCCAACAGGGCCTCCCGGTACCTCGTCATAATAATCAGTATTATAACCATTACATCTTTGTTTTAGGGAGGAGACTAAATATACTGGAGTCAGAAAGATAAAACCATTTTGCTTTTCTGGTAATGGTTACCAGCTGTGATCTGTTAAAATCTCCCTTCCCCCTGGAAAGTGGATTTCTTTAGCATCTAAGTCAAATTCAATGATATTTGTAGTCCTTTCCAGCTATGGAAGCCATCTGAATTAAGTTACTAAGGCTCTTCATGCTTCTAGCCCATATGTGACTCGAGGTCCCCCACATCCCCACCCTTCCACCCCACTAGCTGGGCAAGCTAATTGGTTCTTAGCCAGTGGCCCCAGAAACCTGATGGCGAGAGCAGAGAATGAAATATTCTCTTCTCCCCTCCTTCCTAGTCTTAGTCCCTTAGATTTGGGGAACAGCGCCAACAGGAGGGCACTCTGTGCCTGACTGCCTGTGGTGAGGGTGACGGTGGTGAGGTTGGCTTCTCCAAGCTCCTTCTGCAAGGGGTTCCCTCCCCAGTAAGCCAGGTCTTTCTCCTGCCCTCCGAAGGCTGACCCTCGTGATGCACTCCATTTTTCTGCAAGAGCTTCTTAGCTCCACGTGTGGGGGTCCTCGGCCAGCCCGAATCCCCCAATCTCACAGCATCGTGAACCCAAACTCTGGGACCAATGCACAGGGGTGGAAACATGAGGAAAGTGGTCCTCGTGTCTGAATTCGGTGTATTTCTGTTTCCCTGATGAGACAGCGGGAGGGATTGGGGTCACATCTGGATCAATATGGTGGAGAACCAAAGCTGAATACAAGAAAGTATACCCAAGGGGTAGATGAGATAAAGGAAATGAACGCCTTTTGTACACTTGTATAAATATGGGGGATAGTTTTGGACTTCCACCTGCTATGGAACTTGGAACGCCAAGTCAATTTCACCTAGAAATCTGCAGAGATGCCCCATCCAATATCAGGATTACATAAAGATGAACGAGGCATGGTTCCTGACCTTGAAGAATTTATACCCTGGTCACACCTGACCTTTATGTGCACACTGAGTTCTCAGGGTCAAGTGTCTCCAATCCAAATGCTGTGCTCCCCACAAGGGGCAGCATGGGTCACAGGAACACCCCTGAATGAGAAGTCCAAGAGCCTGAATGTCAACCTCAGTCCTGGCACTGGGTCCCTGAGTGCCCAGGAAAGGGCCCTCCCCTCTCTGGGGCTCAGTGTGTGTGAATGAAGCAAATACACTGGGAATACCCATTCTCCATGGGACGACTTGAATGAGGCGGAGACGTGATGGAGGGGTGGCTTCCTCTGCTTTTCCACCTGATGTTCTAGTCATTCTTCCCCCAGGGCCGCTCTATGATCACCCCCAGGGAGCAGCATAATCAATACAGGAAGAACACGTGTGTCCGAGATGAAATAGACTCATTCAGAGAGAGACTCGCTCATCAATAATGGTAGCTGTGGCAGAATTCGCTTCCTCCATGGAAGGTGGAAAGAGGGATGGCGAGACCAGGGTCATGCACCACTAACGACTTCTTTTCCCTCAAGCAGGATGCAACATGTGTTTGAGTGACTGGCTAACATTTGAGGGGGAAAAAAAAGAATAAAAACTTCAATGGTTGCTAGGCAGCCTGAAGACTTTGCAAAATAAATATAGGAAGGCCAGGTGGCCAATCCTTCCTAATATGATTTCTTTCCACCCCGGCAGGGCTTTGGCTCTGGGGGGTGCCGGGGCAGAGTTATTAGCAAGCATGAGCCATGGTCATTCGGAAAAGGTCAGCAATAGACAGGTTTTTAACTCCTGTTTCAAGATGTTCCCCTCATCAAACCATATAAAAGCTCCCGACTAGTACCTAATATATTCATCCAACCTGAGAGTCATCTAATACCCATTGGGTGCTATGTGCCAGGCCTGGGGCTGGACACGCGAACTTGGGTGGGATTTATTTCATGCTCACCCACATCCTTTAAGATAGAAATTAGCAGGCCATTTACAGATGAAGCAACTGAGGCCCAGAGAAACAAGGACAGAAACAGGGCTGGAATCCCAATTTCCTGACTCCCTGTCCAGGGTGACACATTTGCCAGAAATATCTCTGGATTCTGTACAGTCAAACGTGGTGCCCCAAGATATAATCTAAACAAAATGTGAATTTTTTTTTTTTAGTTCTAATCACCATAATAGGTTTCTTTCATTTCGTGTTTGCTCTGTGTAGAATATTGTCCTTGGTGCTTTGTTGCATTATTTCATTTGATCCTTTGTCAAAATTAGATGAGGTGGAGATGATTATAATGTATTTTACAGCTGAAGAAATGGAGACACTTGGGGAGATAGAATAAGCTGTGCAGGACACCCAGCTAGAAAGCTCTAGAACTAGGGTGCTCAAGACCAGCTGGCCTGAGTCCCCAGGCTGCCTGGCAGCCACTTCACCACATGACAGCCCGACCCCGAGTTCATACCCCAAGCCCGCCTCCCTGCGTGAGCACAGTGAGCTGTGCTAGATATTAAATGAACACAAAGACCCCTTTGAAATCGCGACTCCTTCCTGCCATCACATTACCCGCAACTCTGCCTTTTATCTTCATTCCAGGTTGACTCAGCCACAATCCTCTCAGCTCCACTATCAAATGAGTCCACAGTCCCATCATGCCTCACTTTCTCCATGGCCACCACCCTGGAGGGAGCGAGTGCCATCCCACACCTGGGTGATGACCATGACCTCCTTGCTGGTCTCCCTGGTGATGTTCTTGACCTCACTGGAGTCCACTTTATGTACACAAACAGAAGAATGCCTTTTAAATGCACACCAGGGCACACCGCACCCGGCTATCGAGGCTGCAGCAGCTTCCTGTCTCATCACAGGAAACTCCAGACCCGTCCCACGACCCTGCCTCCAGCGGCCCCTCTGGCCCTGGGACCTCCCCGTCTCCAGCCACCAAGGTCCCTGCACCGTGGCTGGGATGGGTCCTGCACAAGCTCATCTCAGAGCCTCTGTCTGTTTCCCGCTCCTGGAATGCTCCTCCACTGCTCTGCAGAGCATCCTGCCTCACTTCATTCATTCACTCTTTCATTTACTCATAGAAGCCACCCTGATCACTCTACCCGAAGCATTAATCCTTCCGCCTCTCTCCTTACATACTTGGTTCTACTTTATAGGATGTTTCACCACTTGACATTATATTTTACAAATGTATTTCTCGCTCTCCTATTGGAATGTAAGTTCCACGAAGGCAGGGGTCTTTACTTTTCTCACCAATGATACCCCCTTCCCCATCGCCTAGCACAGCACCTGGCACATAGCATGTGCTCAATAAATATGTTGAATGGATGAATGCAATCCTGAGATGTCTCTCCCTTCTACTCGGAGCAATTCTAGAGAACCTGTTCTCTCTTCACTCGATTATAAGCCTTTCAGGAGCAAGGACCCCCATCCCTACAAGCCTCAAAAGACATTTACTGAAATAACTGGAATGTGAGGAACGCTGATCTAATTCATCCATGTGGAGAACAGCTATCGTACCAGCAACAGCAATAAAAAACGGAGAAGTTTTTCCTCTAGGAGCACAAGGAAACATTCAGCTGACCTACTCTAAAATTAATAAATCAAAATACTGCTGATACAGGAGAAACAGCTCCCAATAAAGGAATTACTTTCTTTCGTGTCTTTGTGGGTTTATTTCTTATTGTTATGTTGTTATCATATTAGTGGGGCTTCTGGAGGGAAAAGAAACAAACTCATCTATTCAGTCCTCGTTATTAACAAGACGTCTGTCCCATTCTTCCCAGGGTCCTTTGAAGCACCATTTAGATGGTTAATTAGTGTTCCCAGATCTGCAGCTCCTCCGAGTCCTAAACAGCTGGTTCCTGACTTTTTCAAGTATGAGGACCCCTTTTCAAAATCAAATACTATTACACTTAGGGATCCACTGATTGAGAAAATCAAAATTTACAGCTTAACCTGAGTCTGGCAGGGAATCAATAGATAGTGACTACATAGATGTTGAACTAATTAAGTCAATATTTGTTGAATGAATCCATTCTGTAACCATTTCTAACCCATCTACCTATTGGGTAGTCATCATAGCAGCATCCTTATACTTTGGAGATGGCTGATAGAGGAGGAAACGATTTGAGCAGAGTGTGAGTTTTGCATTTGCTCCTGTGTGATTGGCCCATGAGAAACGCTGGTAAACAGGGAAGGCAGCCCCCAGCTAAAGCAGGACGTGCAGGAAGACACAAGTGCACGCAAGTGCACGCACCTGAAACATCGATGGGCTGCCTCATTCCACCGGCTGTGTCAGGAGCCACACGTGTCAGGAGGTGCTCAGACTGGTTACCATCAGCGTCCAGACACTTCTGATGACGGTGAACTACTGCTTGAGCACAGATAACATCTCTTAAAATGTGTATACATGTTTTTGGCACCCCCAGTGTATTGCATTATGGGAAAACTAACTAT
>NW_017731924.1:430341-431778 GCF_001890085.2 Hipposideros armiger
ACATTAATAGTAAAACCTAACTCAGAGGCTTGTCATGAAGATTAAGTTAATGAATACATGTCAAGCTTCAAATGTTTAGAACAATACCTGTTCTCGACACTTCTGTTAGAACACTGCTGCTAGATGATGAAGAATTCCTGACTCACTGAGAGCTTGTCAATCAGCATTATAGAGGATCACCAAGTTATATATTCATTCTACAAATATGCTCCAGACAATGTTACAACCCCTGGAGGTTATGCAGTAATCTAAACAGAGTTGTGCCCTCATGGAGTTTACATTCCAGAGGAGAGAAACAGGCAATACACGTGTGTGTGAGATGGTGATAACTGCTATGGAGACAAAAAATCAAGGTAATCAGGAACCTGCCATCAGGAAAGAAGGGGATTGGCACAAGATTCTCAGGGAAAGTCACAGAGACAAACAGACACTTATGTGGGGACCAAAGAAAGTGATCTGGTCATTTGGCTATTCACAAAAATAAAATCACAATGGAAACTGCATGTGCAAAGGCCCTGGGGCAGCAGTTTCCTTATATATTTGAGGCCCGTCAAGAAACTAGAATGGAAACAGAGTCAGGGCTGGGAGAAGTGGCAGAAGTGTCAGGGAGGAAGGCAGGAGCAGGGAGTGAGGATGGAGTGGGGGGGCTAGCGTAGATAACTTGGGGTTCTATAACTCATAAGGAACAGGATTTAATTTGAGTGAAATGGGGAGCCAGTGGAGTGATGGATTACAGTTATTACATGATCTGATGTATTTTAAAAGGGTCTCTTCGGGTTTGGGGTTTCTTCTGAATCTAGATTGATCTATGGGTCTTGTCCCTCAAATTGGGATGTCTCTGACAGGCTGTCCCAAAGGGTTCTGGCATCCTATCTGTGTCCCACTTCACCTTTCTTCCCCCATGCTGGCCCTGGTTCAGAGGTCCTAGGATGGTTTCTGAACAGATAGCTCTGGATGAAAGAGGAGTTGGGGGATTTTCCTTGGCTAGCCTCTCCTTGATCACCCTGCACTAGAGAATGTCCCCCAGGTTGGACCAAGGACAACTCCAGGTCAAGTTTCCCAACAGGGATGACAATAGGACACTTAATCTCTCCACTCACGTGGATGTGAAATGTCACTCAGTCCTAACAGCTGGGGCGACTATAGTGAACAGTTGCATCCCTGAAGCGAAGCGCATAGGTTATCGTGAGCACTCGGGGGAAAGACAGAAATATTAACCATGATTCATACCGCCAATTGAAGGTAGGACAAGTAGTTCTTGAACGTCCTGATTAGATTTTAATCTTGTTTTAGCAGCAGCAGCTCAAGTTAATGTTTGCCCGGTGCAATAACGTCGTGTGGATTGACACATACGTAATTATGCTATTTATCTTCTTACAAAACTCTCTCAACTGGGGAGCTGTGATTATTTGGTGCTTGGAAAGGCTGGGGACAAAA
>NW_017731924.1:433483-435122 GCF_001890085.2 Hipposideros armiger
GGGAGGGCAAGGAAACCCCTACCTCGCTCTGCACCAGGATCGCTTTAGACTCCAGGGGGAAACAGGCTAATTGTCCAGCTGCAGGCCAGGGAGCAATGCACCAGGAGCCTCACATCCTGTGAAGGACTGAGTGGGCGGTGGGCCCGCCAGCGGCTCAGACAACTCAGCTTCTCTCCTGGAGAGCGACCCTGCTCCCGGCCGGCCGAGAGATTCTTCCACCTGCTGCATCAATCCCGGGCCCAGAGACCGAGGCCCCAAGCACACAGGAGCGAAAACAGGGCCTGGAGGCGGCTTGCAGTGAGAGCAGGGGTGAGGGGAGCGGGCAGGTGCTGGGAGGCAGAGGAGGAGAGGGAGAGACCACGAAGGGCAGGGAGACACCAAGAGAGGCGAAATGGAGAGACAGACAGCTGAGTGGGGGGAGGGACAGGGTGTCAGGGACATGGGAACTGGCTAGAGGGAGATAAAGAAGAGAGACAGAGTGGGGAGAGAGAGGGAGGGGGAGAGAGAGAGAGAGAGACAGAGCGCTGCAGCCTGGAACAGGGCCCTCACGGACCCTGCTGGCGTCCTGATCTTGGAGCCGTGAGAGATAAACGCCTGCTTTTCTGAGCCACCTGGCTGTGGTTCTTTGTGACCGCAGCCCAAATGCACTCTAACAAAGCCCATTCATGGAGCCCTGATGTCCCCACCCCCACCCACTTCACGCCCAGGGCCCAGGAGAAAGCACTGGGGGGCCGTGCCTTCCTCCGCACCCCTCGCCCACTAGGGACCTCAGCTAAGTGGCTTTACCTCTCCTTGGCCTGAGTGGTCCATCCTCCAAAGAAAGACAGGACCAAGGCCTGCCTCGCGTGCCACGGGCGTGAGGGCTACAGGAGATGACGTCTGAACGGCGTCGAGGCCCATCTTTGCCATTTAGAAGGTGGTCTGTAATTATCACTCGTCTCCTGTCCCCACCCCACCCCATCCCTGCCCAGCTCCGACCGGGAAGTTTCTTCCTGACACGGCCCCATGACCTTCTTGCCAGTGTTTCTGCTCGTACCCGATTGGCACCTGCATCCCGTTCTCACGGTCCTCCCAGGAACGAAGGCCCTGAACCCCACGCCATGACTCCCCCAAAGCTGCCTGTTTCCCTAGTGTGGCCCGGCTCCAGGGGTGTGTCCTGAGTTCCATGGTACCAGGACATTCTCTACTGAATGACACGTGGCAGGGCTTGCACCCCGCAGGAGCGTGCCCCCTCTCTGTGGGCAGCTTTGTTGAAATGTTTCCACTGATGCCAAGGTGACACTGTCACCTTCTAACCTCACTCATGCATTCCTTTTCAGGTGTCTGAACTCAGCGTGAGGCCCTGGCACCGTCTTCTCCAGGTGCAATATCACCAGTTCTTCGTGTGTCACCGTTTAGGTCCCGTTCAGCGTTCTCCGCTGTGCTGCAGAGGGTCTAAAGGCCCCACGAGGGTCTGGTATGTGGGGGCGTCCCGTGGGGCTGTGTTCCTGACTCCATTCCCCAGGCCCCAAGCTCCACACACGACCCCACGTGGAGGAGGGGTGTTTCCTGTCCTGCAGGACCCCTGCTGCATGTCCCGAAGTGGTTCATCTCAATGGGCTCCCGTCAGAAGGGGACAACAACTGAAAGACAGACGGAG
>NW_017731924.1:436038-446767 GCF_001890085.2 Hipposideros armiger
AAAAATTCTTTAACAGTTTTGTCCCTGTGGATGCCTGGTTGAAGACAACAGAGAGCCACGTGCACGCATTTTCAACTTGGAAAGAGGCCCTTTCCGGATCCTCTCTCCAGCCTATTTCTGCCATTTGGACCCCCTGTTTCCCCACGGATGCTTCCAAGGATGGAGACCAGACAATCTGTGATGTGAGCCGCGTGCCCCTTGCACAGCTGGCCCTGACTCCATCACGTAGCAGCGGGAGGGTACTCACTGGGTTTCCTGGAGGGCCCCGGTCTCCCGGAGATCCAGGTGATCCGTTCTTGCCCTGGTGGGAGAATCAGAAGGAGTAACTCCGCCAGGACTCTGCCAGGACGCCGCAGAGCACAGCCGTGGGACAGAGAGCTCAGCGGATATGGGGGACCCGATTCCACACCCACAGCTGTTCCTCGGACCAGCTGGCTCTCAATAAACCACTTCGTTACTCAGAGGAGCTCGAATCAGGCGCTCATATTTAATTCATAATATTGATGTAGAATTAAATGTCTGTGTGCATGAAAAAGCCCAGTGATCGGTCCCACAGCACCCCATAGTAAACGCTCATGACCACATGCATTCCTTCATCCGCACATCCTTCAACTCAGACGCTGCTTGAAGGAGCGAACAAACCGTCCAACACAAGGGCTCACATCACAGGCATGCTGTTCTCAGCTGAGCAAGCGTGTCTGAGCACTACCTCCTCTGACTCCACCACTAAGGGCACCATTATAGCCCCATTTAATAGGTGCAGACACTGACACCCAGGAAGACAGGTGGTTAGTGCAGTCAGGCCACCACTGGTGGAGGGTCCATCCACTCCAGGTTCTAGGGCTGACTCTTATCACTCTAACATGCTCCCACGTGATGGGTGTTTTGTGCACCTTTCTGAGTTTGATAAATACGCTTAACCAATAAGATCCCGTGGCAGACTACAAATCAGAAAATTCAAGAATGCTCCTGGCTATTCGCTTTGAGGGTCAGACAAATTCCTGTGAGGCCTCAAAGTCACAGCTCAGCTTCGCCAGGCTGAGCTGGCCGCTTCCTCTGCTCACCGGGTCCCTCCTTCTCGGACTTTCCTCATTGGTGGCTGTATCTACCTGGCTCTCTCCCTGGCCAAGCGTGGCCCAAAGGAACAGCACGTGCCCCATCTCTATCTGCACCTAGCGCAGAGCCAGATACACAGGAGGCGCTCTGCTAGATGAATAAACAAGGAACATACGGGAACTCACTCCTCATCGGTCCTTGAACCAAAAGGTGCCGACATGTTATGACCTGTCTGTGAAGCACAGGCCCAGATATGCCAGCCGCCTGGAAACCCGTCCCAGTAAGAGGAGCTAACACTCCCAGGCACATCCCACATGCAGGCTTCACCTGCATTAACGCATAGCCCACAGCAGGTACAAACACCACCGTGCACAGAAATGCTAAGAAACNATGGCACTGTTTTTTAATTTTTATTGTCTAGTCTTCCGTGCTATCTACAGACTTTATCTTTCATAGCACTAATGAAATTCAATTGTAAGGCTCTCTTCCATGTGCGTCCACCTCCCTGCGCGAAGCCCAGGAATGGTGTTTGCAGTTAATTATGTACCGGTCTCTCCAGACTGCGACCTCCATGTATCCTGTTCACCTTGCCATCCCCGGCAGCACCTGATGCCACGTCTGTGGAGCTCAAAGGAACGGGCGTCCGTCTGGGAATGGACACGTGTCCTCCAGCCCCGTCTCTGCCACGTCCTTGTCCACTGTATCCCCACCCGCTCAGACCCCTGGAGAATAAGGCAGCTCAGAGTGGCAGCCAGCTTAGTAACCCCTGCCAATTCTCCATTCTTCCCTGACTACAGGGACTATTCTGGAAAGGAACCAAGGTGAGACTGGGCCTGACAACCTCACAAAGGTCTCCATAGCAACAGCGTGTCCTGTCACAGGCAGAGCATCCTGGTTAATTATGCAGTCAAAGGTCAAGTTGTCGGGGTGAGGCCTCCTCCCCAGTGCAGCTCCCAAAGCAGGCCGAGTCCTCATCTCACTCCATTTCCCCGACCTCAGGGTTAGAAGAGGTGAAGACAGCAACTGCAATTCCTGAGAAGGAGCCCTCGGAGAAATGGGAAACGGGTCTGGAATGGTCTGTGCAGATACTGCTTGCTTTCACGTGCCTTTTCAGGTCCCACATAGAAACATCCCTCCCTCCCTTCCCAAACGAACCTGGCAACGAAACGGAGCTAAGAAAGGAATCATCACATGGAACTGAGGGGAAGGAAGTCAGATTTATTGAGCACCGGTTCACCGTGTCACATACACACATACCCTCAAGCCAGTTTCTTGGGGAGGTGGAGCCCGGGGCCACACATTGCCCAGTTCTGGCCAGTCCCCAGCCAGCTGCCGCCATCGGGAGACAGACGTGGCCGCTGGACATCCTGCTTTACTGTCAAAGTGAGTGAGAGCAGACAGTGAGGAGCTCGCAGGGGACCTGTCCGCAGCTCAGAAGCCAAATCAACGTGCAGGGGCCACCTCTGCACTCCAGCCTCTCCTCTGCGGTCCGGACACAGGGNGGAACCCAAGGCAGGACAGTCATTTCCCCGGGGCCAGTGTGCAGCTTTGTCCGTAGAACTCACACACAGAGCCCCTGGGTTGTTGCTTCTACATTCACTCACTCTTTTATTCATCATTTATCAGGGGTTTTTGAACCTACTCTGTACCAATCTCCTGGGCTATGGCAGAACAGAGCAGGGTGATAGGACAGAGCATAACGGGGTACCTGCTTTGTTTGGGGGTAGCCAAAGAAAGTCGGCCAAGGCAGCATTTTGGCATGGACCGATGGTGCCCTGGACTGGCAATGGAATTTGGGGGCCCCTTGCAAAATTAAAACGTGGGTCCTTGTTCAGAAAGCATTAAGGTTTTCAGGACAGTGGCAGCAGAGCCCTGAAGCGAGGGCCCCTGAGGCTGCACGTGTCGTCCCCTCGTGAAGCCGGCCCAGCGTCTCCCCCAGAAAAAGGTCGCCACTGGAGAAGAGGTGGGCAACACTTACCTCCTTGCCTGGCACTCCTTTCTCTCCCGACTCTCCCTATGGACAGAACAAAACATCAGTGGGCTTCGCAGCATCAGCACATGGCAAGTGACACGACTGTCTTCAAAATGGACATTTTCACTCAAGTCATGTTTCAGCAAAGACAACAATCGATGGGACTGATGCGTGGATCCCTTAGCCAACCAAGGACATCCCCAGTAGGGTTCTTAGGTCAGGCTGTGCAGAGGAGACAAACCAAGGTCCTAGAAGGGGAGCCCCCAGTTCTGGGCTCACTGTCAATGGGGTGAGTGACTCCATCAAGAGGACCTCTGGGACGGCCATGGTAGAAACCTGCTAGTGATGGAGAGCCCTCTCTGAGAAGCAGGTTCACAGCGTGCGAAATAAGACACCGATAAGACGCCGGTCTCTGGAGGCAGCCTGCCCAGGTTCCAATCTTGGCTCCTGCACTTACTGGCTCCGTGACCTTGAACCGCCTCTGTATAACCCCTTTAAGCTCTTGTACCTTACTCAGTTTCTTCATCTGTAAACTGGGAATATAGCTGTACCTCGCCAACAAATGACCTGCTTGTATCACGACTAATGGAGTCATTGTCACAGTGAGTCTCGCAAAAGTGGGCTCCTGGCTGCTCGGTGACAGCAGATTAGGAATAAGAGGATAGAGAAGGAGGCTGGACCTCGAAGGGCTGGACACCTGAATGAACAGGTGAACATCAGTGGACAGAGCCCAGGCGGCTTGGGCTGCATGGTAGAAAAAAATAAAACAGGGTCACCAGCTCGAGTGGCTGGGCTGGCAGGGTGCACCTCAGGGTTCAGAAATAAACTGGGGGTTGGGGGAGCTGGACAGGATCAGGGCAAGCTTTCTCCTCTCGCATGTTACCGACAACCCTCGTCCACTGCTCAGCAGCCCAAGACGTGGACCGCAGCATGTAGGGCGCGCCAGGGAGCTTGGTTAGAAATGCATGGAACCCTCTGCCCAGAAACCTGGTGAAGACCAACCCACAGGGGACCCAGACTCAAGCCAGGGGACCCGGACTCAGGCCAGGGGACCCGGACTCAACTCATGGAACCCGGACTCAAGCTGCAGCTGGAGCACAGACTGACCATGTGGCCTGGAATAAACCACCCACATGTTCTGACCCGCCAGCCCAAACATGCNCCCAGACTTACGTAAATAACCCCAGATTCCTTTTCTTTGGGACCATTTCATGGGATTTTTAATTCATGGGCCACACCTCAAGAACTCATGGAATGTACTACAGTTTTCTCAGTAAGTCAAGAAGCTGACATTTCAGAAAGATTTAATAAGATCCCATCGGTGGCTCAGGGCCCTTGTGGTAACCGAAGCCCTATCTCCCCAGCCTTCCCTTGAGGCTGGTGGTGATGCAGGCGGGACAGCTGCTGTTGCATCTTGGGCCCTGGGAGACGGCAACCCCCACCCGAGACCCCAGACACCATGCCTACCTGGGATTCCAGGGGGTCCCATCTCTCCTCGGAGGCCAACGCCAGGCGTACCTGGGTCACCTTTGGCTCCTCGCTCACCTGTGAGAAAAACACACACCTTTATTGGTGGAGACCCATGGTGAAGGCCGAGACAGGGCCACACCGTGCAGGAGGCATGGTGCCCCCACTGGACTGTAGCTCCAAACCCCCTTTGCTCACACACACACCACCCTGGGGCCCTAATTCCTGCTCACACACTCATTCACATGCACTCACGCCCAAGCACACACTCACATGCAGAAATACACACATGTGGACACCCGAATAACTGGACGGTCCATCCTGAACGCATGCTCAAACACTGTATTTACTCCGAAACGTTTACTCACGCACATAACTACCCAATCACATACACACGTGTGCACATTCGCACACATTCTAGAAAAAACATACATGCACGCATATATACCTACAGATTCTCTCAAACACAGGCAGCCCAATGCACACGGCCACAGACTCTCCTAGATACACACGTGTGGCCACAGACACCCACTCCTGCAGGCCACACGTCCCCATCCTCAGAGCATTTTGTCGGAACCTCCGAGAAGGAACTGGGTGATAAATAAATTCAACATCCCACGTCATATAGGCATAGACGTAAGACATAGCTGTACCCTCAAGTAGCTTGAGATCTAATAAGAGATGAAACGGGGCACAGAGAACATACTAATATGAGGCAGAATGGGGTACGTGCCATCATAGGGATTTAAAACCACAGCAGATGTTCCAGGGAGAGAGGGTCCAACTCCCCTGGGTGGACATTTGAGATTACGTGTGAGTTAATACCGTACAGATTTGATTAAACTCTCATCTTTTTTTTCTCGTCATTCACATTTTTTGCCATGTCGTTTCCAGAATATCTCTAGTACGCACCAGTTATGAACCAAAAGAGGTGGGACTTGGACAGAAATTTAAGAAAAAAAGCCTTTTCCGTAGGAGACACATTACAGAGCATGAATGAATGAATGAATGAATGAATGAATGAATGATAAGGAAATGGGCCATGGAAAGAGGAAGATGGTAGGGACATCCATTTCCCTAACGCCGGGTCGCCAAACGGCAGCGGAAATCACACCACACGCAGCCCCTTCCCCACCCCCTGTTTATTCCTCGCCAGAGGGAAGGAGTGAATTATCAGGGTGGTGAGTCTGGCGTCAGCCCCTTCCTCGGGCTCCCACACCTGCAGAGAGAGTGCGTTCTCGCCGGCCTGCCACCGGCTACGCTACGAGGGACAGGCGCTGCCCTTGAAGGAAAGAGCTGCTGCTGTCTCACTTTCCACACCGGCTACCTGCATCCAGGTAAGGCACGCGGCCTGAGCACTGGGGAGGTTGCCGCCATTTTCGGCTGCAGCTCCGAGCCGCTTTGTTCAATTATCAAGCTCGCCTTTAGTGTCCATCTGCCTGGAGATTAAATGGCTTAATCCTCAGTCAGTTCTCAAGTCAGAAGGGGAAAGAGGACATTTTGTATGATTCCCTGAAATTGAGCGGTGGAGATGGAGTCAGAACAAAAAAGGAGAAGGGAATTGATTCAATCCTCCTGGCAGAAGCATCGTTTTCCAAAAATGTCAAGTATGAAAACCTCTTATACATATGAAAAAATTACATGATGCCAAAATTCGGGGCGTTACCAAGCTGCTGGGGGATGTGCGTGGAATAGATTGTGCCTAACTGATGCCGGGGGGGCCTCACCGCGTCCCTCTCGGCCCTCGTGCACGCTCCCGTCCTCACTCACCTTTGGGTCCTACTGGTCCAGAAGGTCCTTCCAGACCCCCCTGCCCGGGCCGTCCTGGCTCCCCCATGGGGCCTGCCTGGCCTGGAAGCCCATCTTTCCCGGGGGGGCCCGGGGGCCCGGGTCTGCCTTGAGATGCCTTCATGTGTGCCGGGGGCGGCATCTGGGCCAGGAGGTAGGCAAGTTTGGCTACGGAGCAGGAAAAACAGAGACCTGTCATGAAGGCGGGACAAAGGACAGAGCACAGGATGCTGACACTGTGAATGTCAGCGCCGAGGAGACATAACAAGCGCGAAACAACAGCCATCAGGGCCACAGCCACAGCACAGCACCGAACACGTCTGCAGCCCGGTACGTGCACCTGCTGACCGGGGTTGCCCGCAGTGGCCGACGGGGCTGAGGGGGACCGCCACTGCCTCTGGAGCCAGACTGCCTGGGCTGGGCGCCCAGTGCAGCCACTGCCAGCTGTGCAGCCTGGGACAAGTCACTTGACCTCTCTTAGTCCTCATTTCCTGTTCTGTGAAACGGAGGCAATGGAATAAGCCCGGCCCCACTGGTTTGGTGTGAGGAGGCCGTAAATGAGATAACACATTAAAGCTGTGCCTGGCACTCGGAAAGCGCTCAGTACCCACTGGCTGCTACAATCATGACCCGGCCGACTGACAGCAGTAACAGTGACGTCAGCAGCAGTGCAGCGGAAAGAGCTGTTGTAATTGTCAGTTGGGGAACCTGAGGCAGGGGCGGGGTTTAAGTGGCTTACACGGAGCTATTTAATGATATATCCAAGTGTCAAATCCCTCGTCTATAAAGGGTGGGCTGGATATGACGGTCATTAATGATCCTTAGATGTACTGAGATCACCTTGTCTGCTTCCTAACCCACCTCCTCCCCTGAGCCGGGAGTTCCGCGGGGCCCATCGCAGGCCTGCCAAAGTCACTACCAGTTCATTAGATAAATGACCGAATGCACAGATCAATGAGTGGCCATGGCAGAGCTGGTTCTGCAGGTAGTGAGCTCCCCTTCAGAGAGGTAACCAAGCAGAGGTAACTCCAGCCTCACTACAGGGAAGCCGTGGACAGGGGGCTGTGTCAGACAAGGCTGGCTGGAGCCTGCAGGGGGCTCCTGGGTCCTGATTTCTGCATCAGCCACTCTCAGGGGGCCTCTCCTAAACCAGGTCTCAAAAGCACTGCGGGTGAATGCAGGGCTGCTTCCGGGGCTCCTAGGAGCATCCGGTCCTTATATGCCGGGCGGTGACGAAGGCCAGCGATGCACTCACTTTCCAGCTGTTTCCCGAGTTCTTCCTGGATGAGCCGCCGCAGGGTGTCCAGAGAGGGAGGTTCCCCCTAGGAGGGAGGGAAGGTGCGTTATTGATCTTCCCAGGAACTCCGGCCACCGGGACCTGGAAAGACGGCTCAGGGAACTGAGAGGCTCACGGCAACGCGCTTCCCATTTCCTAGTCCAGTCCTTTTTACACCCGCAAGCCCCTCCCCCTTCCTTGTCACGCCGGAAGCGTGTGCCCTTTGCGTGCCGCCTGGACTCCAGGCTGTCTGAGGCCCCTGCGGCCTGTCCCTCTCACCCCTGCTGCTCCTTCACTGGACCCCGCGCCCAGCTCTGGGCCTGGGAGGTCTGGCCTCCGAGCTCTCCCTGCCTGAGTCCTGCTACCTCCAGGACCAGCTCCAGACCACCGCCTACAGCAGCGGTTCTCAACCTGCGGGTCACGACCCCTTTGGGGGTCGAATGACCCTTTCACAGGGGTCACCTAAGACCATCGGAAAACAAAAAGATATTTACATGACGATTCATAACAGTAGCAAAATTACAGTTATAGAGTAGCCACGAAAATAATTTTATGGTTGGGGGTCACCACAACATGAGGAACTGTACTAAGGGGTCGCGGCATTAGGAAGGTTGAGAACCACTGTTCGAGTCACATTTGCTTTTTCTTAGACTGGCCACTCTGGCTTCCAGGGTCTGTTTCACCTGCCCTGGTCACCTGGCCCCTACACAGGTGTCTGATACAGTCCTGGAGCCTGGATCACAGAAGCTGTCTGTGGGCCTAACAAGCACAGTGCCACCTGCAGGCTCACACGGTGACAGGAGATTCCCAGCAGGCTCTACCAGAGCAGTCCTCACACATCGGGCTCCTGCCTCGTCTTCTGGCTCCCGCAGGGCAGCGTCCACCCCTCAAAGGTGCGGGGCTTGCTGGGTTTGTCTCTGTGGCCCCGGCACCTGGCACGGGGCTCGGTGTGAGATGGACTCCATTTCCTTATTTTCTTTCTCTTCCCTGGTCAATCATCTTTTATGACAGCCCCAGAGGTCCTTGCTACCCCAAGCAGCAGGTCTCGGAAAATTGGGCTGGGACCCAGGGGGGCTCTGGAAGCCCATCCCACGGCCCTCACCCCGCACTTGGCTGAGAGAGGGGTTCTGGCTGCCTGGCTTCTTTGAGGGTGGCTGAGACTCAGGCTGGTACAGCCACCGGGAAGTGACAGAACCATCAAGTGTCACGGCTGATGGGAACACTGGAGATCACCTAGGCCTGGGGACCATGTGGCTGCTGAGAGGGGACGGGGAGGTCACATGGATGGGGCAACCAGCCCCCACCACACTCCCACCTGGGCAGCTGTTTTCCTCTCGATAGCCAACGTGTGCTTCTGTGACAAGCGTGTGTAAAGTAAGAGTTACGTCACTAGAATAAAATACGTTCAAAGGGAAAAAATGCTCTAAACAAGCGTTTCCTTTTAAGCTTGGGAGAAGTAAGACCCAGACCGGGTCCCCCGGGAAGGCAGACAGGAGGGAGGCACAGCCAGGCAGGGAACAGATGGCGAGCCACCCCAGGGACGCTCAGACCACGGAGCTGGCGGCATCTCCTCAGTCATCTTCCGTACAGGGTCCCAGGGCAGAAGGGCGCTGCTGCCCAAGGGGTGTCATGTCAAGGGCAGAGCAGCAGAGGGACCCTCCTTGGCGAGTCTTAAGCTATGCACTTTTCTCCCTTCTCATGTGATGACAAGCCTGTCAGGGGAGGATGTCCTCTCCCTTTGGCTGACACGGAAGGACAGGCTCAGAGAGGGGGTCACCTGCCCCAGGTCACACAGGTTACTGGGATCTGCAACCCAGTCCCTATAAAGGCCACATCCCTCCCTGGCTTCCCTCGGGCCCCAGGGAGCCCCACGTCGGAGGCAGCGCCAGGACCCTTACCCTCAGTCCTGGAAATCCCGGCTGGCCCGGAGGCCCCGGGGGCCCGGCCGGCCCACTATCCCCAGGTGGGCCTTGGGGTCCCATCAGGCCCGTGTGGCCTTTGTGGCCTGGGATTCCCGGGTCCCCAGGCTGGCCATTCCCACCGGGAGCTCCTTTGTCACCTTTGATCCCGGGATCTCCCTAGAGGAGGAAAAAAGTGTGTCAGCAAATAAAGGGCTGCAAGGTGCGCCCAGCACAGACAGGACTGGCCAGCTACAGAAGGTCCCCAGTCCTCAGCCTCCTGGAGCACTGGAGGGGAGACCTCAGTCCTGGCACAGGTGAGGACACGGGGCCCAGAGAGAGAAGGCCACCTGCCCGTGGTCACACAGGCAGTCTGCAGGGGATGAGAACTCTGGCTTCTGAACCCCGATCTAGTGCTCCCCTCCAGTAGTGCAGTTCCATCCACCCGCCTGAAGAAGGCCGGTCGATGGGATGACCACCGAGCTGTGGCCACTTCTGGTCCCGTTTGTTCTCCGTCAGCTTGAAGGACGGCGGCACTCTTCAGAGAGAGGGGTCTCACTCACAGCTCTTCTGTCAGCGCTAGCGGGACCACAGACAATGACACTGCCCGGGACCCTGTGCTCCCCACTGCAGACCCAGAGTTTGAAGTCCTGGATCAATTATCTGGGAACCATGGCAACCAGGTGGGACGGCCCAGCCCTCTGCCCTGTGGCTGACCACACGAACGGCCTCAGGGTGCAACAGGACCCAGTGCTGGGAGGCAGCAGAGAGAGGGAGAAGTGGGGAAAAGCAGACACATGGCAGGAACTAGAAACGGGCCTGGTGATGGAGGGGCCGCGGAGCCACGGGGGAGGGTGCGGTGCAGCTGGGGTATTGCGCACATGTGTGGTTAGGTGAGGAGCAAAGGAACAAAATAGCGGGTACTCTGCTGCATTCCAGAGCGGAGGTGGAGTGGGGGCGTAGATGAACGGTGCCTGCATGTTTATGCCACACACGCCCCCGTGGTTCTGTGTGCAGAGACTCTGGAAAGACAAAACACCCCGCCCAGCGATGGGCCCTGGGAGTAAAGGCCCAGGTGGGAGGGCCTATTTTTCACCACATTCACGCTTTTTGCAATGTGCATTGTTGAAGTGTGTGTGTTTATGTCTTACTTTTTCAACAATAAGAAAAAGAGCCATGATTTTAAACACGAACTTAGCTATCTCTGAGGAGGTTGCTTAAATGTCTCAGGTGGGATGCATTTCACGGGGACGTCGTGGTCTGTCGGTGACC
>NW_017731924.1:453952-460519 GCF_001890085.2 Hipposideros armiger
ACTGAAGATGGAGGCCCCATCAGATGTGGACCAAAGTTCACCAAGTTACCCAAGAGACCAAGAAACTGTGCCCAAGGCATTTCATCATTAATCGCTCGTTATTCCAAATCCGGCAAACTCACCCCACGGAGGTGAGTGCACATGTGGACACCCTCACCTGCGTCCATTTATTTATTCACATGTCAGACCTCTTCCTCACACAGGGAGCTCCTTCTTGGAGTGAGGGAGGCTCTCTTGGGGGTCTGTGCCCGACTCACTGGACAGTCCCCTGGAACCATCCCTGCCTCGGTCACCACAGTGAGCGCAATGTCACCGTGTGCGCAGCACCTTCTAGGGGGCGAAGGGCTCCCTCCTCATGCCTCTGACTGTCTGTGTGACCACAGGGAAGTGCCTCTCTGGTCATTTTTTCAACCTGTACAACTAAGCTGAAAGACAACGTGCCCTGCCCTGGTCCCCAAACCCAAACTCAGCGAGAGCAGATGGGCGATGCACAGCGCCACACAGCATGTGGCAGCGGTGGCCGTGATGGGCTTGGAGGCTGCAGAACACTGGAGACGGAGAGATGGCCTAGGAGGGCTCTGAAGTGCTGCTCGGGTCCATCTAAGGCTGGACCCACCTGGGGCATCGCTGATGCCAACAGGCAAGTCACACTCGATTCAGCAAAGCCTCCTTATCGACGCTGTAGCACAGGCACCGACCCATTAGGCACGAAGGCCAGATCCGGGGGCCTCCTCAGGACTCCCAGGGGGGCTGGGGATGGCAGTGCAGGTAGGTGACACATCGCTGACCAATTCTGAATTCTCCTGAGTGCTCTGCAGAGGCACCAACCCCCCGCTACAGTTTCCGGGTGTCCCTTGGTCCTGCAGTGAAGCCCTTTCCACTGTGCCGCACCCCGCCCCCCTTCCCACAGGCTCCCAGGACACGCACACTTACATCTTTTCCTGACGACCCTTCCCGGCCCGGCGGCCCCATGGCACCAGGCTCTCCCTAGAAGGGGAAGCAGAAACAACAAGCTTTCTGTGAAGAAAGAGCAAGATGCCAGCTGCCTCCACCGCAGTGCCTCTCAGCAGCAGAGAGGAGGACGGCCCACGGGAAAGCACCCCACGGAGTCCCGGTCCTGAGCTGGGGTCTGCAGAGCCCCCAAGGCCAGCTTCCAGCCCTGGGCCGCGTGCACCTCTCTGAGCTATAGGAGCCACCAGCTGAAGACTCCTGCAAACCTGCTTGGAATTCTGCCTCCTGACCGGCTGAGTCACTCGGCCTTCCACCTCTCAGCGTCTCAGGGGTGCACAGAGCATGGCAGACCCCTGAGGCGCCTTCTGTTTCGGGCATTTGGAAGAAGCTAACGGGTGAGAAAGCGGGCATCTGGGAGAACCCAGTGCTTCCCACACATGTGCTCCGGGGCCTTGCGGAAATCACCTATGTCCCCCAGGCCTCCGCTGCACAGCTCATGCTAGCGCAGCCGACAGTGGCCACACGTGACCACTGGCTGATTTGGTCAGACCGGCTGTCAGTCAGTGTCTGGCCCCCGGAAGAAATGACCAGGAAAACTAGACCAAGAGAGGGGCGCTGCTTTCATCCCCTCCCAGGTGGCCTGGCCGAAGGGGCCCAGGACCTCAAAGTCCGGAACCGCCAGCTCAGGTCCACCCGGGACGACCCCTGCGGCGAGGTAGCCACTTACCCGGGGGCCAGGGGCGCCAGAATCGCCCGTGTGTCCCTTGAAGCCCTGGAAGAAAGAGAATGAAGTTATCCCACCAAAGAGCAGGCTGACAAGGGGGCGCAGGCAGCTGGCGTGAGGGTCCAGCTGGGTCCTGACCCTCTCGCTGTGGCTCCTGACTCCCCTCACTCTCCACCGGGTGCAAGGCGTTGGGCCCTTCCTCCCGCCTCAGTCTGTGGTGAGGGCGGGACTGCAGGGGCCACCGCGCGTTGGGCCGTCGGCCTGCGTGTCTCCTGAATTCTGTCTTATCCTTCTGATCTCACACCACTTGGCTGGGACCCCGGCGGCCTGGCTCCTGGGAGAGGCAGCGGACGAGGGGTCAGGAGCCGGGCCAGGCAGGTTTCAGATCCCTACTGAGCCCAGATCTGAGTGACTGCGTTTCACGCCCCACTCGGGCCCCCGGTCCTCCTCCATCGCTGCGGAAACCAGCCTGCCCTACTGAGCTGTGGGGAGGGTTGGATGAGAAGTTGTGACCGCATACAGGCCCGTCACTTGGTGAGCTGTCAGGAGGTGCCAGTGACCGATGAGAAGAGGGGGAGGCGGAAGATGAGATCACCTCAGGTTTGAGTCCAGGTTCAACCTCTGTGACCTTGGAAAAGTCCTCTAACCCCCTGGAACGCTAACACCGCCGTGGATAAAGTGAAGATAACAGAAGTGCCCACCTGCCGGAGCTTTGCAGGGTTATCTGTGCAAAGGGCTTTACACACTCTCAAGTTTGATGGAGCGGGCTGACTTTGGAGTCGGCTCTGGAATTCACCAGGGCTCCCCACTTTCTAGCTGTGGATCTCGGGAGCCTTACTTCTTGCCACTGTGACTCAGTTTCCACTCCTGTAAGATGAGGCTGGAAACTACCTCTGCAGAGTGGCTGTGAGGATTGCATGAGAGATAAATAGCTGCTGTCCGCTGCTCAAAACAGGCCAGNACTGAAGATGGAGGCCCCATCAGATGTGGACCAAAGTTCACCAAGTTACCCAAGAGACCAAGAAACTGTGCCCAAGGCATTTCATCATTAATCGCTCGTTATTCCAAATCCGGCAAACTCACCCCACGGAGGTGAGTGCACACGTGGACACCCTCACCTGCGTCCATTTATTTATTCACATGTCAGACCTCTTCCTCACACAGGGAGCTCCTTCTTGGAGTGAGGGAGGCTGTCTTGGGGGTCTGTGCCCGACTCACTGGACAGTCCCCTGGAACCATCCCTGCCTCGGTCACCACAGTGAGCACAATGTCACCGTGTGCGCAGCACCTTCTAGGGGGCGAAGGGCTCCCTCCTCCCACCTCTGACTGTCTGTGTGACCACAGGGAAGTGCCTCTCTGGTCATTTTTTTCAACCTGTACAACTAAGCTGAAAGACAACATGCCCTGCCCTGGTCCCCAAACCCAAACTCAGTGAGAGCAGATGGGCGATGCACAGCGCCACACAGCATGTGGCAGCGGTGGCCGTGATGGGCTCGGAGGCTGCAGAACACTGGAGACGGAGAGATGGCCTAGGAGGGCTCTGAAGTGCTGCTCGAGTCCATCTAAGGCTGGACCCACCTGGGGCATCGCTGATGCCAACAGGCAGATCACACTCGATTCAGCAAAGCCTCCTTATCGACTCTGTAGCACAGGCACCGACCCATTAGGCATGAAGTCCAGATCCGGGGGCCTCCTCAGGACTCCCGGGGGGCCTGGGGACGGCAGTGCAGGCAGGTGACACATCGCTGACCAATTCTGAATTCTCCTGAGTGCTCTGCAGAGGCACCAACCCCCCGCTACAGTTTCTGGGTGTCCCTTGGTCCTGCAGTGAAGCCCTTTCCACTGTGCCGCACCCCACCCCCCTTCCCACAGGCTCCCAGGACACGCACACTTACATCTTTTCCTGACGACCCTTCCCGGCCTGGCGGCCCCATGGCACCAGGCTCTCCCTAGAGGGGGAAGCAGAAACAACAAGCTTTCTGTGAAGAAAGAGCAAGATGCCAGCTGCCTCCACCGCAGTGCCTCTGAGCAGCAGGGAGGAGGACGGCCCACGGGAAAGCACCCCACGGAGTCCCGGTCCTGAGCTGGGGTCTGCAGAGCCCCCAAGGCCAGCTTCCAGCCCTGGGCCGCGTGCACCTCTCTGAGCTATAGGAGCCACCAGCTGAAGACTCCTGCAAACCTGCTTGGAATTCTGCCTCCTGACCGGCTGCGCCACTCGGCCTTCCACCTCTCAGCGTCTCAGGGGTGCACAGAGCATGGCAGACCCCTGAGGCGCCTTCTGTTTCGGGCATTTGGAAGAGGGAAGACGCTAACGGGTGAGAAAGCGGGCATCTGGGAGAACCCAGTGCTTCCCACACATGTGCTCCGGGGCCTTGCGGAAATCACCTATGTCCCCCAGGCCTCCGCTGCACAGCTCATGCTAGCGCAGCCGACAGTGGCCACACGTGACCACTGGCTGATTTGGTCAGACCGGCTGTCAGTCAGTGTCTGGCCCCCGGAAGAAATGACCAGGAAAACTAGACCAAGAGAGGGACGCTGCTTTCATCCCCTCCCAGGTGGCCTGGCCGAAAGGGCCCAGGACCTCAAAGTCCGGAACCGCCAGCTCAGGTCCACCCGGGACGACCCCTGCGGCGAGGTAGCCACTTACCCGGGGGCCAGGGGCGCCAGAATCGCCCGTGTGTCCCTTGAAGCCCTGGAAGAAAGAGAATGAAGTTATCCCACCAAAGAGCAGGCTGACAAGGGGGCGCAGGCAGCTGGCGTGAGGGTCCAGCTGGGTCCTGACCCTCTCGCTGTGGCTCCTGACTCCCCTCACTCTCCACCGGGTGCAAGGCGTTGGGCCCTTCCTCCCGCCTCAGTCTGTGGTGAGGGCGGGACTGCAGGGGCCACCGCGCGTTGGGCCGTCGGCCTGCGTGTCTCCTGAATTCTGTCTTATCCTTCTGATCTCACACCACTTGGCTGGGACCCCGGCGGCCTGGCTCCTGGGAGAGGCAGCGGACGAGGGGTCAGGAGCCGGGCCAGGCAGGTTTCAGATCCCTACTGAGCCCAGATCTGAGTGACTGCGTTTCACGCCCCACTCGGGCCCCCGGTCCTCCTCCATCGCTGCGGAAACCAGCCTGCCCTACTGGGTTGTGGGGAGGGTTGGATGAGAAGATGTGACCGCACACAGGCCCGTCACTTGGTGAGCTGTCAGGAAGTGCCAGTGACCGATGAGAAGAGGGGGAGGCGGAAGATGAGATCACCTCAGGTTTGAGTCCAGGTTCAACCTCTGTGACCTTGGAAAAGTCCTCTAACCCCCTGGAACGCTAACACCGCCGTGGATAAAGTGAAGACAACAGAAGTGCCCACCTGCCGGAGCTTTGCAGGGTTATCTGTGCAAAGGGCTTTACACACTCTCAAGTTTGATGGAGCGGGCTGACTTTGGAGTCGGCTCTGGAATTCACCAGGGCTCCCCACTTTCTAGCTGTGGATCTCGGGAGCCTTACTTCTTGCCACTGTGACTCAGTTTCCACTCCTGTAAGATGAGGCTGGAAACTACCTCTGCAGAGTGGCTGTGAGGATTGCATGAGAGATAAATAGCTGCTNTGGAACCCGGACTCAAGCTGCAGCTGGAGCACAGACTGACCGTGTGGCCTGGAATAAACCACCCACATGTTCTGACCCGCCAGCCCAAACATGCTCATCTGTACAATGATGTCTAAGGACCCTTGAAGTTCTAGGACGGCTACCTCACCACGACCATCACTAAAATAGTGCTTATGTATTGAGCTCCGGCAATGGGCGGGACCCACGGCTAACGCCCTCCCATCCATCGTCTCCTCTACCCCTCAGTGGGTGCTATTTGAATAATGAGGACGCTAAGGCACAGATGTGATGACACTTTCCCCAGGTCTCACGATGAGGGAGCTGAGCACCCCACACAGGTGAGACATCTGAGTGTGAGCTTCAGCCAACGCACTCCACTGTCTCCCAAATCGTGGTCTAATGTGACCACACACACACCCGATCATTGTAACCTGAGTGGACGGGCCTCAGGACACAGGAGAGGGAGGACGCGTACTGAGCGTGAACCTCACGCCCAGAGCCAGGCGTTTTGGCCCCCACCGGGGTTCTCTGCTTACCGGAGGCCCTCGGGGACCCAGGAAGCCAGGGAGTCCCGGGCTGCCGTTTTCTCCTTTGTTGCCCTTCTGGCCCTAGAGCGGATAAACAGGATTAATGCTTCAAGGTCAAGGGCCCCCTGAAGCAGATTCAGAAACCCTGTGACCCCCTCAGTCCTCTGAAGGCTTGAGACATCCACAAAATAGAAGACAAGACCCCTTCCCTGTAACGGAGAGGAACGGGTCAGGGAGAGACGTGGGGTGCTGTGGGTCCTGACAGTGCTGCCACAGGATGGGGGAACCAGATGAGAGGTGTCTCTGCAAACAACGGTCTTTCCATCCAAAGCAACAGAAATCAAACAGGACAAACGTTTGCCACCACCGCCCTGAGGCGTGTGTGGCCCCTCCAGGCAGCCCTGCCGTGAGGCAGACACTTCTTCCCAACAAGACACCAAGGCTCCTGGATGGGTAGGGTAGTTTTTTGGGGAAAGCCTTCAGGAATCTTTCAGTTTCAACCTTGCTGGGACGCCACCATGAGTGAGTGAGCTCCCCTGGGGCCAGCTCAACCTGCAGCAACAAGCCCCCCCCACCGAGGCTCCCGAGGGAGGTCCTTACATCTGCTGAGAAGTGAGGCTCCTACAGCACAGCTGCCCCTGGTCCAATAGGAACATGGTCTCTCCGGGGGTGACCATGCCTGGTTTCCTGGGAATGACGGATTCCCCAGGATGTGGGATCTTCAGCGCTAAAACCAGGAAGGCTCCTGGCAACCCAGGGTTGGCTGGTCACTCTAATTTCCAG
>NW_017731924.1:466774-467889 GCF_001890085.2 Hipposideros armiger
CCCCTCCCATCCAGTCAGCCAGGAGCCACCTTAACAAAAATCACAAATTCTGTGTATTAATCCCCCATAGAAGGTGGCCTTCTCCATTCTTAGGTTTCTCCTGGTGCAATCAGGTGAAAAGCAAGGAGATTTAGCAAAAAGGAAATTGATTTTGTGTTTTGTTTCCTCCATGTTGAATACTAGCCAGGTGAGTTATTGATTTCTTTACAGAAAGACACATTAAGGAAAGAGAATTAGCATTTTCATCTCCTCCTCCTTCTTGCCAGATAATTGGGTTTTAGCATTTTCATTAAAAATCATATTGTTCCAAAAAAACAAATGTAAGGTATTGCAAAAGCAATTTTAAAATTATGATGGAGTAAAGCATTTAGCAAAAAATTTTAAAAAAAACCTTCAACAATCTCAAAATACAGAGATTGAGTTCATTTTTATAGAAAAAGCATCTATGTATGTTTATGTCTAGAAAAGCTTGACAGCTAGGGATTTAGAATTCAAATGTTGGAATTCATGAATAGGAAATAAAAGACTAGGAAACACACACTGGAATGTCAACAGCTTTACCTCTGTGTGCTGCAGAATTATATCTATTTTCTTCTCTATAAAATTATTTTTCATTCTTTTTCTTATTACCATCATCGTTCTTGTTTTGCAATGAGAACTGGTTACTTTATAATTGGGGAGAAAACCTTTAGCTATGGAAAGTGTTCAAAATGAAGACTCACTTTTAGGTTCTGTCATCCAGAGAGAGCCCATTCAAATCACAATAAATCAGTGAAGAACAAAGAGAACTTAGAACAACAATGTGGTAATAACGACAGTTGCAGTTTTGAAAACAAAGTTTACAGCCATGGCACGTGAAAGGACTGAACGCATCAACGGGGGAGCCCCACTGTTTTGGAGGAGAAGGACTTCCAGAACTCCGTAGTCCGGCAGTCTCAGCAAACCCACCCCCCACAGGGCACTTACCGGGGGTCCTCGGGCGCCCTCTGGTCCTGGCAGACCCGGCTCTCCGGCTTTGCCCTGTGGGTGAAGAAGAACAGGAGGGCATTTTAAGGGTCTTCCTGCTCTTGGCTGCCTGGGCTTCCAGTCACTGTGCCCTGGCACTGGGGTCCATT
>NW_017731924.1:470824-480523 GCF_001890085.2 Hipposideros armiger
TTTAATTTGACTTTATCGATAAGTAATGCATGCCCGTGGCCCCCCAAATCAAAAAGATAATAATATAACATACTATGGGGTACAAATTTGCCCCACGCCCCTTCTGCTCAGAATCACCCTGCAATGCACAGTAACTATTGGTGGTTTTGGAATCTCCCAGAGTTTCTTTATGTAAACACTAGAAAAATACATGTAGACCCATTTTTATACAAAATCGGGCAGGCTATCTGCCCGAGAGCTATAACTTAACAGCACATCTTGGAGATGTCCCATGTCAGAATCTAGACAATGTTGTTATTCGTCCTCACAGCTGCTTGGGGTCTATTGGGTGGACTCTCGTCATTACCTGGTCTCCCACAGGGGGGCACCTGGAGAGAACCCAGGTTTCTAAGCTCCAGGTGCCTCTTTCCACCTTCCCCTCAATATTGAGGTATTTGTGGACAAAAGGGCTGCTAGGAACTGGAAACCATCATCATCAGGGAACCCCGACTCACCAACCTCAGGAAACACAGCTCTGAGGTCAGAGCTACACGTCTGGAAATCCCTGTACACACAACCAGCAGCTCCTGGGGCCACAGGCACGTCTTATGCAGGTTCAGCCTGCCTCCCTATGTCCCTGGAGAGATGACGTCACACACACACACACACACACACACACACACACACACACACACACCGGGAGCTCGCAGGGGCCGGTCAGGGTTTCCGTGGGTGTAACAGGCTTTTCAGATATCAGGTTTCTATTCCGGCCAGTGCTCACCTGCCTCAGTTTCCCCTCCCACATCAATAGGACTGGTGCTTCCGGGGGCAGTTAAAAAATGCAGAGGGAGGACAGGAGCTGGGCTTGGGTTAGGGCTCTGTCACCGCCCGCCATGTTGCTCTGTGTCCATCATCTCACCTCCCTGTGACTCGGTGTCCTCAGCTATAAGACAGAGGCAGCAGCCTTTACCTGGCAGGGTCGTCAGGGCACCGAAAATACTTGTCATTGTGCCCGGTTCAGGGGAGCTCTCGGTCACATGGACGCTGTTACTGAGAAAGTACTAACTTGGCCTGAAAAGTGGCAAGAACCGAGGGTCCCTTACCGGCTCTCCAGGGGGACCCGGCTTCCCGTCTCTGCCCTCTTTGCCTTCTGCTCCCTGCAAGAGAAACTCCAATCGGTCATCTGGGCAAAGATGCCAAGACGCGGTGGCAGCTCGTAGCCACAGCTCCATTCACAGGCCGCAGCTAAGGGAGTCTTCAACCGGCGGAGCTGGTCTGATTTCCGGGTTTTTCCCTAACCAAGATTCTGGCTTGGACGTGTGATCTGCAGTGTCTGGCTCATAGCGGAAAAGCAATACATTACAATAGTTTCTATATTATTGCTATTGATCTACAGAAAGCCCTCCTGGACATTTTCATGAAGTCTAACTGGGGGTGATACGGCCTCCTGTCCAGGCCCTGGACTGAACACGGCGGTGGGGAGGGCAGATGCCGGCGCTGACAAAGACGATGAGGACACTGAATAACACGCAGGGCAGCACCTGGCATAGCTCCCGGAGCCCACGAGGGGCTGCGACAATGACAGCAAGGATGACGTCCAGGTTACAGAAAGGCCATGAAATAGAGCTCTAATTAAAATCTAATTTAATTAGATTTGGTGATTATTTTTCTTCTCATATTGCATAATACACCCAATTCCCCGAGTGACCACGTCTTGCTTTAGCAGTGGTGAAATGTATTTCTGTTTGGTTATTTGCGTAGTGGAGATATGAGGTTGTTATTAAATGCCACTTACTGGGGTTCCCGGTAATCCAGGGGGGCCTTCGGCGCCGGCCGGACCTTCTTTCCCCTAAAAGACCCAAGACATAAAAACACCATTAAATCCCTCTGAGTGGCTTTTCTGGAAGGAAATGGAGGGAACGCGTCAGGGCCTTTCTAACGTATAAGGCAGTCAGGTGAGACAGGGGTGTCAATTCACGGTGTAGTCCCTAAGTGAACGCACGGAGCAGATACGAGCACAATGCCTGTACACAGAGGCTCCCCCTACCTTATGGTACTGAAACCGACAGAGCCTCTGGCAGCCACAGGCAATGAACGCTGTTATGTTTTTGGAGCTACATGGCTTGGATTCAAACGCCAGCTCCACCAGCTGTGGTTTGAAGACCTTGGCTAACGACGTCCCCTCCTTAACTACACTCTGCTTTCTGAACCACTGGATAGCAGCAGCTACCTCCTACTCAGTATGCTGCCCGGTGCGTGCCGCGGGCTCAGGATGGGTCAGCAGCAAGCCTTTCCGCACCCCTGTGCCTGTTCAGACAGAAACCACACTGAAAAGGAACAGAGAGATAGGGCTAAACCTTGGACCTGTTTGAGTTGGCTGTAAACGGAATTCGGGAATCACAGGTTGGCAGCTCTTTTCACCTGCACCTTTATCTGAGAGGTGAGGTAACTGGGCCCTAATAGAAAGTGACTCCTCCCGTGGCCAACGGGCAGTAAACAGACCCCCAGGATGTGTGAGGTGGGCACACGTAGGCTTCTGGGAAGGCCAAACACAGACTGAAGGCACGTCCTGTCCGGTGAGGGACCTACCGGTGGTCCCTGGATTCCTGGTGGCCCAGCAGCTCCTGCAACTCCATCTGCTCCCTAAGGATGAGAAAGCACAGAGCCAGTGTGTTGTGCACCTGAACAGAGATCGCCGGCACGTCCTCTTTGTGCAGCAAGCAATGCTCAGGTCTGACATCCCGGGCCGCTTCCCAGGGGCCTGAACCATGAATATTTCAAAGGTGCGTCTGCCTGCCGTATCACACTGGGCTAGTCTGGAAACACAAAGATGTTGAGAGGACAGCAGCCACGTTTTAGGAAGGGCCAAAGTGTTCACCAGCCAGGCAGCCCTAAGGCAATAGTACACGGTCTCCCTTCAGAGGGGACATTTTCCGCTAACATCAGGGAACATTTCAGGATAGAAGGCAAGAAATGAAAGGTTGGATTTATCTCCCGGGGAGATAAGGAAGAATTCATTGCACATGTCAACTCAGGGATGGAGAGAGGCATAGACGGATAAATGGAAGAGAGGTTCTCCACAGGTAGGTACATGTGCACAGTGATCCCAGCCACGTGTCTGCCTCAGGGCCCTTGCACGTGCCGTTCCTTCTGCCCACACTCAAATCCCATGGGTCAGAGTTCATGCCCCGCCCTACAGCTTCCCTCAAGTATCAGCTTCTCAGCTCAACACTGGCCTCCTCACCAGATCTCCAAAATGGCAAGTCTCTGCCCGCTCACACCCCTTCTCTGCTTTCATTTTCCCTGTAGCCTTTGCCACCAGTGACATCTTAGCGCTTACCGACACACTGGCTTACTGGGAACTAAAAACGTCTTGGAGATAGTGGGTTGGAAATATTTCTTGAAAAAAATGAGGGTTTAGGAGCTGGGCTGGCTGCATGACAGAGAGGTTCTTTAGACTTGTGAAGAAGCCAGCACTTCTTACTGGCTTTGGCTGGGCTTGTGGTGTGCCTGGCACAGAACAGAGGCTCTGGTTCAGTGTGCCCCCTCTCAGAGCCAGGGTTCCTGGGCCCATGTCCTGGTTCTCCAGCAACCACCTATGTGGTCTTCGGCAACTTATCCTATTCCTCTGCATCTCAGTTCTTTGTAAAATGCAGAAAAAGATGCCACCTGTGCCACTTGAATCATTGAGACAATTGAGTAAGTTAATAATAGTTAGCCAGCACCAGGCACCTACTAAGGGCTCTCATTACCATAGGTACTGACGACGGTGTGTGTCTACTGGCCAGCCCAAGACCAGGAACACTGCAGGTAATAACTAAAAAAGGGGTAACAAACAAACAAATGCTCAGTGTACATTATTGATACTCTCCCAGCAGTCTTATTCAGTTGTTTTTATATACATTTATTGGGGGCCGAGGTTGTACTGGGTGCAGGAAAAGTTCTAGGGGTACAGAAATGGCCTGGGACAAGGTGATTCACCCTCACCTCTTTCATTAGGTAAAGACCCAGTAAATGTTCATGAAATAAAGGGATGATAATATTTAAACAAATAGGCTAAGTTTTACACCTCCCTGCACCTGGGATGCTAAGGGGGAAAATCACATGTCTCGTCCAAACCTAACAGAACAATGGAGTTTTTTTTCTCCCGATCTGGATTCTTCTACATAAACTGGCTAATAGCTTCTGGCATCCTAGACACTGGAATCTAGTGAAGCTGAAATTAAATTCCCTACTGCAGGTTGAGAACAGGGTAAAGGTTCTATCTGGGAAAAAAAAAAAAGGATGCTGACTGAGCACCAAAAAATAAACTGTGAAAGAAGCCTTGTCCACGTGGTATCTGCATATATCCCTCGGTACCTTGGACAGGGCCTGCCATCCAATAAGCACTCAAAAAAGCAATGCATAGGGGACCTCACGGGTTAGTGTCCTGCCCTTGAGTTGCTTTTGCATGACTGACTGTGAATGTGAATGGGCAGCTGACTCAATGTCTAGTCCCGAAGACAATCAGCCATAGAAGGCAGGACACAAAGTAGATGCTCAATGGACACCCGCCGAGTAAATGGAAAGCGTCAATCAGCTGGGGACGGACAAGCTGGCCTCTGAGGACGGTGTTCCTCAATCTCAGATTCATCAGCTAGCACGAGAATAAAAAGCCAGGAGCCATTTCCTACGCAGAGTTGTCAGGGCGTTCTAAGTTACAGCAGTTTCCAAGGAGGAGGGAACAGGGTTTCGTTCCCAGTGGAGATGTCCTGCTTTGGAACTACAGGGTGGGGATGTGGCTTCAACCTGACACCCCTGCCAGAGTCCTTCAGCTCTGAGGCTTCACAGGGACACTAAAGCCATCGTGATATGAAAGTATTCATGCATGAACTGTTTTTAAATAAAATTAGGTCCCTCCTAAGCGCCCCTCCTCACTTAATGCTAATGCCTTTCCCCTCTACCCATTCTATTGCCACCTCGATGTTTTCCTTTTTGCTGACTGTCAGATGCCACAAAATCCAGAAACATTTGTAAATACAATGCAAATCCGTTTCCTAAGTTAAATTATACATTTTGAAACAAATGCAGAATATCACGAAGTTAAACGGTAGCAAGCTGATTGGTCTCCTGCGAGGCCATTCACACACGTGCACAGGGCAGCATGCGGACAGTTAGGGATCCAGGCTGGGAAACTGAAAAGGATGCGAGCAGCAAAGGCACTTGTAGGGACAGGAAGTGAGCCGAGTATCAAGTACTGAAGGTCGGCCCTCCGGGACAGCGGGAGAGCTTTACTACTTGTGTAGATAATTTACCTTTTATGAGTTTCCCATAAAAGTCAGTCATGAAGTGAGAGAGACCGCTTCAGGCTCTCACATGGTTTTATTGAAAAGCACATTTTAAACAACTTGATCTACTTTAAGGATTAACAGGCAGAAGTTGCTAAGAAGAAGACAAGGCAAGCTTAATAGCACACACTTTAACTCACGTCCCCTTTTTCACTACTTACTTTGACAGGTTAACCCATATTGGAAGTGGGTGCCCTGTCAGTGGTCCTTTAGCCATCACCAGCCGCCTGCTTTGGGAAAGGTCTGGGGGAGCACGTGGGAAATCCCACGAGACTGGGTCTGGGCTTGGTGAGGAGAGTACATCCCACTCCTGGTTACCGCGGCTACCACGGGTAACCACCACAGTGGACTCCGAGTGGAAGAGCAACAAGACTCATTCACGGGCTGGCTGGACCAAAGGGAGACACATGTGCAAGGCAGGTATCAGGCAGTGTCAGAGCCACAGCTGCTGCCAGAGCAGGGAACCAATGGGGTGATATTAATAGTATTGTTACAGTCAAAACAATACCACGCGCCTTGGACTAATCATGGAAGAACAGTTGGAAATAGTAGTAATGAATGACAATAATCTGTAGTCGCTATTACTGTTATTGATTGCAATAAATCCAGGGAAGTCTGGGCTGATATGGACTTCCATGATTCCCAGCGCTTCTCACCGTGGAACAGGGCAGGCGGTTTCCACATTCCTAACTCAGGATCCTGACCACGAAATTGTCCCAGGCTTCCCACCTCCCAGGCTGGACTTTAAACTAATAATAATAGATGGCGCCTGCCCCTCCCTGGCAATGCCCACAGCACTGTAATTCCACTGTCCATCAGTGTTACTCGGGTCTGTCTGAATGCTCCCCAGATGCTTCTGGAGCCTGTATTGTGCACCCCCGCCTCCCCGCCTAGGGCTTTCATGCCTTAAAATAAGAGGTCTGACTAGTATGGTATCATCTCCAGTGAGGATGGGAGTGTGTTCAAACGTCAAGGCCAAAAAAGGAGGGGGTTACAGATTCCTACTTACCGGTGGCCCAGGGTTCCCTGGGGGTCCCATGAAACCTGGAACTCCGGGATGACCCTAGGAAAACACGAGAGGCGATTCCTTACAGTGGCTCATAAAAACCTTTTCACTTTGCGCAACCACCAAATTTCAGACCACCACCCAGGATCTACTTTCTAACTCCAGTAACAATTTTGGATGAAGACGCTCACAACAAAAAGACCTCTTTTTTAATCTATTGCCAGAGCTTTAATAGGTTGAGAATGTATCTGACAACATTTACAAAAACAAATCTATCCTGAAAATGGTTTGCTTCAAAATAATGTGGAGGACGAAAGGGTGGGGAGTGGCTGAGGATATAGATAAAAACAAGAGTGGCTGTGATAGCTGGAAGATACTGCAGCTGGGTGAGGGGTGCAAAGGGGGCTCCTTTTATCATACCCTCTTATTTTTGTGTAAGCCTGGAGTGTCCCACTTAAAAACAAATAAATGCATAGACACACAACATAAGCCCACAGTGGGCACTGTTAACTGGATTACAGCATCCGCACTATGGCAGTATTAGTTATTTTAAGAAAGAGGCACATGTCCCCATGTGGAAAGGAGTCCATGTGTGCTACACAATGAGCTAAATGAGTCACAGTGTAAAGGGTATTGAAATAACATTTGATTCAGTACAACCATGTCATAAAACCAAAGCACCATGACATAAACGATTCCCCAGCCTGACCCCCTCACCTCCTGCCCCCGGAAAACACAAGCTGTAGCCCTCCCTACAGATGACACTGCCTTTGTAACTCATCCTTGTGAGGATAATCCAAACCCACTTTGGTTTTCCAAACACAGGTGGAACTTGAGCTGAGTATGTCGCTCAGGCCTGAACGCCGTTCCCCTCTTTCTGCCTCTGGCTCATCCGCCTCACCCCCTCACTGAACTGAGTCTCGTGAAGTTAGGGGTTGGCCATTCTTCGATGTGTGCGTCAGAGCCTGGCGCAGTGCCTGTCCCGGGGCTGGTTGGCGATGAGTATCGAGTGAGAAACGCATACAAGAGTGAGCAGTAAAGGGGCAGGGCAGGTGGGAGAGAGCGAAGAGGAACGAGAAAACAGGGGGAAGGCTGACAGTCGTCGGAAGCACAGTCATCAGGTGAAATGACAGGAAGCCTGCTAGGGGCTGAGGAGTGGAGACCACAGATCAGCGGGTCACACTGGGTGGGGGGGTGACAGGGAAGCAGGCTTCAGACCCACAGGAAGAGTGGCATGCCACCACCGGCACCATCTTACAGCGCCTTTGGGGGAGTGGCCCAACAGGGGCAGGTGGGCACCGGGCAGAGAAGGGGCACCTGGGAAGCACTCGAACCTGCACTGTGAGCCCTGCAAACGGGTACTTGAGAAATAACGCGAGGGCAGGAGAGAAGAGGACATTTGGCAAGGGGTGACCACTATGTTAGTGGACGAGAAGCACTAACAGCAAAAGAGTCCAAAAAAAAAAAAAAAAAAAAAAAAAANCTAAAGTACAGGAACTTGAAGGAATAAGTCCAAGTGAGAAGTGACCACCTGTAGCAGATGCTGCTGTTTCCAGCCCCTCTCTTTGGCTCACCCAGGACGTCACCGTCCCTTTGCTGAACCCACAGTTGCTGCCCAGGCTGAAGGCCGTGCGCAGATGGCCTTCATGGTGCCAGGGCCCAAATGCGTGGAGCTAATGGCTCAGGGGGCAGCCCTCAATCCAAACAGGTGTGACACTGATGGATGAGCGGCCCAGCCTCCTGGGCCCTGGCCATGGTTTTCAGGGTTCCACATTGTCCTCACAAACCCTGAGGGTCTCCAGCGAGAGTGGCCCCGGGCTGCCCACAGGAGTGGCTCACTCACTCGCCTGCCCTTCGTGGCTTCTTTTTCTTCCTTGTTCCATTTCCCCATGCCCTCCGTGCTTCCTGGGATCACCTCCCCAATACTCCGCCCACCTCCAAACCTTTGTCTCCAGTCTGCTCTGAGGGGATCCCCAATGCCACCTGTCCCTGTGCCAATTCCCCCCCAAGCAGCTCAGAGGGATAAACGTCAGGGTGGCCGCACACTGAGATTGCAGAATGAACCGGCTGGTGGCCTCTGGGATGGCCCCGACTGGGCATCGTGGAGTCCCCCTCTCCCTGCAGAGCCAGCCCTGCCTCCTCCTGCATCTCACTTACCCAACACAGGCCTGGTCCTCCATCAGTCTGTGCCCAGTGCCTGGCCCAGGCCCATCTGCCAAAGGCCCTCCATAAACAGCCTGAACTAAGGCCAAAGCCTCAGTTACACGCACCGCAAACAACAGCCTTTCAGGATCAGCCACGCTCTGCAGAAATGCTGATTTCCTGCTCTGCAGCACCAACCTCTGGGCTCAGCCTCTGGGGTGCGAGTCCAGCAGGCTTCACTCCCCAGCTGTGTGACCTTGGCAAGCCTACTTAGCCTCTCTGGGCCTCAGTTTCCTCGTCCGGGACCATAATGACACCCACATGCCAGAGTGTTTTTCTGGGGATTACAGTGGGAGATGTAAGGAAGCAGTCAGGGCCGGGGCCTGGGGGAGCAGGAGCCCTCAGCCAGGGGCGGGTGGGGGTGCCATCCTCCTATCCCCCTCCCCACATCCTCACCCCGGCTAACTGCCATCTGCCCACCAGGGGCAGCTGGGCTGGGCGGCAGCCTGCAGGGCTCAGCGGGAGCTGTGTACCCCGCCCGCTGCTCTTAGCGCTTTCAGCATCTGGCAAGCGGGAGCAGTGACAAAGGAGGTGCTTCCGGCAGGTTGCATAAGACGCAGGATGAGTCATAATAGCTTATGGCCAAATTAAATGGACGTAAACCTCGCCGTAGAAACTTTGATGTGTTTTCGCTTGGTGTTTCTTCCAGAGCTTCTGCAGGCCTGACCTCAGCAGGAGTTAAAACTAGGGCAGGGGAAAAAGTCACCGACTAAAATCAGTCATAGGCAGGCGAGCCTGATGTGGTCACACACGTCTCACAGCATCTGACTCTCCGGCAACTCCGGCAAGTGGCCACTATGACTCTCATTCTGTTTAAAAAGAAACTGAAGCCCAGAGACGCGCTTGGCCCCTTCCAGGTCACAAAGCCTGTGTGGACTGCGGCCGACACTTGAAGCCAGGTTCTTTGTGTTGTTGTGGTTGTAGGTTTGGTATAGAATATGCTAATGTACGTTTAATTTAATTTGACTTTATCGATAAGTAATGCATGCCCGTGGCCCCCCAAATCAAAAAGATAATAATATAACATACTATGGGGTACAAATTTGCCCCACGCCCCTTCTGCTCAGAATCACCCTGCAATGCACGGTAACTATTGGTGGTTTTGGAATCTCCCAGAGTTTCTTTATGTAAACACTAGAAAAATACATGTAGACCCATTTTTATACAAAATCGGGCAGGCTATCT
>NW_017731924.1:489464-510351 GCF_001890085.2 Hipposideros armiger
CACACACACACACACACACACACACGAGACCAGGAACGATGTGGGAAATGGTGCAGCGTTACCCAGGAGAAACAGCGGTGCTGCTTCAGCGTGCAGGCTCATCACAAAGTGTTTACCTGGTCGCCCTTCTGTCCAGCCTCACCGTCTGCACCATGCTCTCCTTTACTTCCCTTGGGAGAAAGAAGAAAGCAAATTAGTGGGAATTTTGCTAGAGCGACATTGTACGCACTTGTTCACCTATCCATTCATTCACTCATCCCTTCACTCATTCCTCACCAATCTCTTATCGAGTCTGTGCTGCAGGTTAGGCCTGGTGTCAGCAGAAACACGTCCTGGTTAAGGAACTGCTGAAGGAATGGCTTGATTTTGTGGTGGGCGCTGGTGGGGGTCAGTGGAAAATGGAGATGGGGACACGCTGGGACGCTTGTACGTTAACCCGTGGCCATGGGTTGAGTTGCAGGCACCGGAGCACATTAGCAGACTGTAGGGCAGCCCTAGATATCAGAAGGGCTGCTCTGGCCCAGTGCGGGGTGGACTCGGTTCAGGATGAAGAAAGGAGGTCAGTGAAGAGGAACGTGGGATGCTGCAGGTGTGACAGGGAAAGGAGCTGAAGCCGCCATGTCTGTGGGTGCTGCCGAGTGGCGGGGAGACGCGGAGGCGGTGCTGGGCTGGCCACACTGCAGAGGGTTGAGGAAGACCGTCTCTGTACAAATGCTCCTAGCTCCCTCCCTTACTAGTTGCGGGACCTTGAGAGGGTCACTGAAACTCTGAGTTGTAGTTCTCCTAATCCACAACATAGAGAAAATAATGATTGCCTACCCCATGAACTGCTGGGAGAAGAAAATCAGGTAATTCCTGGAAAACACTTAGCATGGAGCTGAGAACACAGTAAGAGCTCAATAAATATTTATAAGCATTATTCTACATTATTTTGTATCTAAATCCTGGCTTTCTCATTTACTATGTGTTACTGGCAAGGTGCTTCAACTCTGTTTCCTTACTTCTAAAATGAGAATAGTAGTAATAGTGTCTTTGTCATGGGGTTGTTGTGAGGATTCAATGACCTACAAAGTGCTCAGGCTGGTGATGAGTTAGTTGTTAGCTCTCAATACACATTCACGGAGGGCAGTAGATGGGGGAGGAGGGTTGTTTCTGTGCAAAGGGTGAAAAGAATAACTATTGCATTGTTCTGTACACCTGAAACTAACAATAAAAATAATGCACATTCACGATCATCTTTCTCATCACCATCATCATCACCATCATCATCATTGTCATTATCAGGGTGATGGAAACACTCATAACATGCAACCTACCAAAAATATTTTTTTACAGACTAACCCCGAAAGAAACATTCACAGGTTCCAATCTCTCTTAACTGTCATCTATTTTGGCTCTGCATTTACTGTGTTAACAAATGTATTTCAGTAAAATGTTATTAAACAAAAACATTTCAGTTCCTCTAAAAGAATGCATTATGCAGTGAAGTAAGTCTTTGGCAGTAAGTCAATTTGGCTCTGGCCCCAGGCCTGTCTGTCATCTCTTATCTTTGCATCTTTGAGCAGATCATGCCCCCTCTTTGCTTTCAGTTTGTGCATCCTGTAAATTAAGGGTCAGAGGAGGTCAATCTTCCAGGGTCCTTCCAGGTCCAGCCCCACAATTCTCTCATTGGAACATCAAGCCCAGCCCTCTTCTCATCCAGATGGGCGCACTAGATTGGCAGCTCATTGGTGATGAGGACTAGGCTGCCTTCCTGAGGTATGTTGGGGGGTCAGGTGAGGTAATGCCTCTAATTGCCAAATGCCATTGTTTAGAGCGAAAAAAAATAAAAGATAGGTTCAGAGGGCAATAGCATTTGACCCAACATTTTTGCATGTAATAATTTCTACTGCTTTTAACTCTACAAACCAGCACACTGTCTGCAGGCCACATTATAACCTTAATGAAAATAAGTGACAGACAATAGCACACTGCTTCTCTGACGTTTAGGACAATTGCCTTAAAAGTAAATGGGTTTCCTTTCAAATTCCAGTCCTCAGTCTGCGCTTGGAGTGGTTTCAGTCCTCACCTCTTAACAATGAAAATGTCAGCAGCTCAAGGGATCTCCACAGCCATCCTCTCCTCCACTGCAGGTGGAGACCAAAGCCAACACAGCCACCCCCAAGCCTGACTCACTTCATTCCAGAAGAGAGGACTCGAAGGGCCCCGACTTTGCCAGGCACTCTGCCAGAGCACTCCAGATAATGCTCCATTTCATGTATTTCTTTGTCTATATCCTAAGCTGATGCAAATATATATATATTTGCATATGTCTATGTTATCTAATTTAGCGAGTAGGACTACTCCACGAGGTCAGGGTTACTGTCAGAGTGTACAGATAAGAGATCTGAAGCTACTTGGTATGGTTGCTATTAACTCAAACAGAGCAATGCTTGTGAGGGCAACTCGCAGTTCCACCACCCAGCATGTCCTCCTTGCTGGCAGCACATGCTGGCCCTGTAAACACTCCCCGTTTACTCCTCCCATCCTCTTTGGGAGATAGGCTGTATGGTTCTTCTTTTACAGGTGAGGAACCTGAGGTTTGGAGAAGTCAAATAAACTGCCTAAGCAAAGTCCACTCAGCTGGTATGAGGCAAAGCTAGGCAGGGGAAGCACCTGAACTCCGAAGCTCAGGCTGTGCCCGCCGCTCTCAGTGGCTGCCAGCCCCAGTCTGACTTTTCTGCAAGGCACCAGCCTGTAGGCCTTTCTTCTGCAACACAACATCAAGCCTGGAATTCATGGCTGCATGTGACTGATCTTCACACCTCCTGCCCTGGAAGGGAACTGCTCAAGATGCTAGGTGGGGGTCTTTCAGGATCGAGGCAGCTATGGGTGCAAAGGGACGTCTGCCCCTGGAGAGGGCATGTACTTCACAGCTTTGGGGCACCTCCTGGGCAGGATGGAATCCAGGGCCTCTCCTGGCAGTTCAACTAGCAGCAGAGGACGTATTATTTCTGCCTTCCAGAACCATCCAGAACCTCCCCAGATGTTCATTCGGTGTCTCCAGTTCCTACAGTTCCCATCGCCTGGCTGGTAGACACATGGATGAAAAGGAAACCACATGCTTTTCCTGGGGGATGGAATATTCAGCATTTCCATCCCAGGAGAGGTTTTCACAACTGACTGCAGAGTTACATGTTCCCAGGGTCATGGCTCTGATGACCAGCTTGCTGTTTCTTCCCCTACATGGATTGTGATCATTACAGCAGCCACTATTCCCACTCCTTAGCTCTCAGCCAGTGTTTTTTGCTGTTTGAAAGCTCTAGAATGGGGCTTTGTAATTGGCCATGGCATTAACCTTCCCAGACCCAGCCACCAGCGACAGCAGCTGCAACTCTGCACGGTGAATTATAATTGCAAACAAACAAGCGAACTGAACCCTCTTGGCGATAACACGTGACCAGTGAACACCCAGGGCCTCTGGTTGTAAGAGAACACCAACAATGATCATAAGCGCTTTGCCACCAGTAGCGCTTTCAGTTTACAACTTCATCTCCACGTCCGCAGGTCGGGCAGAGATCCTGTTTGATAAGTGAAGTTCAACACGGAGGAAATGAAACAAGCAGTCCTCCCATCTGTTTTCTGGGGAGTGGCGTGGGATGGATGAAGAGTGTAGAGACGGGCTTGGGCTGGAAGTCCGGGAGCCTGTGAGGCCTCAGGTGAGACATTTAATTCCTCGGGGGCTCCTTTTCCCAGCAGTAGTCAAAGGGATGCTCTAACGGGGGCATCACCACAGCTGAGGGCAGGAGCCCTGCTCCCCACTGGGAGCTGTCCTTGGTGCTGGTGCTGGTTGGCACGTTGCTAGTGTAACAGGATGCTAAGTGTGGGGATCCTAGAACTGGACCAGCAGGGATTCACCTCGGCTATGTCACCTGCTCGTGCAATACTGGCATTTATTCTTGCTAAGCCTTAGTTTTCTCATCTGTAAAGTGGGACAATATCTCTACCTCCTAGGATGATGCTGACCATCGCAGGAGATAATATTATAAAGCAAGTAACCTGGCCCTTGGCCCTGGGAACACTGGGTTTGTTGCCCACAGCAGCCACCTGGGGACTCATTGTGTAGGGTGGACCTGAGCCCTGAGGACTTCTCAAGGTCACCAGGGACTCCTAAATGGAGAAGCTAGAACCCTGTCTTTCAGAGACAGCACGAATTTTGGTTCTTTTTCTGGATGAAAGCTTTCTTTGGTTTGCTCTGTATAGGTGAAGAAACAGACCCTCCCTTGAATCAAATTATAAAAGAACAAAGGCAGAGCCATTATCCTAAGACACCAGCATTTCAAGCAGTGTTGGGCTGATAGAGAAAAGCACCCCTATTTAGTGGAGGCAACTCCTTTTCTGTTTAATGGATTGGCTTTTGTTTATCTGAGTAAAGGCCTTTCCTCAGCAGAGGCTAAACCCAGAAGCCAGCAAGCCGACAGCAGAGGTCACTGAGGGATCAGCTAAAATCATAGGCCTGCAGGGTCCTCTAAGAGAAAAACTCAACCCCTGATGATGACCCCTGAATGAAAGGGTGATGTGCAGCAAATCACTTGGAGGATGCCACCCTCAACCTCACATGCCCGGGCAATACCGCTTGTTCCATCTACATGGAGACCTGGTATCTAATTCCTGAGGCAGGGGCCCTGGGTATGTCAAAACCCTACAAGGCTTCCCAAAATCCATGGACAACAAATGCTAGGCATCTTAGCCTGCCAACCAGGGGCTAGAAGATCTGGATGTGAGTAGTAATACTAATAGCCCCAACCCCATTTTCCAGGGCTGAGGCTAGGTGTAAAATGTGAGGGGCTCCAGAAATCTCGGGACCCAAGATACAGATGCTCCAATGCCTGATTTTAAAAAGTAAAAATTAATGCCAAACAATCCAAGATGAGCAAAATATCAAAATGTAAATAAACCTGGCTCTGATGGGGCTGAGGTTAGGGGGAGGTGAGACGGAGTCGTTCAAGGGTAGGGTTGGGTCCTGTCTTTATTTTAAACTTTCATAGTTTGTTTCTTGTGAACATATTGCATTAATTTGAAGGTTTTAAAGTATTGCATTAGACTTTTAGTTATCTTGGTTACTAAGGTCTGGGCTTCTCCTTATATTTTCCGCTCGGGTCCTCACTCCATCCTGGCCCTGCACTGGCTGTGACCCCGGGACTGAATGAGCAATAGAGATGAGGCTGACGGGGGGGCTTGCAATGTTCCCAGTGCAGGTGGGGCATCTCATGAGCAGAGTCATGGCCATCAGCCTGTGACCTCGCTGCTCTTACAGTCCCTCGTTTACTGCAAGGAGACAGGAGGGCAGAGAGGAAAGAACCACCCCAGGGTCAGAAGTGGGTGAGCTCTCTCTCCTATGGACAATGTTGTGTGGCAGAGACCTGGGACACACTGTGTCCCAACCAGGCCGTAGGAAGGGACACAGCAGCACTTCTGAAGGTTGGGGTGGGCGGTGTGCACATCCTGTAGCAGCATGAAGGCCACAAGGAGCTCAGGGGAGCCCCAGGGGAGCACTTGTATCGGGGGAGGGGGATAAGACTGAGAGGCCAGCACTCATGCAGTCCCTTCTTGGAGCTAAATGCTGTCCCCAACAAGAGTCCAAACAGCCACAGCCCAGATGCTCATTTTGGCAGCCACAGCCTCCCCCACCGGCTCTGTAAAAGCACAGGACCTTTCTGCCTGTTCAGACGGGTGCCTGGCCGTGCATATGAGGGTTAGTAATACTCGCATTTGCACAGCACTTTCCTAGTAATAATTTTTATTGAGTGCCAGTTCCTTTCGATGCATTATATCGCTTAATTCTAATATATTTCGGAACTTGTTTTTATTATTATTAGTGAGAGGTGAAGTTGAGGCCCAGAGAGGTCAAGGGTTTTGTCTAAGGCCACACAGCTCTGGGCACATGTTTTAACCAGTAAGTACTACACATTCCAATCCTGCAGCTCATTTCATACTTTCAACCACTCAGGTATTTACAGATGAACCACCTGAGACTCACCATGGGAACGACCCTGAGCAAGTCAGTGCCATGGTTAGGCCTCGAATGTGGGTTTTCTGATTTTAAACCATTTTTCAAACTTAGAATACCCAGTGAGGTAAGCAGAATGATGCACATGATGCTTATGACGGAGGGCTCACTGACCTGCGCTCCGGCTATTCCCGGGGGACCTGGGGGACCTCTGGACCCGGCATCGCCCTATAGCAGAGACAAAGGAGAAAAAAACACAAATGAGTGTCCAGGGCCCAGGCCCAGAGTCACCAGCAAGCCCTCACCCTGACACACCCATTCACTGACTTCCCACTGGGACTTCCCTGTCCCCACGCCCACCCCCAGCACGTCTGAGCAAATGATGGTACAGGGTGCGGCTGTGCACTCAGGGCATAACCCACAGCAAAGCGGCTCGTGGGTGTGGAAGCCGGTGACGCCTGCCTCCTGCATCCGCACCCTTGAGGGGGCTCCTTCCCTGTGTACCAGACAGGTGCTGGGATCCCCGAGATGCTGTGTTACGTGGCAATGAAAAAGACTAAGTGTCCCCTTTTCTCCTCACCTTTCTCCCCTCTGTGCCGTCTCTCCCGGGCTTTCCTGGGAGGCCTTTGTCCCCTTTAAAACCTGGCAGGCCAGGGAGGCCTGGGGGCCCTGGGGGGCAATCACTGCACACGTCCTGTGAGAAGAAACAACACAGTTACTTGTAACGCCAAAGGCGGCCAAAGCGCCTAGTCTCCAGACAGGGGGATGCCAGCCAGTGATGACGGGAAAGCAGACAGGGGGACTCAGCCATACTTGGTGTCAAACTTGGCGTTTTTCTCTGTCTTAATCTTACATTAGATTTCAGCACTGACATATCTGAGTTATTATCTCATGTCTCCCCGCTTCTGGCCAGCCAGGCTGCTGGGAGGACAGCCCAAGACAACGATGTCTAAAGGGAGTGGACAGGCCTCTGAGCACATCTAAAAACATGACCAGAGCCGGCTTAATGCAAACATTCAGTAGCGTCAAGCACAGCATGGCCTGTCCCTGAGGCTAGAGACAGAACAAAGCGGGAAGCTGAGTGCTCCGCCTGGCAGCTTTGCCAGAGTGGTTTCTGAACAAAGCAGCAGAAGGAAGGGGCCGCAGGCGCACACCGTCGGAGCTTCCTTGCTGTGCACGCACCCAACCTGACCTGCCTGGAATTCTTCGTCCAGAGGAGGTGTTTAATATATGTCCCCGGGCCTGAGCTTTGCTCTGCTTCTTTGAGGCAGGTAAGTGCTGTCCCTGGAACGAATCTGAAGTTCTCTCAGCCCAGGGAGCACGCTCTCCAGTTTGTGTGTCATCCCAGTTCTGACGGTTTGGAGCACAGCATGTCCCAACTGAAGCTCGGCGGCCTGAGCGCTCAGTGGCTTCTTCCCGTTGGAGTTCTATGGGTCTTCTCCCATGCCCGTCTCTCCAGCCCACCCTCTCTACCTCCCTCCTTCTTTCCTTGCGATAAGGGTTAAATGAGATAATACAAAGAAGGCACTTAGAAGAGAGTCAGAGAATCCCCAGCACATTCAACTGTTATTACGAATCCAAGCGTGCGCTCGGTGGTCCCCTCAGTGCTGTCTGCAGAGCATCCGCTGTCAGGCTGTGGGTCCTGAGTTCATGGTTAAAAGGTGACAACTGACACAAAACCAATGTGTTAACTATGGCCTTCTGACCGCTCCACGGACATTTGCAAAGGCACGTGGAGCTGCAGCTGGCCGTATTCACTGAGCTGATGTGTCAGGTGCTTTGGCTTTCGTCCCGGTCTCTAAGTCAGGATGGAAGGGTTCTCCCGTCACAGGAGCAACTCTGAGAGGTCCGTCTTCCTTTAACTTGCTCCACTCTTACTCCATCGTTGAAGGTTCTTTAGACGCCTCCCATGCCAAGACTTCCTGATTGCTTCAGGCTGGGGGTACATTCCTGCCCCCATGGAGCCTATTAATTCTTGCTATTGAAGCCCCTGGCTTGCTGTTGAAGTGGTCTACTTATAGGCCCATCCCCCCAACACCAAGCAAACAGAAAGTATGGACTCAGAAGATAGAGGTAGAATCACCTTCTCATTTATGTCCAATTCCTAGCAAGCAGCCTTCCACAGAGCGTGAGCTCAATAAATAAACGAACCAGTCAACCGAAAACACCAGCCAATCGACGGGTGGACAGACCACGTGAACTTTTGGCATCCTGTGTCATGTTCCGTTAGTGAGTGGTTTGAGGAGCTGGTTGAAATTTTCGGTGGAAAGGTGGAGAGTGCGCCG
The DNA here is from genome assembly GCF_001890085.2 of Hipposideros armiger. Classification (NCBI taxonomy): domain Eukaryota; kingdom Metazoa; phylum Chordata; class Mammalia; order Chiroptera; family Hipposideridae; genus Hipposideros; species Hipposideros armiger. Next base: position 497,739 of record NW_017731924.1, read on the forward strand.
TGTTGCGGTAGCTGAAGCAACAGCTGAAGGACGCTGTCTAGCTGCCGGGTTTCATTTGGAAGAGTAACAGGGCTGGGAAGAGCTCATCCATTCCTAGACCGTCCCTGTAGTTCCTTTAAATGACTCATCCATGAACCACTGGAGTGGATAGATGATGCAAAGGACTGGAGCTAGCCTGGTGACAGCCTGGAGCTAGCCTGGCCACTGAGATTCTGCTAGACTCAGACGGTGCAGTGGCGACCAGGAGCCATTCTTTGCAGTGGGATCCACGGCTTCCAGGGTTTGTATCTGAGTAATATAAACTCTCGCTACTTTCCTGTTTCTTTCAAGTGTCTGGCAGGGCTAATTCTCATCCCAGGTCTGTCTTAGTCACAGATTCTGTAGAGGACGGTTCCCCGAAGACCAGAGTTGTCAGCAGCCCCCACACTTCCCAGTGAGGGAGCCGGAGCCCAGGGAGCTCAGGACGAGGCCAGCCTCCGACCTGCAGCCCCACCAATGCTAGCTTCAGATCCGGGGGTCCCCAGCCCCTCCTGACCCTGGGCCTCCCCGAACGCCTTGAAACTAGACAGGGTCCTGCTTCCAGCCAGACCCCACTGACGCCTCTGCCCATCTGGGATCATGGCTTCAGCTCTCTGCGCGTCAGCCACCGTATCTGTGAAATGGGGACCTCAAAGTCGGGTGAGAAATCAAGGAGATAATAAACGGAAAACTCCTGCTGCCGTGCCTGGCGCATGATGAGAGCTGCTCCACGTGCCCCACGGTTTCGATTATTATTTATTAGTTTCCACCCTGAATCTGGGGCCTGGCCACACTCACAGGTCAGGTGCCCCTGATCACGACTGGCTCCCAACGCCTCCGCCTCACCGAGGTGTCTCAGGCAAGTCACTTAACCCCTTTGAGTCTATTTCCATATCTATTAACAAGGATCATCCCTTACTTTAGATAAATGCAAAACTTAGAAGGAATATTGCACGCAAGCACCTCGCATGTGGCAGGGTTGTTTGGGCACAATCTACAAGCGTGGATTTGCTCCGGTCTCTATTCCCCTGCCACTTTCTCAGGTGTTTTCCACACGCCCGCTCCGTGTCCATGTGTTCAGCGTGGAACAGTTCACCAAGCATGTGCTCAACGAAACACCTACACAGAGTCTCTGCTACGCGGAGAAAAGCAATTGCTGCTTCCCAGCAGTAGACATAACCTGCAGGTCACCCCAACCCACCTCTCCCTGCACACCTGAGTCCTCACTGTTGTGTCGTCTGTATTTCAGACCTACAGGTGACCGGCAGGGCACCCACACCTGCCTGGATTTACCAGGGAGCCGTCAGGAGGTTCTGGCTCATGCAGAGGTGAACTCAGGCAGTGCAGGGGTTAAGCAAAGCATTTGGAGTTGGACATGCTGGGTCTGAGTCTCGGCTCTGTGCTGTTACCTTCCACAGGTGGCTTGCCCGCCTGTGCTCTGCAGAAGGTTGCAGTACTAGTACCCGCTCCCAGGGTTGTTTGCAAGGATCGGAGTAAATACTATGTATCCAAGGGGATCACCTAATGGAAACATCCTGGCGATGGCCTTCCTGGACACAGATCCAACAGTGAGAGTCCATTTAACAGGGGCTTTCGGAAGGTGAACTTTCTACCCAGGCAGTTTTCCAACTCTCGGAATGAGCTCTGTGACATTGTAACATTCTCTGGCAGTAGTAAATATTCTGCAGTAAAAGATGTCTTCTCATCAAAGGACAGCCCTGCCCCCAGCCACCTGGGCCAAACCAACCAGCTTCAATCTACATCATCAAGATGGCAGCGGCTGACTACGGAAGGGAGCTGTGACAGCCAGCTCTGCAGACCTGGGCAAACGCATGTGGCCCAGTCTCTTGCCTGCAGGGTTTCCAGGCCACAGCACAGCTCCGTGGGACCAGGGGTTTCTGGAGCACCCTGAATGTGGGTGCTCACATGCCCTGCGGGTTCCTCGCTGAACATGGCTGCGTGCTTCCGCAGTTAAGAAATATTGATTTCACTAAACAGGGTCTGTCTCAATGCTGCAGCCGTGGAGCCTGCTGCTTAACCCTCACCAAACGCACCCCTGTTATTATTGGCATAAAGATTGGGGCATCTCGGGGCTGAAATCCTGGGGCTGACGCAAACCCCATTCCTTCCAGAGTGGCGCACTTTATGAAAAATGGTCCAGGCTAATAAAAGCCTGTGCAAACAAGCGGCCAAATCAATAGATAATGATTTCTTGCCATAGCCTTGACTGTGGAGAAAACTCTGTCTTGTCAATAAAAATCAGGGGAAGGCTGTGCCAGGACTACTCATTTTTTAATAAAATGTATCTTTTTCCATCAAGGAATCTCCCCGTGTAGAGAGGTGAAGCGTCCCCGGCCTCCGGGCAGCCTTTCTCTCCCGTTTCCCCCGCTTGCTGTCATACATGAGCTAGGTGTTTCCTGACATTGCCCACCTGTTGCCGTCACGGAGGAAGTGAGGAAGGGGCTGACCACCCAGAAGGCAACGCCAAGCTTCCCCCAAAGTGAAGACAAAGGGTTTAAGTGGAGGCAGCGAAGGGCCCCCCACACTCGCCGCTGCGAGGCCCTTCTTTCAGAAACGGAACTCCTACCCCGTGTCTCCCTGTTGCTCACAGCCCTCCCCTGCTCTCGGCCACGTGAGACCTGAGGTTTCCGGACAGACACCTGGGCATCCAGCATCCACAGCCCTATGTCAGCAGAGTGATGCTCAGCGTGGCGGGGCCTGGCCCTCACGGAGAGAGTGCGCACGGCTCTGAAAACCAGCTCCATCTGCATCCAGACCTGGGCTCAGCTGGCTCAAGGGCCTGCAGCTGCCTCCACCTGCCTGCACCTGGGATCTGGTTCTGGGACCAGCAGGACCCACACGCACCTGTCTGACTCTTTCCAGAACATGAGGGGGCAGTCCTGTGTGGGGTTAAAGGTCGTCTCTGGGCTCAGTGAGGAGTGGTTGTACGCCCAGAGAGTCACTGACTCCCACCATGTCTCAGGTTCCTTACGTGCAAAATGAAAACAAAAACAGAACCAGCCTCACAGGGTAATTGTGAACATCAAATCAGAGACCACATCGAGCACAGCGCCGCTCCGGAAAACTTTGTGATAATGAAAATGCACTGTATCTGAGCTGTCCAATAAGAAACCACGAGCAGCATAGGGCTATTAAGAACTTGGAGTGCGGCTACTGTGACCAAGGACCTGAAATTTGAATTGCATTTCATTTGAATGAACTTAAATTGATCCGTGTGGCCAGTGGCTGCCATATTGAACAGCAGATCTAGTGCACTGCTGGGCAGTGAGCTCTCCACAAACAGTGCTGTGACTGTTAATACTATAATGCAGTTAGTTGTTCAGACAAAAAAAAAACAACACAAACTTATTGAGCTTTTCAATCCCCCCATCACCATTTTCAAAACACATGCACATTGATTTCATGATTTTACCTTAACCAAGAGATGTATGTCCTCTGGAGACAGCCTCGAAGAGGGGCCCTGCCGAAGTAAAAATAGATGAATGCAGACACACATACACGCATACAGACAGCATATCCCATGCATCTGCTGTGAAAGGCCTCCAAAAGGTAATCTGTAATCGTAACACATCTGTGGGGGCACAGGAGGCAAACAGCCCATAGCCTGAGAGCCACAGAGAAGACCCTTCCGAGGCAGGGACCACCCAGGCTGCCCAGCCCAGCCCAGCTGACTGACGCCGGCCTCTCCGGTCCCCAGTGTCCTTCTGCTGGCTTCTTCTCTCCTCCTGGTGGTTCCTCCTCCCACTCCCATCAAACCCTTGTGGGTCACGTGGGTTCTGTAGACGCAAAGGCTGGACCGACATGGGCGTCCCAGATGGGTAACAGCTGTTTGCTATCAGTCATTCACAACCTGGTGTGAATGGAAAGCAATTTCTTTAGCTCCCAGGTGGAACAGCACCTTAAAACCTCATCTGAAACGAACAATAAAAAAATAAAAAATAAAAAACCTCATCTGTCATTATGGGTTGAAAGTCTCTGACTCCAGGAAGGAGATTTTAGAAATCAGGAGGCATTACAAAGCCTCTGGAGGAACGAAGGAGTTTGCATCACCTTCAGACCCAACGTGAATGGGAACATGAATTGTGTGATTGAGGCCAACCAGGAGCCCTAGATGGGGCGCGGGCTGGGTTCACATTAGCGACACGAAACACAAGGCTGGGAAGGAAAATGCAAGCGAAAGGCTGCACTCCAGGGAAGAAGGCGGTCTTAGGTAAGGATTGGAGGTTGGCGTGGTGGAAAACGAGAGCCAGAGAATCCAGTCTCCAGAAGGAAGATGGCAGCTTTCCCGCTAGAATATGGGAAGCCTGTGGCCGCAGTTGAACTCGTGGTGGCTGATTTCTTCCAGTGGAGTTTGAGTTTCGGTTTACGAATTATGAATCCAGTCTTACATCTTAGGGAGGCTGAAGCCAGGACAATTGTCCTGGGTACTCCTCTTATCCTGACCCCATGGGGTTTCTGCCACATCCTGTGGCTAAGGAAACCATGTGACAGTGGCATCATAAGCGTTGGCATAGGAGAACATGACCTTGGTAGTGGCTGGGGATTGGTCTGTGCTGTTTTCTGTGTATGTTCAAGTATCTGGTCAGCCCTCTGGGCTCCTGCAAGAGGAGGCCATCTGAGGGAGACTGGGGTTGGACTGGCTCAGATTTGGAGGTGCTGAGGCAACAGCCAGCATAGGTTACAGCTGCTCAAGACAAAGCCGAAACCTTCCCCAGTTATCTGGAGACCTGCTGGAAGGTGGCCAGCCTTGGCAATATTATCTTGCTGAAACTTTCATTTAAAAGGGGGAAAGGGGCTTTGTTTTGAAGACTTACATTTTTCCCTGCGAAGTTAATAACAGTGGAGGATTCATATTTTTCAAATCGGGACATTTTCCTGCTGCTGGCGTTGTATTCTTTGGGATATTTTTATGCTGTCGTTTGAGCTCTTTGTATAATTAGAGTGAGCTATATTATACAACATGGCTGGGCGTTCATTACAAAGGGAGAGACGACAAGGAGTGAGTTTTCCATCTAGGTACAGTGTGGCCTTGGGGGTAATTTAATTAACAACTGTGCTCTGACCCATTTCTGCAAACATCACAAGATGGGTCTCAAGGAGATACAGAACAGGGCCTGTATGGGGCAGTGGTCTTCCAAAGGTGGACGCAGAGCATGTAAGAGACCACCATGCCTTCCTCAGTGGGTTGTTGTCAGGTGGGAAGAGATAACGGAACCAACAGTGGGAAGGGCAGAGGGTGTACAAGACCCAGCCTGAGACCCTTCTTACATGTTGGTGGGCCCATCCACCAGCTGCCACCAACACTGGCTGGAAATGCCAGGGACGTTGCAAGGCCAGTGGCTGACAGGTATGGAGGTGATGAAGAACGCCCCTGATTGAAGATGGCACCGCTCTGAGGGGCCACCCACACTCCAGAGCTGCCGTGGGATCAGGCCGAGGCTGGATTCCAGTTGAGCTCATAGCTTTGACTGGCCCGTCCCCTGCCATGTCTTGCTTCCCGCAGTCCTTGCAGGCGTCACCTGATTTGCTCCCTTAATCTATCACTTGCACAAGAATCTGCCCCGCCCCCCAAAGAGGCTCTCCTATTAAAGGACCCAACTCTAGATGGGCACAGCACTGGAAAACCACTCCAGATCCCACTGTCCACCCACCGAGAGATGACAATGGTGCAGCAATAATGAACTTCAGCAGGCATGGCTTGTCCAAACCCTGCACATTGCAGAGAAAGCTCTGGCCCTCGCCAGCTCCTGAGGGATGACCTCTAAACCCTACACAGCCCCACCTGCTACGTGTCTTTGTTTACCTGAGCTCGGCCACGCAGAGCCTGTGCTAACACTGATTCATAGTGGGGGCCTCGGGCTGTGGACCAGCCTGACCTCTGGGAGGGCTGGAGACTGTCCGGGTCTCTGCTGTGCCTAGCAGCCTGACTAGAAAGGGACGCTGTTCAAGCCCACAGGGGCCTCTGTGCCTCGGGTCCTTGTCTGAAACTGGGAGCAGGCCAGGCTTGCAGGAGACAGGTGGCATCTCAGACCCATCTTGAGGTGAGGGTTCTGCCCGGAGGGCATACTGGCTTCTGACACCAGACTCCATGGTGTCAGTCTTGAGGCCTGAGAGGCCCCCCCGTCCTCACCTCACCATGACCGTCTCTTCCATCTTAGGTACCGTCCTGCAATGCACTCGAGTACCCCACATCCATGCAGCTGCCTCCATGCTCACCCAGACCTGCTCAGCTTCACTGTTCCCGCCCTGGGGGGCCCGCCCATGGCTGGTTACTTGGCTACACGTTTTGGGCTCCTCTGGCACTGGTAACTTATCAGGGGGCTTCCTGTACCGTGAATATGCTGCACAGAAGGGGAATTGCAGGAACCCTGGGCTGGACGTGCGGCCACACCTCCAGGGCCCCCATCTCAGCGCTGCCCACTCCTGCTCAACGTGGACAGCTCCTGGCGTCCCCACTGTGTGAGAGGAAAGACAGTGTGTGCTGCTGTGAAAAGCAGGCACCTTCGCGGTGTTGATACTATTGAACAAAGGGCAGGAAAGGGGCCAGCTGCGAATTTGCAACGTATGCTGCCTGCCACCGTCCAATTGCTCATCCCAGATCTACTTTTTATCCTTCTCTGTCCTGCTCCATACGCCCAGAGGCTGCACCCCTGGGAACCTAACATGGGGCTCACTTACCTGGGGGCCTGTGATTGAGTTGCACTAATGAGAGGCACCATCAGGAAACTGAAGGGGGTCACTGCTTCCTCCCTGCCTTGGACCAAGCTCTCTGGCAGTGGCTTTGAACCTCCAACTACAGCTCCTTTCAGTCCCCTCCCCAGCACTGTCACTCTCACGTGGCTCAAAATAGCCATAACGGTGGTATCGGCTGCCTGCTGTGGTTTCTCTCTGGGCATTACAGCACCTCTGCCCACAGCTTTATAAAAAGCCCCTTTTCTAAAAGTCTCTTGAACCACCTGAGCTGCATTTTATTCTCGCGGGAGCCCTGACTGTGAGTCAGTGTCCACCCAGCACAGTTAGATGACATACCGGCTTGCCAGGGGGCCCTCTTTCTCCTGGGTTTCCTGGCACTCCCTAAGAGAAGAAAGGAAGAAAACATTAGCTGCGCTCCGCGCATAATCCTGATCCACTCTCCCGGCCTCCCCCGGCCCCTGCACCTGACAAGTGTAACTCATAGGGAGAAAAAAATCAGCGAACCGTGAAGACTGGCACCAGAAAAAATTCATGGTTTCTGATCTCGGTTGACTACGGAAGGCCTCCCAGGAAATGAAGTTTCCTGGGAAATGTTTAGAACAGTAAGCTACCCCTCCTATAATTCCTATCCAAAACACAAAACTGCAAACAACACACACACACACACACACACACACACACACACACAGAGTCCTGTCTTAAACTCCCATCCACCTTTTCCAAACACAGGTGGAAGGGCCAGCTCTGAAAAGGAGGGCCTTTCTACTGGACTGGCCATAAGAATATAACGCCGAGAGGGGTGCAGGTACATTTGAATGCGTGGAGGCAGAAGGTAGAGGGTAACTTCCTCCTGTGAAATGGAGCCCAAGGAAAGGGAGGGACGGGTAACTCATCGTCCGGTGTCTAGTGAGGTAGACATCTGACAGTAAACGCTACTGCTACGGTGCTCGACGCCGTGGCTCCGGAAGCACTCGTGGTTGTCCTCTGACCATCGGGTCAGTGAGTGCACACACAGTAGCTTCCATGCACCTGGCAGGCTGCTGGGCAGCAGGACCCAGGGATGCTTAAGACATTCGGTCCCTATCTTCTCAGAGCTCAGGTCTATCTGAGCAAAAGCCAGCTTGTGGAGATTCGAGTGGGAAGGGATGCATCCTCAGGGAGCACCCGAGAAGCCTGTGGGGTCTCCTTGAAAGGAGAACGCTGTTCCAGGGTTAGGAACTAGGCCACGGAGACGCTGGAGCTGACCTGAGCAGCATGGACTGGCTAGCCATGTGAGACAGCCGAGCGACAAGTAAAGGCTGTCTATGGGATAGCCGGGCGCTTACAAGGTCCAGAGAGCGCAATGCCAAAGCATAAGACGTGAAAGTAGACAATAAAAACAACAGGCCGCAATGCCCCAAAGAGCAAACATCTTATAATGTTCACGGGATAGGGGCAGGCGCAGTGGACAACGACGGCTCCTCCGGGGGTCTCCTGGTCAGGGAGGCCGGGAGAAGGGGGAGGGTGGGCTCCTGAGGGGTCTCCAGGAACCTCAGCTGAGCCCATCCAGTCCCTCTTTACTTACATCCTGGCCAGCTGGTCCCTGGGGGCCGGGGAACCCAGGTAAGCCTCGAGATCCCTGAGGAAAAAGAAGAGAAGAGACCCCACAACAGTGTAAGGAAAACAAGAGTCCCCTCCACCCCAATTCCCTGGCAAGAGCTGATTCTCCTTGGAAGCAAATCACTTCCAATTGGTTAAAAAGCTCTGGACAATATCGGGAATTGGGCACAAACGGCTCTCACTCCCGGGAGGGATTTTCCTTAACTAGAGCTGCAGGTGGGGGACAGCTGTGTGTCTTGGCAGGTGCCGGAGCTGTGACACATGGCTGCTCAGGGGCTCCCCCGGCCTCTTCTGGGCTCTAACACCCACCCCTCCACTAGGAGTCCTGCCTACTTGGCCTCTACAGTCACTTCTGAAATCTCACGCCTATGGATTAACCGCTCTGAGCCTTATATTTCTCACCCATAGAAAACGGGTCTAAAACCTCTCTCCTTAGTTCAGGAATCACATGAGTGGGCAGAATCTAACACGTGCAGAATGGCGCAAGGTACAGCATCATCATAGCTGCATCTCCTCCCGCATGGGGAGAACTCACAGAAACTCACATTTTCCTGATACATATGTGCATATATTTATCCTCAGTGGCTGCTGGCTCGTCCTAAGAACACGCTTACTGAGAGCGCTCCTGTGCCCTTACGTGCATTACGTTCACCTTGTCTACCTTCCAGGGAAGAGAGGTCCCTCATCTGCTCGTGGCTGTGTGGTTGGGGGTGATGGAGCCAGGAGTCAAACTTAGTACTTCTGGCAATTTGATAAATTCACTAAAGCATGGCTGTGCACCTCTGTGGTGCAGAAATGCCACCAAGCCAAGCCAGTGGCAGCCTCCGCGAGTACAGCCCCCCCACATACTGGACTGGGTGGCCGCCCCCCATCCTTGTCTTACTCGAGCACCCCACAGGTCAATGCTCATATGTGGGCGAGTCTGCAATCTCTAACAGTGGTGGTTTTCTGAAGCTATTTTAGTTCCTGGCCCCTCTAGTTTAAAATTGCTTTGATTAGAAAAGAACGTATCACATCCAAAGCCAGCCCTTTCGTTCAGCCACACTGTACCGGGGGTCCTTTGTCTCCTGGTGATCCAGAGGGGCCCTGAGGAAGAAACAAACAGAAGTCAGCCGAGTAGGAATGAAACGTTCACCTAAACACACTGAGGTGTTTCTTTCTAGGCCAGGTTGTCCTAAAAAGAGTAGCTAACTTCCTCCCATCCTTACGTGACTGTCACACTTCTCACCACCCACCCGCTACCGTTACCCATGGAAACTCCTGGAACCTTCTCCATCTGCCCTGGAACTGGCACCACCCTGGTGGCGTCCCCTTGGCTGCTGGCACCTCAGTCTATCCCTAGTCTGTCCAGCTCTGGTGTGAGGCGGGAACCAGCAGCCCCGCATCCTTGTGCTGCACCCCCTTCTGCTCAGGCCGGGCTGCGGGGCACACGCAGGGCCAGGCTCCCCGGTGCGTCTGCTTGGCTGATGCTGCAAAAGTGCCCCTCGCCGCTCCTACAGGGGGGCGTGCACACACACACACACACACACACACGCACACACACACGCACGCACGCACACACACATGCACGCACGCACGCACGCACACGCGCACACGAGACTGCATTCCTACAAGTGTGTCCAGCCTTGAATCTGGCTTCTTGATACTGCATTCCAGATGTGCTCGTGGACCATGGCATTTGATCACAGGTTCAGGGCCTGCGGGGAGAAGTCTCCCTTCCCTGCCTCCTCCCTGCACACATTCTTGTCACACTTGGTTCTCAGCGGAGAAGTCACCACCCTTGAAAAGCTTTCCCTGGCTTCTCCCAGGACGCTTGTCAGAGGTGGTCGCCTGGCCCCTCTGTGCACCTTGTCTAGGATACAATGCTGGGTGCGGCCCTTACGTCTCAGCCACCTGTCCTCTCTACGGAATGGACTGCACGCTGCATGGGACAGGGCACGAGCTCCCTGGGCAGTCGCTCCAGGACTCAGCACAGGCACGGAACACAGCAGCGCCAGCAAACAGCACCAGCAAAATTAAAATCTTAGAGAGTAAGTATGATATTGGGGGTGGGAGGGCAGTAGATGGGGATTGTTTCTGTGCGAAGGGTAAAAAGGATGACTATTGCATTGTTCTGTACACTTGAAACTCACAATATAAATAAATAAATAAATAAAACTAAAAAAAATAATAAGAAAAAGAAAATAAAGTCTAGTTAGGGAACAAAACTAACAGAGATCAACTTAGTAGTAAAAAAAAAAATTAAAATCTTAGAGCATGAGGGAATCATCTATAATTCCACTTCCTTGTCACTGATGGTCCAACTAGGGCCCAGAGGGGACAAGGGACCTGCCCAGCCACACCGGGTCACCTGCCAGGCGGGCTCAGTCCCACCTCCTGCTCTCGGTCCACCCTGTGTTTCCCTGTAGCAGAGCCCACGAGAGCTTCCCTCCATGTCCCCAACAGAGAGAAAAGTTTTCACACAAACGCAGAGGTTTCTGGCAGAATGACCAACAGACGCCCCGAGTGCCCGCCCTTTACACACGCCCCAGGACTGGCTGAGAAAACGGAACGAGCATCATTGAGGGTGCAGAGCTGAGCGCGAAGAAAGGAGGGGATTCTCCGGGCCCGGAGCCAAGCAGGTCAGGCAGGCAGGGAGGGCGGCGGACTCAGGACCCCGCCGGGGGCCTGTCTGGCGGAAGTCGCTGCCCCCTCCCCTGTTTCTCACGGCTTCTGCCACGTGTGAGTCCACGGTACACACAGACCCACACACATGCATGTGGCGGCCGATCCTTTCAAAGTGGTCCTGCTGAGACTGTGCACTTATCCCTCCAGGGAGGGACCTTAGGGACGGTGTATTATTGGGGATGCTTGTGCAGATGCTGCCAGGTCATCCGAGAGTCACCGTTTGTTTCTAATTAAATTCCACGACCCACGTAAAGAGAGCATGCAACTCGTTTGTTAGACTAAGCTCCAAATTCCTCTCTCATGTCATTTAGCATGAAGTCCACATGGGAAAGGCGGTTTTATTATTAAGAAGGCTCATTTCATATCTTAGCTTTATGGATTATCGGCTGTTTGACCTTGAGCAAGTGACTCAGTCTCCCTGAGCTATGGCTTCCTGGACTAGAGCACAAAGCCGTACGCTCATCCTGCCTGTGTGACCAGAAATAAAGACGACACAGTGAGGAGAGAAACAGGCCGGGGCGCAGCCTATGAAAGGCATCCGCACAGCTGCTCTGTCAGCACACTTTCCAGAAGTATAAAAGCGTGTCCAGTCGGACGGGGTGAATAACGCCTTCCTAAATCCAACACCTAACATGTTTTCAACAATATCAACCCCCTTTTCCAAGGTGATGCCTGCATACGTGTCTATTCAAGAGTCACTTAACCCTAGTACACAGATTTTGACCTCTGATACCATTTTCCACTAAAAGGAACTCCAACTCCTTGGAGAAATGACTGACCCCAGAGCTGGGTAAGGAATGTACACTGATGTCAAATATCTGGTCGTTCCAAAGAGCAGGAAGCGATGGAAGATGGCCAGGCCTGCCAACCGTCCTCGGGGTCGGTGTGAACAGGCTCCTACTGGCATAAGATCATTGGAGCAACAAAAGGAGGAGTAACTGCAGTATATTAGGACACATCGCATGTGTTCAAATCGATGAGTTCAAAATTACTCATACAAGACACGGCACCTAATCAGTCATCTTTGTAAGGTGCTGGGAAACCAAGTCATTACTGGAAAAGAATTAAAGGGAAAATGTGGAGTCTCCCCATCCTGCCTTCCGTGGATTTTATACCAAATCGTAAATGAGGGGCTGTTTCTCCACGCAGAACGATTCCAGCTAATAGATGTTTGAACACTGACAGAACGAGAATAGCACCAGCTCCGGCTCCTGATGTGCTAATTGATCTAAGCTTGGACATCAAAGGGCGGGCACATCACAGGGAGAGCGCGGCAGACGCCACGTGCCTCCTGACAGAGAAACACACTACCTGTGAAGCGCTCCAGAAACTTCAAAGCGGAATCTGACGGAGCCTCGAGGCCCGAGCACCATGTACAGGAAGTAACAGAAACAGAGCCAGGTGCTAAATTATTAATTAGCCAATTCCAGGCTGTGGGAAGCTCTACGCAACCAAAACATCCATCTTGTCTCATCAATAAAAAATTACAAACTGAAAAAAAAAAAGAATGAAAGGGAAAACCTATAGATTAATAAAAGAAAGCTTTTAAAAAGAATCAACCAATTGCTGTCTGCTTTAGTTGGATCTTGATTCCAACAAAAGAAAACTGCTGAGG
>NW_017731924.1:510888-596600 GCF_001890085.2 Hipposideros armiger
CCCCAGTTCCCTCCTTTGAAGGCCCACCCCCTCTCTCCTCCCCCACAGACATGTACCTGACAACATGGTGAATTTAATTCTCCATAGTCTTTTATCGGAATGGGAGTATGTGCCAGGCTCTGTGCTCGGCCTGAAGGCAGGTGGCAGTGGGGCATGGAGCCCCCCTATGCTGAGAGATTGAGGCGTGAGGAAAACAGCCTGTAAAAGCTAAGGGGGACTCGGTGGGTCAGGAGGGAGATGCTCAGAGCTGCTGGCACAGCCAAGGGAGTGGGCAGCCTCTGCCCAGGGGACGCCCAGGTGCAAAGGGGTCGGGAGATGGTGGGCTTCACTGAGGGAAAGGGAGCCTGCACAGTCAGGCTGTCCGCAGGGAGAGCAGGGGCCCTCTCCGCGATGCCTGGGCAGCTGGGTCCAGGGAATGGGCCTGCAGGGTCTCTCCAGAGCCCTCCCCGGTGACTGACCAGGCTCTGGTTGGTGTGGAGAAGGTACTGGAGGGGAGAGAACAGATTCCAGAGGCCAGGCCAGGAGACCAGGGCGGAAATCCAGGAGCGAGGTAGGAAGACGTGCTGGCACTTGGTCCGTGAGGAAACTAACGCTCAGAGGTGGAAGGCCCGAATCTTAGGGGACACAGCTGTCCAAGGGCATCCTGACCATGCAGACCTCAGACCTCAAGCTCCTGGGCTCAGGGGGACCCATTAGTGCTTTGTCTGCACTCAGGCCTGCGGGACCCCTGTGAAGCGTTTCAGACTTGCCAAAGGCAGATCAGAGGCAACCTGAAGATTAAAGGGCTTTTCTGCTCACGTCTCGAAGCTAGAGGCCCAAACTCCAAACCGCTGCCTCCCATCCTTCCTCCTGCCGGTGATGATGAGAGGCTGGCAGAGAGCCCCGAGCTCCCTGCCCGGGCTTCCTTTCCCGTCCACCAATGCCACAGGCCTCGGGGCAGAAAGCCACGGGAGCAAGGACCCACAGGAGGAATAACTTATGACCGGGCCCATCCTGAATGCGGGAACTTGGGGAAATGGGAAATCCTGCTCCTCCCGCTGAAGCCTCACGGGGAGGCGATGTGGGGAAGAGAACTGGCTTTGGAGGATGCGGAACAGCTATGTGACATCGGCCAAGTCCCTTCCCCTTCTGACCCTCAGGCTGTGTCCCTGGAAGACAGTGATGTAGCAGGCGCCCTCAGGGGCCCTCGCTCTGTCTCCTGTACACAGGGCACCCTGGCATCTCCCTACTGCAGACGCCGCCCCAGGGCCTCCGCAGCCCCAGGAGGACTCTTGGCCCAAGTGCACGGCAGGCTCAGAGTTCCTGGGAGTCAGCTCCCCAGGGAGCAGCCTTTAACCAGTGACAACAGGAGCTGGCACGCACACCCCACTGTGCCGCCCCTTTCAGAGAACTCTCAGCTGCACCCGGTCGCCTCCTGGGGGGCCGCCAGTGGGGGCAAGCCCCAGGGGCCACCGTGCCACCAGCTCAGTAACACAGGTCCCTTGGCTCTGCTCCTTTCCCTCACATCGCCACGCCCTAAGCAGTGATTTCTGAGGTCATTTCCCCAATAAGCTCCTTGCTCTTGAATCCTGCCCTCAGGAGATGCCTCTGCAGGACCCCAGTCCTCACAGTGGTAAGCCCACTTTCACAGGACGGAAGGAGGCAGCAGGGGAGGACCAAATACAGACCACTCAGCAAGGGGCAGTGTTCTGATAAGGGGGCGGCTGCACCCAGAGACAGGCACCCCTTCTTCACCTCCTCCACACACCAGCTCTCAGCACAGCCCCAGGCCTCCATTCCGACTCCATTAGGAGCCTAGGCTAGTGGCCAAAGACAGGATTTATGACAATCCGATAAGGTTTCATCACCACGGAAGCTTTTAATAAGCCAAAGTGGAGGGAAGACACTGCACAGTTGATTTACAGCCTTTTGGCTGCAATCTGCCAATTACTTTTCAAGTGGAATCACTTAGGCAGGAACATATATCATGGGTGACATTCGCTGGCCCTGATGTGGGCGGTGGGGTGACCTGTGTCCACCTCTGTCACCTGGCTTTCTGAGTAAGGGCTTGATATGGGGAATCCTTAGGGAGCAGCCTGGGACGTGGAGAGGAGACCTGGTGAGTGACGGAAGGGACCACACGCAGGTTACAGCCCCACAGCGCGTCAGCTTCCTATGCTAAGGGGTCATCCCCGCACGACTCAGCATGTTCGCTCCCACAGACCCGGCCCCACTGAAGGGAGGGTTTCAGAAACAAGAAAGTCTGAGCGGCCATGTTTCTTCACTGCATCGCTGGCCATAATGATCCTTCCAGTTCCCGAAGGACTGAAAAAGACAGCCTAAGGCCAAAGATCAAGTTGATGTAATAAAGCGAAGGGTTTTATTCATCGAAAACTATAGCTGGGGATTTCTTTTAAGAAATTCACTCCACGTCCGCGACCAACTCAGTTTCACTGGCTAAAACTCAGTTTTCGCAAAGTTTGGCCTCCTTGAAGCAGGCACCTCTCGGTCTCCCCCAAAGCCTGCTCCTCATAAACAACACACCCAGTTTGGTAACAGTGTCAGCCGCAGCGGACAGGCCTGAGGACCAGTGCCCCTTCCCAGGTGAGCTGGGAGAGGGGTGTCCTGCAGCAGGCCCAGGTGCACTTGGGGACCAGCAGACTGGCTGTGCGGCCCCAGAGCTAGGGGGTGCTGGGTGAATAAGGACTCACAGGGGGGCCAGCAAGCCCGATGCCCGGGTCCCCACGGTTGCCAGGAGAGCCAGGGATCCCAGGTAGGCCTCGGTCCCCCTAGAAAGAGAAAACATAAGATCGGGAGGTCAGTTCCGGGAAGGAGAGGGCCAGGGTTCAAAAGGAATCATGCTTTTCTCACCGTCCCGACCACACTCGCCCCCACCAGGACTCGGCGTGCCCTCTACAGCTCACCTAAGCAGCCATCAGCCCATCACTGCCCTCCCCAGCCCAACGCCCATGGACCACAGCCACCCACTGTGATCACACACCTCGCAGGGATGACCATGCCCCAACCTTGACCATGGCTCCAAATGCGACTGTAACAATGCAACCCCCATGTGACCACAGCTCCAAATTTTACTGTGCTTTCTCCAGAACTCCTCATGCTCCCCCACTTCCTGAACACATCCTAGATTTGACCCTGTACCCACATTTCAACTCAGTAAATGGATCACCAAATCACCAGTAAATTAATTCATCAATTTACCAGTAATTTGCCAGGTAGCTATATTTTTGTGGGCCAGTTTTCCAGGGATTGGGAGGGGCGTCGATGACTGAGACATAATCTCCGCCTTCCGGCACAGCGGTTAATAGAGTGTGGCTCTACGTTCGGGCTTCAGCACTGATTAATTGTTGACTTAAGGACGTGACAAGTTCCCCAAGCTTTGGCTTCTCTATTTACAAACGGGAGGTAATAGAAGGAACCGCAGCATCAGCAGCTGTCATGCTCGCTAGACGAGATGACACATATGGAGTGCCTGGCTCGGCTCTCAACCCCCACGCACATTAGCTGCTGTTCTTATGAACCTATCCTTCTGGACTTTGATGGGCAGAGGAAAAGGAGAAGAAAAGGGAAAAAGGGAAGACGTTCTGCTTGTCATTTCTGATAACAGGAAGCTCAGACAGAGTCAGACCTTCTCTTCCACAATTTCAAAATCAACCTCTGAAGACAAGTGCTGACCGTAACTCGTGGGCAGCAAGACCTGGCTTGTACTGAGCCAGGCTATTTAGAGTCTTCAGTTATCCTGGTTTTCTATGGGTAGCGACCCATTTCCGCTGCATCAATATTAATGAGTTTGGTTAGGAATACGGCCCCACACGCCAGAGTAAATGTTACATATATACAGTTTGCAAGTCACTACCTTTCTAAATTCCATAAGAAATTCAACCCAAAACGCACCTGGCCCCAACACTTTCGTGGGAGAGATGGCGTCCTTATGTTAGAGCAGCTGAACTGCAGCCGAGCCTAACGCTGAAATGGCAGGTGACCTTGTTTAAGCCACTTACTATCTCTGGATGAGTTCACTCGTATGACACCTGGAAGGAGCCTTGTTATGGAAGGCCAATGAGATAACATGCAGCAAACCGACTTCAGGTAGAGCCTGACGCTGACATTGCTTTGGTACATTTTTTGTTTTTAAGCATTACAAAAATCCCATTAATAATCAGTTTGCCCCCCAAGGCCCATGCTTCCCGAGAGCCACGGCAGGCCTCTGCCCCACCTGGCCTCTGTCAATGGTCCCCACCTGAAACGCTCGTTAAAGCCCCAGATGGAGCCTTCTGTTTCTTTAGGGTAATATGGCCTGACTGATTCTGGCACTGGTAGAATATCTAATTTGTTATACGCGGGGAAGGTGGGGAAGGGAGGAAGGCAAGAAATCAGGCAAATATGGAGGAAAGTGTAATGCACTAAGAAGAACTACGATCCGTGTTGTATCGTCACCTGCATGTAGCAACTGTGAGAGGATCAAGTAGGAAGATTTCAAATGGACAGCCCGGTGGCTCTCGGTCCAGTCTTAGGACAATGTCAGCCTGGCCTGTGACCTTGGGTGCATCCTATACCTCTCTGCACCTTAGGACCCTCATCAGTCAGAAAAAGAGAGCATCCTACCAAATTCCCGCGTATCTGATAAAGACTCATGCAAAAGGTAAGAGACTATATACAACATTGAGTAGTACAGGTATACTAGCATCGTTTTATCAGCAGGATTAGAAGACAGAAAATAAACACACACACAGATGTCAGAGAAATGCATATCCTTTTGCACCTCGGGTTCCCTTTAAAAGATTTGATGTACATTTCTTATGATAACCCTGTTTTTGCTGGGCTCTTCTCTTCCCCCCAAGGCTGTTTCATGCACATTAGGGAACCCTGACTCCTGCAGGCTGAACTATACCAGCAGCCGGGTTTGCATCCTCCCAGGCGAGTTTTTATACCCGCTTCCTGCACGATTTTCCCCCGGCGGCGATGCTTTCCCACCCATGGTAAGCGTCCAAACACCTGCCGTCAATTATGACTTAGCCCAATTATTCCATTTCCATAAACCTCTGCCTGCCCTCCTCTCTGTCCTCTTCCTGCCATTTGCACCTATCTTCATGAATCCTAATACACTGCCCTCTCGTTTGGTCTGTCTGACCCTGTGACCTCGATGTAAGTGTCCTAAAAGTAGAAACTATCCATTCATCCATTTATCCATCAATCCAACAAATATTTGCCAAGCAGCTAAAATGAGTCAGACCCCACCTTGGGTACACTCTCCATACACTTTTGCACCCACAGTGCCCACTGTAGGTGCTGGCACCAGTGGCAGCATTTAAGAGCAATTTCCTGAATGCCAGACTGAATGACTCCATCGTCACTCATTTTGTCGGGTACTAAATTCTGCCTCTGACCAAAATCAACTTTCCACAGAGGAGGGAATGTGATAGAAAGATCTCTCCCAGCCCAGCCTGAAACCTGAGTTGCTCACTGATCGTTCTCTTCTGCAGGGTCACCTGGCCTGGCTCCATCTGTATGTTTATGGCCCATTGTGATGCTTGCTAACATTTCCCCCACGCAACCACACTTCACAGCTTAATGGACTGGAATGTTAGAAAATGGCCCCAAGACAAGAGCAAAAGACCTTAATGCTCTGCCAGCATAAACAAAAAGGCTCAGGATAAAGAAAAAAGGGGCACAGGAGCCCGTTTTGCCTGCAAACATTGTGGGCCAGTTCAAGTGTCCAGGAATAAATATGTGAGGAAGTGTGGGGTGGCAGGAAAATGACATTTATTGAGCAACGACTATGTGCCATAAGATCTTTTCTGTCTACATCAGCACTCTGGGGGTTTACTCTATACACAAAAGGAACAGGGTCTCAGCAAGAACCGCCACTTGCCTTTAAGTTATCTGTCTGGTAGGTAGCTGAGCTGGGATCCTAACTCAGTCCTGTATGAAATGCTAAGCCTGTTAATGTTGCTAGGCACCGGAGAAAAAAGGCATCTTTAAGAGTCTTCCTAAGGTGGGCTGAGAGGGTGCCAGTGAAAGTCTTTACGTAGCTCCCGTCCTCAATGCCCCCAGGGGCTTTCAAGTCAGCACCACGACAGCAGCAGGGCCAGGCACACAGCAGGCCCCCTCGCTAGCTTCTCTGTCCATCTCTCCCTTCCTCTATCTTCCTCCTGTCCCCCCTTGACACCCCCATTCTCCAGCTAAAGACCTCTCTGAATTCCAACTTACCTCCCCAATCCAAACTGACTATGGAAATCTGTATTTACAGACCACATTCTAACTTACAAGTGGAATGGGTCCTCTGTTTACACATCTCACGTTTTAACCAGGAGGAAACATTTGGCCAGAGGGGCAAAGTGACTTGCCCTGTGGCCCCTGGAGTTGTACCTGGCTGGTCAACTGGACCCCAGGTCCAGGCTCTCTGCACGCCTCACCCCAGGGCCTCGGCCCCCTCTCCATTCCTCAGTGCAGCTGCCACCTGCTCAGTATGTTAAGCGTCTGAAATCCAGGGCTCATATCTCACCAGAGTTAGACTAATAGTACGAGGCTGCTTCGATCTCTTGCTCTGCTGGTTGCAAGTGTCTTTTGTAACTTCATTCAATCAGCAAATACTTATAAAGCTCCACCTGCGTGGCTTCAGTACCACGGTTCAGAGACACAGAGCCTTTAATCCAGAGGGATGTGATGAACTGGAGAACAGGGAAGTGGACTGGACTTAGGTGTCCAGAAATGCTTACAATAAAAATCTCCAAGGTCTCCTTCTAAGTGCAACCCATGGCATTCACAGTTTGCTTGGATAAATGCATACCTTGGTTCCGAAAGGTCCAGGTAAGCCAGGTGGTCCACGGAGTCCCTGGGGAAGTAAAGGATAAAGGATGATTACGGAACCAGGAGTGAGCACTCACCAGTCCTCCACACGCCAGCGGTGTGTGCCCTATGCTGTTGGGGGAGGGGCCCAGGTGTACAGGACTCTGCCCGTGACCTTGGTGCACAAAGAAAACAACCTGTGTTGGAGCCACAGGCCCTTGGGTGTAAATCCTGGCTTTGCCTCTGACTGCCTCGGCGTGACCTTGAGCCAATCCCTCAGGCTCTCTCACGTTGCTTCCCCGCTTATGATCCTTATTTCACAGGCTCCCACAGTAAGGGCGAGGCCATGTTTCCAAGGAGGCCTCATTCGATTCCGAAGCCTGATCTTCCCTGTTTACCAGGCTACCATGGGGCCCAGTGGGGACAGTCTTCCAATTCAGGCTGTAGGGTTTCACGAATGCCGCTTCCGCTGTGAGGTTTTCCCAGACTTTACACATGGACCAAGCAGCCCCTTCTCCAAGTGCACACCTATGACTGGCCCAAGCTCTGGTTACATCAGGAGCGTCTCAACGTCACAGGCTCCAATCCAGCTCTGTGACCGCAGCACCTGGCCCAGGGCCTGGCATGGCAAGCACTGCACACAGGACGTGGTACCAGGCCGCTGTCTGGGAGTGTCGCTGTCTCCCCACACCACACCCTCTCCCAGCAGCCTGGTTTCACCGGCTCTGACTCAGTTTCTGCAAAGTTTGGCTAGTGAGTGCTTTTCCCATTTCCTTTTTCTTTTCTTGGTCTAGCCTGGTTGTCACAGGCACAGAAATCCACGGCCCTGACACGTACCGGTTCTCCGTCTTTCCCTGTTCCAGGCAGCCCGGGAGCCCCAGGATCCCCTCTGGGGCCCGCCGGCCCTGGGCTCCCTCCTTCGCCGGCTGCTCCCTGGAAAGAGAAGGGGATGGTTTACAGGATCACGGACACGCAGAGGGTCAGCTCTTCAATGGTGGACCAGCCTGAAGGGGGCTGCAGGGCTTCCTGGTAATGTCCTGTTTCAAAAAACCCATCCCTTCTGAGAGCATAGAAAGATGGACTCTGTAATGCATGTAACAGGTTGGACTGTCCCCCTCAAATTCACATGCGGAAGTCCTAACCCCCAGTACCTCAACTTAGAAAGGGCCTTTGCAGATGTAATTAGCTAGGTTAGGTTGAGGTCAGACTAGAACAGAGTGGCCCCTGATCCAATATGAACTGGTGGCCTCATAGGCAGGGGAAATGTGGAATAGGCACGTGTAGAGAGAAGAGAGTACGAAGGCGCAGGGAGAAGCCAGGTACCAATGAGCCAAGGAAAGAGGCGAGGAAGAGGTCTTCCGAGCCCGCGGAGGAGCCAGCCCTGCTGACGCTTTGATTTAGAACTTCCAGACATGGTGACCACGCTGAGACAGTACATTTCTGGTGTTTAAAGGGCCCGGCTTGTGACCTTCTGCAAGAGCAGCCTTAGCAAACTAATAAGACATGGAGCATGGGAATGGAAAGGTTTTCTACTCCAACCCCCCACCCAGCACAGGAAACCGTCAGGTGCACCTCTTATGGGCAGCCCTCCATTTCTGCTTGAACTCCTTCGAGAGCAGAGAGCTCACCACTGCTCAAGGGTTTCACTCCTTCGTTGGGCAGCCCTATCACACAGTGTTTCTTTCCACTCAGCCAAGACAGCCCTGTCTGAAATCTTCCAGACATCTGACACTCAAACTTGGGGGAATCTGCAGACAAAATGTAATCCCTCTGTGTTAGTAATACAAACACAGCTCCAGACTCCAAAGTAGGGGGGAGGTGGAGGCAGAGAGAGGGGCAGAGGGAGGGAGGGGGGAGGGAGAGAGAGAGAGAGAGAGAGAGAGAGAGAGAGAGAGAGAGAGAGAGAGAAAGGATGTGCACACGCATGCCAGGATCTGACAAGGGAGCTGGCCGTGGTGCTAGTTCCAGACAAGTGTTCACCCCTCGTGCACAAAGCCACAAGCCCTGTGGGGTGTCCCTGGCCTAGGGCAGGATCCACTTCCCCAAGCCCCGGGACAGCCCCTGGACACAGGGAGAGTGAGAAAGAGCCTGCCCTGGTGGCAGGGATTTGTGCCACTTCACAAGGCACTCAGGTCCCCTTCCAGATGCAGCCCTAGCCCTGGACTTCAGCCTGGGTTTCTGCGCAGCCAAGGAGAGGTGTCTCGCTCCCCCTAGAGGCTTGATGTGCAAACAGCTCACTGATGTTTCTCTTCTGCTCAACCAGTCCTCAAAAAACCTTTCCAAATCTCAGTCACCCTTCTACGTTGTCAGTGCCCGACTTATAATAAGTCCAGATCGAACCCAATCCTTCAGACCCACGTGGTATAATCAAGGCAGAGCAGATGGGCAGGGTTTTCTGCCCTTGCTTAATCTGCGTGCTCTACTCTCATTACTGTAGTCTATGACGGTATTACCTTTTTTCAAATAAATGCACAAATAAATAAAGGTTTTAACTGAGATGATAATCAACTAACATTCCAAAATGCCAAGATATTTCCTGCAGGTTGGTTGATCATTTTTCTCAGTAATTAATCATTTTCTTCTCTAAGTATTTTAAAATTGAGCGTTCCCACCAGAATGCAAATGTTTACATCTATTCTTGTTGCATTTTGCCAAAACAGAAAAGATAAAATGATCACGCCTTTAAAAGGTTCCAGGGAAAGTGGACTTGAAGGAATTTGTACTGAGAAGTTCAGACATCTGTGTGCTGGAGGAGGGGCCTCTGAGGAAGATCCGTCAGGAATTGGGGAGCTCGCTGGGACACCTGTCCATGTGGGGAGATCGGGGTAGCCGACCTCCATCACTCACATCACCTGCTCTCTGCTGAGCCCTCTGACCTGTCAGTTCTTCAGTTAACCCTCACACGTGCAATCAACATATTACCGTCCCCATTTGACACACGAGAAAATTCAGGTGCATGGAGGGTGCCTGAGAGCGAGGTTTCTCCACCTTGGAACTGCTGACATCCAGGATGGTTAATCTGTGTTTGGGGGCTGTCCTGTGACTGTGAGATTTTAGCAGACTCCCTGGTCTGGCCTGCCAAATGCCAGTACAGTCGCAGTCCCTCACCAGTAGACATCAGAGACACTTCTTTAAGTGCGAGGTGGGCTATCAAAAGGCTGTGGGTTCTCCTCCTCTGCCCCTGAGGTGCTGGGGTTCTGGGGGACACCGTGTCTCTCTTCTTCCTAATAAATAAGGCTTTCTCGGGAAGTCCTAACCATGCACTCAAGGTGTGGAATGGTTACACTGGTGCACTGAACTAAGAAAAAACGGAATTTGAAGTCAGACATACTGAGCTCTGTGGCTCCTGAACTATGAGATTGAGGGCAAACCGATTAATGTCAGAGCCTCAGTCTCCACATCTGTCAAGTGGGAACCCATCTGATTCACAGGTTCGCTGTGAGGGGTAAGTGAGGTGGTTGCAGGGCCTGCTCCCTCCCTTCTCCTCAGAGAGCCCCCCTCCCCCGACTCCTGGGTCCTAGCCAGGCCTGAGCAACATGGGTCCCTCTGTCCTTGCTTCTCAGAAGTTGAGAGTAGATGCTGTGTGCTAAAAGATGGCATGGTGCCTTACCTTTTCTCCACGCTCCCCATCTTTCCCAGGGGGTCCTCTGATGCCAGGGGGGCCCTGAAGAAAGAAAGGTTATTCACATGGTCAAGATGCAGATGGCCAGTGGCCCCAGAGAAGGGTGATCAGGTGCTCATTTTAGTCGACGACTACAGCTCTGTGCCCCCTCGTTCCCATCCCTGACGTAGATAGGGTCCTCGCCGCTGAGCCCTCCCTCATCTGCTCACACATCCCTGCACATCAGAGCTCTTAACATGCAGCCTCGGACCTTCAGGCCCCCACCTGTCCCCGGCTTGTAGCTCTCAGAGGGCAGGGCCTGGCCCAGAGGGGACACCAAGGGGGACGCGGAGGACCTGAGAGCACAGGCTTGGCACAGAGACCTGCTCCACCTTCCTTCCTTCACTGAGGTTGACTCTGAGACAAGGCTGAGTGCATGTGTTCCAGGGCACGCCGCAGGCAGGTGAGAAAGGGGACAGCAGGTGGCAGGTCACACACAGGTACACCTGGAGCTCAGTCCTGCTGGGGCTCAGGGAGCCAGCGTGGGACGCAGGACGTGGACACACCCCCAGAGCAGCTCCAGAAGGCGAGGGGCTGGCACTGACACCTCCATCTGCCGGGGCTGCTTCTGGAGCTATTGGCCACGTGGCATGTGGCTGGACAACGTGGTCACTAAATGCCAGACAGAACCCTCAGGCAAAGTAGGCTTGGCTCCTGGGGGTCAGCGAGTGGCACACACTGAATTGGGAGGTGACGCACTGCAGGCAGTGTCCCCACGGCACCTACAGAGATCGCTGGGGACATGCCTCGCCTCCCTATGCCTCAGTGTCCTCCTGTGTGAGACCGGGGCCGTGATAATATCCACCCCCAGGGTTGTGAGGATGAAAGCAGCCAGCACGTGTCAAGCGCTCAGACGTCCTGGCTGGATCAACGCCCAGTGCTGTCCTCTAAGCGGCAGCAATTTTCATCTGGAGGGCCGATGGCTGCACCAGACTGACCTCCATCTAATTTAGGAGCACAGAATCTGCTGCCCTTCCCTAGAAGCCATGGGGTGCTTTACTGCACAATGTCAATGTCAAAGTCAACGTCTCCGTGGGATCTGAAAGCTGTCCATCAGCAGATACCGAGGGCTCACACGGGGAGGCGGGGCCTCAGCATGGGGGCGGGGCCTCAGCACCGGGAGGCGGGGCCTAGGCACGGCAGAGGTGAAAGGTGAACCAGCACAGCCCCCTGCTCTCAGTTCTAAGGTGCAACGCTGAGGCCTCCAGGAGCAGCCTGTAGACGCCTGGCAGCCACTGGGTGGCAGAGCTGTGACTCAAATCCAGCTTTCCCAACAGTCAGACTCCTTCAACTTCCTTATGCTCACTTTGTTTCTTTGTTTCTAAGGCAAACTCAGAGGCTGAGTCCAACATCAGGGACATTCGCAGACTGTGCAGTCACAGCACCTTCATTCACCGCTGGAGGTCTGGTGAGCTACCTGCAGCCTTAGGTCAGTAACTTCCCAGGTGACCTTTGTAGGGACATCAGTTTCTCCATCTGTAAACTGGAACTAAGGATGCCTACGCCCGGAGATTCAGCGGGTAAATCAGCTAACTTGGTGGGTGGGTGCTGTGAATCCACAGCCACGGTCGGTGTCCCCGCCCCCTGCCCCACCCCCACTCCGATTACTCACCACACTTCCTGGGGGGCCACTGGGACCAGGGGGACCTACAGGTCCAGGAGCGCCCTATCAGAGGCAGAAGAAGTTCAGAAAGGCCCATGGTTTGATTATAGTAGCTGCCCCCAGTCTCTCTCCAAACCTGCCTTCTGCTCAGCTCCCCATGACCAGCTGAAATTACTCTCACCTGAAATTTCCCTCCCCAGGTAAGGTGGACCTCCCCCTGTTTGAGTGTGGCGGCTGCCCAACTAGCCTCAAAGGAGTGGGATGCTGGCCGAGGTGGGAGGCCGGAGGGCACAGGTTCCTTAAAACACAGAGGTGTGTGTGTGTGTGTACATGTGTGTGCATGCATGTGTGTGCATGTGCATGTGTGTGTGTGTATGCATGTGTGTGCGTGCATGCATGCGTGTTGGGTCTGACAGGTGAATCAGCAGACGCTTCCTGCAGGAAGTGGACTTGAGCTGACATTGATGGTTGGACACATGAGCATACTTCTCGGAAGCATAACCATCCGTGAGTGGGTGTCTGCGTGTCGCGTGTGTATTGTCCCGTGTGTGGAAGAACGTGAGGCATGTGGACAAAGCCCCAAAATACTTGGGTTGGTCTCTGAAAGGCATCTTTGGTCTTTGCTGGTCAAAAGGCCCCAGCCCTGGCCAGCCACTCAAGCGTGGACGGCATCCCAGGTCCTCCCCCAGTGAGCCCAGGGCTGTGAGCCCGGAGCCCCCAGGAGGCGGGCAGGACAGGACTCAGGACTCACGGGGTTTCCAGCTGCTCCCGGCACCCCACGTGCGCCTTCTTGTCCCTTGGCACCCTGCACAGAAAATGAAAGGGAAAGGTGGGACATCATGGACAACATTTGTCCTCCTCCCCACGCAGGCACATCTCGGGGATGCTATGTTCGTCAGGTGGTCCAAACTGAAAGCACAGGGAGTAGGCTCCACAGGTACAGAAACCACACCTCCCGGCAGGCCGCTGGCGCCTGGCACTCTGTCCTCACCAGCCCAGGGACAGGACGGCTCAGGCACACACAGCCAGCCAGCGGCCCTGGGACCTGAGCCCACACGGGTCACTGCCCCAGGAACTCTCCAGAGAACCCAGACACGTCCCAAGAAAGAGCCAGCTAAGAAGCCAAAACCGAAAAAAATAACAACAAAACCCAAATGCTAATACACAGGGGTGTCATTTCAGCCAAAGCTGCCAGTCGGGGCCTGGAGGGAGAAGGGGTTTCCTGCATCTGAAAAGCCTTAGGGAGCCAGGAACCGTTCTGCGCCCTGAGCACCGCTACCCAGATTGCACCGAGTCTCACATTTAGTGACACAGCAAGGACATCCCGGAGCCGGAGGCAGAGCCTGTCCAGGGGTCACGCTGTGGGGGCCTGTAGGAGGGCCTCTCTGCTCCTGGATGCTGGGCTGACAGACCTGGCAGCGCCTGTGGCATTGCCCCCTGGTGGGCGCTCCCGAAATGCCAGGCCAGCAGAGCCAGCAGAGTGAGGGCGGGACAGGGGGCTGGTGGGCATTTCTGAGTCTGGGGCCAACAGGTGGGGGGAGGGTTTTCTTACCGGTGGTCCAGCAGCTCCGGGAGGCCCCAGTTCTCCAGGACGGCCCTGTGAGCCCTGCAATGAAACAACCCACCAATAAGCTAGGTCACCACCCTTGTTCTGAGCCAATGGGGCTGGTGGGTCAAAGCTGAGATCTAAGGATGGGGGCACGACCTTGGGGCCGAGGGAGAAGGAGGGGACCACATTCAGCTCAGTGGGCTCTGTGGGGGGCTGTGCAGCTCAGACCTGTAGCTGCTTGGCCCTTGGCTGCCCTGTGTCTGGTGACCGGCCGCTCAGGGTGAGGGGCAGAGGGCAGAGCGCAGGCCACTCACCGGTTCCCCGGGCGTGCCACGATCCCCCTTGTCTCCTTTCGGACCCGGTTCCCCCTGCGGGTGGAGAAGCACTGAGTACAGCAGACATGCTGCGCCCCCCACAGACCCGGCCACCCTGTTCCCCCAAGTCCTTCATGTGCTNGGAGGCCCCAGTTCTCCAGGACGGCCCTGTGAGCCCTGCAATGAAACAACCCACCAATAAGCTAGGTCACCACCCTTGTTCTGAGCCAATGGGGCCGGTGGGTCTAAGCTGAGATCTAAGGATGGGGGCACGACCTTGGGGCCGAGGGAGGAGGGGACCACATTCAGCTCAGTGGGCTCTGTGGGGGGCTGTGCAGTTCAGACCTTGGCTGCCCTGTGTCTGGTGACCAGCCGCTCAGGGTGAGGGGCAGAGGGCAGAGCGCAGGCCACTCACCGGTTCCCCGGGCGTGCCACGATCCCCCTTGTCTCCTTTTGGACCGGGTTCCCCCTGCGGGTGGAGAAGCACTGAGTACAGCAGACATGCTGCGCCCCCCACAGACCCGGCCACCCTGTTCCCCCAAGTCCTTCATGTGCTCCTGACCCATCCCGCGCCCCCCCGAAGACTGCTCCCTCTGTTTGTGGGGGGCTCTTCCTTCTGACTCTACTCAGACACTCATCGTCCTTCAGATCCAAGGTCAAGAAACACTTCTTCGGGCAACTGACCCCACACCGGGCCAAGCCCTCCTCCTGGGGACTCGCACACCAGTGTCCTCCTTGACACCGGTCGCAGCAGCACTTTTACACGTATTTGTGTGGTTGATTCCTGTCCGCGCCAGCTCAGAGCCTGGCAAGCAGTAGGTCATCAATGAAAAATGCAGGAAAGAATGCTGAGGAGACCCTGGAAGCTTCTAGAAGGCCAACTGTAATATTTGAGCTGGAGAGCCTGGGGCGGGCTGGTGAACCTTCAGCTGGTGGACAGGGCGGCATGGACAGGCACGGCCCCGTGTGTCTGTCCACACATCCTCCCCGGCTACTCGCTGATGCCCCAGGGAGTGTCGGCGGGGCCCTGGGCCACGTTCCTGTCTCTGTACATCATCCAGTGAGTGGACTGAGCACCGGTGACCCTGTTAAACGACATTGCTCTCGCAAAGTGCTTCGTGCTGCCGACAGAGGAGGTTTCCCACAGATGCGAGTTCATTCCTTCTAGAATCTTCGTTCCCCACAACACACTCTGGCTCCATTCACCAGAGACAACAGGACCTTCCTGTCTAGCCTGGTTTCCTCCTTGAAACTTTCCGTGGTGGGGCTTTGTGACTCTTTGGTCCTCATATAACCCATAAAGACACGAGGGTTTACGGGGTCGTGTCAGGCGATGAACTGAGAAGAACGCTGCATACAGTCTCCTTTTCTGCCAACTGGCGGAAGGGACTCTAGGTGGCAGGAAGACGGGCTCAGGACCCACGAGTGGCCAGGCCAGAGGAGGGACCCTGGGGACCCATAGGCAAGATGCTCAAGCCATGTCTGTCCTGGGCCTGGGACTCAGGAGGCAGCCCCTTCCCTCCGGGGCACACTCAGTAACGGTTGAATGCGTGAGAATGACTGGCTTCTCTCTCCTCTGATGGCCCCCATCAGCGATGTCAGCCAAGCCGCGCTCCCTCTCTGGGCTCAGTATGGTCCCTGCAAACCCAGCATTGGCTGGGAGTCCCGGACGATGCCTTTGCAGGCAGAGGGGGTGGGGTCAGGCTGCCCAGAGCCTCTGAGATGGCCACTTCTGAACCACCTACAAGCCCGCAGGTTACAAGCCCCTCTTGAGTTCTCACCTGAAATTTCCCCAAGCCCACGGCTGCCTGTCCTTCCTTTTTCCAGCTGAGGAATGGGTTCCCTCTCCTGACGTCTCCAGGCCTGTTCTTCACAAGCTGCCATCACCAGGCAGCCGGGAGGCCTCCCCAGGTGTGGTCAGTCAGTCGCCAGCCATCCCTAGGAGGTCCTCACCTCCAGCAGCCAGGTATTTTCTTCTAGCTCTCCTCCTATCCCCTTTCTTAACTATGCTGCCAACTTTGCCGCCCTCCAAATCTCCCTGCCCCTCTCTGTGTGCAGGGGCCCCAAAGGCACACACCTGAGGACAGCAGCCAGGTGGCAACAGAACACTTTTCACAACCATCAATACAAGCATGGTTACCATGGCGACGAGGCTGGTCCCAGAGACAGCCATGCAATAATCCACAATGAATCTGTCTTTTTTTTCTTCATAGACTCAATTTCCTTGCTTTGCATCTGAGAGTGGCTTCCTGGTTCCTGCAAAGCTCAGACCCTGCAGGAAGGTGTCAGCAGGGGATGGGAAGGGGCGGCCCAGCCGGCCGCAGACCCTACCATGCTCCTTCCTCACTGAAGTGCCCGGGAAACATCTTTTATAGAGCAATTCCTTTCAGAAGAGGCTGGACGTGTAGGCTTGTCTCAAGCTTGAGGGGCTCAGGATGGGCCTGAGGGAGGGGACCCAGAAGATGAAGGGGCTGGGGCCAATGTGTAGATGGAGGTGGTCCTGAAAAGGGGACAATGGATGGCACAGTGAGGCCAGCAGCCGCCACCTGGGGGCGCGCCTTGGTTCTCAGCAGCAGGTGGGGACAGCCAGGCCCTTTGGCTGACAACTCTGTCTTGGCTCCCACCCCCTTTGCGAGCTGCTTCGCTCCTCTTCGTCACCTGTGAAGTGGGCACATCCTCAGGATGGTCTGCATTGTGCCTGCCGCGCTCGCGGCTCTTGTGCTGTGTCGCTTTGAGTCCTTCTTTTCCGAGTGTAGGGACGTGGCCAGAGGCCCCCAAACCCGGTCTTTCCCACAGGCACCTCCCAGTTTCTTCTGCCATCCACGCTGCCTGGTGACGCCCTTTCCTTCTTCTCACTTCCTCCCGTTTCACCTCCCAGGAAGCTCGAAATCCTCCGTTCCTTCCGCAGGGATGCCACCGGCTTGCTCTGTCTGCCTGCTCCGCTCAGTTCTTTCCCGCCCCAGACAGGATTCTTTGTAGCTTTTTAAGCTGCATCTACTTAATTCAGAACACTGGGATATGGGCTTCCATTCGGGCCTCTTGGCGGGCACGTCCTGGGGCAGCTGGTCAAGGCCCCATAACAGAAGAGCCGCGTCCATCCGTACACGCAAACACACAGGGTACATTTTCTGGCCTCAGCGTCGCCAAGAGCATAGAGATCCTGAGAACACTTCTTTTCAAAACAGCCATCCGTGAAAAGAGGAAGGTTAGCTTTCTTTCCTGCCCGTGTTTTCGTCTTGACAGGAAGCCATAAACTGCCCTCCCATCAGCCGCACCCCGAAGCAGGTTTGCTTGCATTGTCCTCTGAAAAGCCTCTTAGAACAGGGTCCCCTGAACGCACTCCTCTCCCCGGGTCCCCTTCCCTGCCAGCATCCACGATAACTGCCTCACCCCACTCGTTAATCTTCTGCCACCTCACACAGTTCCGTTCTCCTCCTCAAAACCACCAGCGATGTAGTGAAGAATTAAATTTACCCAAGGAGGGGTCTGCCCTTTGCCTTGGGCTCCAGGGCGGTGACCTCCAGGCCCTGCCTGACCTTGAAGTCTGCGCCTTACAGTGCCGGTCCCCACCAGCTGCCAGGACAAGGTCTGGACGGTGCCTGGCAGTGACTCACAACATGGGCTGCGAGTCAGGACCCTGGCCAGCCTCAGTCCCCAGAGCACCGGCTGCGGTCACAAGCCAGCCTGCGGGGCACGGGGCCGCACCAAGCGGCCATTCTACTTACTGGCACTCTCGGGTGCGGGGTGAACAGGGACGGCTGAAAGAAAACCACAAAAGGGAGAAAAATGTGAATCCATTTCAAAAACCTGCCTCCGAGAGACTTACCAAGGGAAATACAGCCCCAGCGTTTCCTTTGATGGCTATTAGTTTTCATAGTTAGAATCCCATATTTGCTTAACGTCCCTGAGCACCGACTAAGGCAGGAAAGCACAGCGGCTAGGTGTGGGAAGCAGCGTCACGCGGCCTGAGCTCAAGCCCTGTCACCCCCACCTACAAACTGTGTGACCTCGGACGTCTGTCAGCTGCTGTCCTCCCCTGTAAAATGGTGACGGAACATTCTCCCCACAGGGCGTGGTGGGGCAGAATCCATGCTGGGACATGGGTGCCCCATCAGCGTCTCCTTTTAGTCTGTCTATGATGCAGGTGACAAGGAAACCGGGATGACAGGCTCCGCCTCTGGGCACCAGGAGCCCAGTCCAGGCAAGCGCACTCTCTCAGCATATACAGAACCCCCCTGGATGGGCCCGTGTGACCCCGCAGCCTCCGTCACCATCCGTGCTGCACTAAACACCTCCCAGTCGTCTTCTGCAGCCTCAAAGCTTCTCCACATTGTCCTTCCTGGACCCTGCTTTCCTCCTCCCATGACCTGATTAGCTACGGCCCACCCTCCAGGGCTCTTCTGAACACATGCCTTCCCCTCCACCTGCAAATGCAAATCAGGGTCCCTTGCCATTCTCCCTAACGCGCCCTGTTCTTTTTCTTGGCAGCATTTCCTATCATTTGTAATACATGCTTATCTGGGCCGCTATGTGACCAGTTCCCCCCCATGACTAGGCTGTAACTTCCATCAGGTCCAAACCTTACCAATGCCTGACTCACAGCAGGTGCTCAGAAAAAAGAGGAAGAAAAAACAAAAGCAGTGAGTGGACAAAAGGGCACCATGGATTCTGGTCCCAAACACATGAATTTGAAATGGAAGGAAAAAAACCAAACCTCCTACACCTTGCCCTCCACGTCCCCAGTCCCCATCTTTCCCCCAGAAGAAACCACTGTCTTTGGTTTGGCAAATATTTGGACCCTTTTCTATATGTTTCCACACAATTGCGAATGTATAGAAATCCACAACTTTGCATGGGCGTTACAGAGATAGTCACAGCAAACACATTGCTACTTATGGTTGTGCGTACGTACTAGCGCATGCATTCTCGACAATAACTCTTAGGGTAAGATTATCTGCTTTTGCCCTGCTTTACGGGTAAGAAACTCGGGGGGCACAGAGGTAGCTACTTAATGAAGTTCACGCAGCCTGTGAATTCTGCAGCAGCAGCTGACAGCACATGGGTGGCGGTGGGGCATATGTTCTCCCCTCCACACACATGATGATTTACAAATTGATTTTTCCACTTAATTTTTCTTGAGTATTGGTATCTTTTCAAGGCTGTATACACAGTGTGAGTGTGAGTGTGTTTGTTTTTATAAAATAGGATTCCAAGTATGAATAGTCTGTGGTTTACCTCAGTCTATGCTTATGGTCATTCGGGCAGCCTGTAATTTTTCATTATAAGCAGCGCCGCAGCATCTGTACACCCTTGTTCATGCTTTTTTAAATACACACAATGCAAATATTACTCTAGAGAAGATGCCCAGAAATGCGATTTCTAAGCTGACAGGTGGACACATTTTGACCTATTGATGCCGAGTAACCTCCCAAATAAGCGTTATCACTTTGCCCGCCCACCAGGTGACAGGGCTCCTTTCCCTTCGTGCCTGCCAGCGTTAAATGTCGTCAGTCTTAAACAAAGTTTAGATGACCGGTTCTGACTCTGAATTTGCTTCTGAGATTCTCCCGGCATCCCTATGGAATGGCTGAGTCTTGTTTTGATGGGCATGTGTGTGGGGAGGAGGCTGAGTGGTAGCAAAACGGTTTAACATCTATAAGGACCACAGAGTGAGACTCTTTGTCACACCATGTGTCCAGGCTCCCTCATCTCCAGGCTTCCATACTGGGGCAGTGCCCTGCTTTGGCAAGCAGCTGCCCAATCCCTCACTCCCCAGTCGGGGCCAGCACCTGGAGCCTTGCTCGACTTCCCTAAAAACAACGGAGCAAAGCACAGCATATTCAAGCCTGAGAAAAAGGATTAAGATGAAAAAGGCAAAAAAAAAAATCCCAAATATGCTCCCATATTTATGTAGCAGTCATTTTATATTTAGTACTTATTAATGTACCAGAAATGGTGCTATGCACTTGTATTATTTTAATTAACTGCCCCTGCAAATGCACAAGATAGCTGGGTATAATACATATCCGAACAGATGAGAAATCCAAGTCTGTTTGAAATTAAGTAATATGCCTAAGACCACAGTGCTGGTGAATGGCAGAGCTGGGGTTCAAACCCACGTTTTTCTGACTCTGAAGCCCATGTTCTTACTCAACACCAACTCGCAGGGCCTGCCCTCAAACCTGCAGAGCGTGCAGTCAGGCTCATGGTTGTCTGTCCATATTGTACTCTTACCCGGGACAAACTGCTTCTTGACTCTGGACCTCAGTGTCCCCAATGTCACGGGTAGGTGTGTAGTCTCAGTGTCTAGCCAATGTTCTCATAAATAGTAATGTGCTTGCTGGATACGATAAATCAAAAAGCACAAGGTGATTCTTAGAGAAGCTTACATATTTTTGGACTAAAAACCTAGAAACAGGTCCTATTGGCTGACTCTGATAGAAAGATGTTTATAAGTAAGTGGTGTGTTTGTGGGAAGGGGGTGTCCCAATGTCTTAGAAATTCAAAGGAGAAAAGGTAAGAAGCAGAGGCACTTACAGTTCCAGGTAATCCCGGGGGGCCTGCTGGACCAGCTTCGCCCTGGATGAAGAAATGACAAACACATGACCACAACCCTCCTGCTAACTCTGCCCATCCTGGGATACCTGTCCCCAGACAACAGAATCACCCACCCTGCATCTACCTGGATGGATGGATGGATGGATGGATGGATGGATGGATGGATGGATGGATGGATGGGTGGATGGATGGATAGATGGATGCACGGGTGGATGCATGGATGGACAGATAGGTAGGTAGATAAGACAGATTCCAAATTATAAAACA
Source organism: Hipposideros armiger (assembly GCF_001890085.2). Lineage (NCBI taxonomy): Eukaryota > Metazoa > Chordata > Mammalia > Chiroptera > Hipposideridae > Hipposideros > Hipposideros armiger. Next base: position 531,627 of record NW_017731924.1, read on the forward strand.
ATTCAGACACATAAAAACCTTTTGTTTTGAGAAGCATCTATGCTGACATGTATAGCTGTAGATCATTTATATCACCATACACCCATGGCCAGTGCTGCAGCAAACATCCTGACACCCTGACCTGTCCCACTCCCTTTGAAGGGGACAGGCTGTTCTCAGAGGCCTGAGGGACAATATTACATTCCTGTGAACAATATAAGTTTGGGAGTCAAACCTCCTAAGCTCAAAGCCTAATTCTACTATTTCATGCATTATTTTCCTCTTTGCAAAATAATGATAATAATACACACAGCTCACAGCATCCTATGGGGACTGAGGGAGGTCCTGTTTAGCAGGACCCAATAAAGTGGAAATCGTTACTACATTTGTCCTGAGGAAAGATGGTCACTGGGCTTCTCCACACGGGAGGAGCCACAGTGGGGGGGAGCATGGTCCCCAAAACCCATTATGTCACCTGTGCCACGATGGTGACTGGACTGGGGCATGTCTGCTCACCTGTATTCCTAGCAGCCCAGGATTAAGTCTATTATAGGCCTTCCCACATGGCAATTAGTGGACAAATGAATGACTAAAGTTAACTTAGAAAGGGACACCTGCCTTAGAAAACAACACTACAACAAGAAGTAGTTCCTATCTTGTTTTCCATCCTTATTTCCATTGTCATATAGTATTTAATTCCCGGTACTGGCTGACGCTTTTACGTGTCTGAACTCATTTACTCTCTCTATAAATGCCTGTAATGGAGACACTTCAGTGTTCGCATTTCATAGATGAGGAAACCAAAGCAGTAACATCTACGCATCTGCCCCAAATCACGGAGCCACCGATTGGCTGAGTCTGGTTTGAAACTCAGACTCCAAGCCTTTAGACACTATGCACATTGCCCTGCCTAAACTTCCAGAAGTTTCCGGAAAGAAAAGTACTTCCTCAGTGCTATTTGCATTACCTGAATTTACCCGATTCTCTTCCGGACACTGCTGACGTCATGCTCCAGAACCAATCGCCGCTAGCCCACCTGACCCCACATTAAAGAGTCCAAACAATCGAAGTTGAGTGTTTCCCAGTCATACACACGAATGGGTGCACACAAGAAGGGGACTGAAGGAGAGACACATCTCCAACCCAGGCAGCCTCACGGATGCCTCTTGGGCTAGGGCAGGGCCGGTGGGCAGGGTGGGAAAGACCACCCTGGTGGCTTTCTGGCTTAGAGAAAAATGCTTGGCTGAAGAAGGATCTATGAGTTCTGGAGCTAATGTGACAGGCCTGGGTTCAAACCCCCACTCTTCTAAGGGCCATTTAACTCCCAGCAGCCCTTGCTGAGAAGGGGATGTTATCTTACCTACTTTCCCAGCTGCCCTGGGGCATAAGTGCTCCCAGTGGGTGGAGGGAGAAAATGGGGGTGAGGGGAGCAGAGGCAGAGATGGAGGCACAGTCAGAAGGGGGCGGCACTGCTTTAACGTTCTATTTTGGAGGGTTTGACCTAAATTGTCTTATTATTATGTGTTTCTCTGAAGGTAGAGACACAGGCCAGATTCTTCAGCAGCTTGAATGCGATTCTGCTGTGACCCTGGCAATCCTGCCAAAGCAATAAAAGGGGTTTTATGGTCTCGCTGAGTCCTCTGCATTCTGGAAATGAGTTTCTCCAATAAAAATTGCATTTCTGAGAAGTCCACATGCGGAGCAGCCCGGATGGCTCTCCTCCAGGCTCTCTATTTATAGATGGCAGGTCTGTCTGGAGCCAAGCCCTCAGCCTTCAGCTGGAGAATGAGGGGAGGGGAGGCCCCCCTGGAGCCGAGGAAGGATGCGGGCAGAAGGAGAGCTGAAAACCGGAGCAGAGGGATGTGCACACTTGGGGGCCGAGGGGCCCGGGACAAGCGTGGTGCCGGAGAGGGGCGCTGCGAGGCCCCTCTGGGTGCGTTCCGTTCCTGGTCCGCGAGGTCAGGGAAGACGCTCGGCACCTCACGGCAGGTAGAAGCAGGCTTATAGCCTAGGCCACCACTTGGACTCCAAGAATAGTGCTCTTTCTACGACTGCAGGCAACTCACAGTCAACACCCGAAGGGGGGGTTTGCAACAAACGTAACTGATGACAGGATAACAACGGCAGCTCCTACCTTTTCACCTGGGTCGCCTTTCGGTCCTGGGAGGCCCAGTTCACCTTTCCCTCCCTACAGCAAAAGGTAAAATTCAAAAACATTAGAACTCAGCTGAGTGTAAGAGCTCTTCCGGTAAGAACGGGACCTTGGATAAATCCTTTTCTCTCTGATCTGCTCTTGTCTTATCAGGAAATACCACGATGAAGCCAGCTCCAAGGGGCATCCCGTTAGTTACGTGTGAGGCACCCACAGATGACGCACCCCACCCCGCTCCCATCCACTTCATCTGAAGATGCTCCCCCCTTTCCAGAGAGCTCTCTCGGCCACTGTTCTTGTTCCAACTCACAGGCCAGAGTAGCCTGATTCCCTCCTTTCCTCACCCATAAACCCTGCGGAAATACCCCCTAACCCGGCCCAAATTCCACCAGCCCCCGAGGGACTAAGACTCCAAAGGGGCTTGCTTTCCGAGGTCACAGGTGAGGTGGTTGGTGGGAAGAAGCCGCCATCACGTACCTGCTCGCCTTTCTCTCCCCTCAGGCCCGGGAATCCTGGAGCACCTGGGAACCCTGACTCTCCCTGTGGGAACAACATGGCGCCGTCATTAGGCAGTCAGGAGGGGGCTGTCCTGCGGGCCAGGCCACGGGACGTGTGGCCTCCGGCCGCCCAGAGATGTCTGGCTTCGTGCAGTGACACGAGAAGCAAAGTCAGGAAGAAAGGGGAATTCTAGAGAACGTCTTCACTGGGGTGTCTAAGCTCTTTCTCACTTCGGCTGTTCCCTCTCCCAGGGACCCTTATTTGGCCTCTCCTGGCAACTAACGCCTCATCCTTTAGGACTCAGACATAATGTCACCTTCTGGATCTTTCTGGACATCTGTCACGTGTCAGTGAGGGGCCTCTCCTATGCCCTCCCACCCTCACCTGCACGGGACTGCTCACGGCACCTGTTCAGTTGTTCTTGGTGCAAGGGTGTGCCCCCACCACAGTGACGGGTGCACGGACCATACTGATAATTATTAGGTAAGTAAATAAACGCAAGAAATGAATGTAGGGAGCCCCCCGAAGACAACGCTTACAGGCCTCGTGTATAGTGATGAATGAATGCCTTGAATGATGCATGGGGTGAAAAAAAAAAAGGGAATGAATGAAGAAGGTATGAACAAACAGACCTTCTCTCCAGGTCGGCCAGCCAGGCCCCGCTCCCCAACGTCGCCCTGGAGAGAGAGTAACAGACAGCCCATTATTTTCCAGTCGCATTTACAGAGATGACTGTCATTCCCCAGTTGGCCCCACACATTCACAGCACCCGCCGGCCACAACCCTTGATTCTCAGACACATGGCACGGTACCCCCCAAGCATCACAGGCCATGGAAACCCGTGTTTTGCCTTTCTGGAGAAAGGGGCTCCACAGGCCCTCATGTCGCATTTTGCTTCCCCCAGGGGAGACGACTTCAGGAGCTGAACCCACTCATCCCGAGTCCAAAGGCTCACAATCCAAAACAAGAGAGGCCAACATCTAGGACCCCTACATCCCCCCAGCACTGAGTTTTGTTACACTTCCGGCAAAGCCAGAGCCCAGGCTCAGTCCCGTGGTGGGGGCGGGGCTGCTGGTGAACGCGCCCACACTGACCACTGCCCGTACTGGCTGCTCAGACCCCTTGCCAACACAGGCAGCCCGTGGCAGAGGCACGTTAGAGCTTGGAGTCCCCTCCCCCATGATGTGTCACAACGAAGGCCAGTCTTGGGGCCCCAGGCAGGTATGCACAGGTTCTCGCAAGTTGGCTGAAGTGTGGTCCTCAGCCAGTAGGCTCCTGGCGAGCATTGTGTGGTCAGGGTAACGTGGGGACATGGGACCAGAGTGGCTTGTTCTCTGCCTCCACTGCTGCTGGGCTTACCAGGTCCCTACAAATCACTGACACAAAGAGGTGGGCGAGGGGGGACTGCAGTTTCTAACCAACCATGTATCTTGACAATCACTAACTTCTTGAATAAGAATGTCTAACATCCATCGTGCTAGTTAGTAAAAGCTTTGGCATTGGTTTCCATAAGGAAATGAGATTTTCTGATGAGTGAATGCACACATGAATGAATGAATGAATGGATGAATGAAGAGTGAATGAGTGACTGAATGAATGAGGGGGTATGCATGCACATAAGGATTTTCCTGCAGTTATACCAGACTCAGGTGGTAGTGAAGGCAGGCACCACCACTACTCACCAGAGAGGAAGGCAAAAAAAAAAAAAAAGAAAAGAAAGAAAGAAGGAAAAAGAAAACCCCAAAGCATTATTTGACAATTAAGCACACACTGCGTCCTGCGGCTCTGGTGTCACCAGGGGACTGGCCTCTGGAGTCAGCACAGACAGACATTCTGGGCGCACTCCACATCTCCCATCACCCCCAACTGCTTACAAGCACAGTCAGTAAGAATTGCTCTAACTGGAATTGTGCAGACACTTGCCATTCAAATTGTCACTTTAAATCTGCTAGAATGGTACGACCTTCGCAGTGGGACTTGCTTTGTCCGTGCTGAGCGAGCAGCCAAGGGGCTGAGTTTGGTTCCAAGGCATTTCAGAAACCATCCCCAGGGCCTCCTGAGTTTGTGCTGTGAACCCTAACCCTAAGGGGCCAATGAGGCCCCTCACCCTGCAGGGCAGCTGCGTCCCAAGCACACTCGTAAGCCTGCCGCCCACCACGTATCTATAATCCTCTCGGAAGATTTGTGTCTTCGGTTGGCATTCGGTCAAAATAAAGCAACAAGACCCCAGGCCAGGTGTCCTTTGAGGCTAGCATATGTTGCAAATGCATCATAACTGCGGGAACTCAGAGCTTTGAATTGCCTAGAGGTGTTTTAAACATATAGCTCTAGAAAGCGTACAAAACTGACACGTGAGCTGTAGCAATAGGTTTTTCTGTTTCAACCTTTCAGCCATTAGTGTTCATCAGAAAAAAAACAAACCCACGGGTCGACTGGAAGGCTAACGAAACCCTTGAGGCGCCTCTGATTTCGTCCCAATGCTTCTCACCATCGGTCACGTCTCCTGCAGAGCCACACACAGGGAACCGAAGGGGACGGGCGGACAGACTGCTTCTGAAGACCACTGACTAGGACGCTGAAATTAATATGGGGCAAGGCCAGAGGGCTTCCCAATCCACACACTGTGAGGTACGGAGAACCCCATAGAGTCAACGCGGTCTACAGTGAAAAGGAGCGGCAAACCCAAGCAAACGCTTTGAGTCCTCTCTGGAAAACGACAGTATTTTAACCCATCGATCTAGCGCTGAAAGGTGGCCTGGGGGCTTCAGAGACCATGAGCTTCAGACCCACACAACCACCTCCGGGTACGCCCGGATGAAACACAGCCATCGAGGGATTCTTCCATTTCAGTGACTTGGGGATCATAATAAATATTTTTTAAAGCACGAATGTTGATTCTTCAAATACGAAGGACCGCTGAGCTTGGAAATGGCCGTGGGAGGACTCCGTGTGCATTAATGGGGGGGCTGAGTTCTTAGAATGCGGAATCCAGGAAGCAGGCGGTTTCCTAGTGGAGTGTGGGCATGCCCTTTCCACATCTGAGTCAACCTGGGGCTGCAAGACAGCTGGGGGGCGACTCAACCTGTGCCTTTTCTGCTCTGTTTTAGCCTGGTCTTCTAAAGAGTGATCCCTGTGTGAAAAAGTGATGGATTTGCCCATCAGCCCCTTCCGGACTGACCTGCTGATCTGAGTGCCGCCTTCCGGAGGGCAGGGTCAACCACTCCTGTGCTCTCACTGGGCGGAATGCATTAGCCAACCTCCAGCCCATGAACCCTTTCTTAGCGCCCAGCAAGGGCCTGACGGCGGGCCCAGGAGGGAGGGGACAGGTGACCAAGACTCAACAGGCCCGTAACTATTGGGTTGTCGGAAAAGTCATGACGTATTTTTTCTATGTTTTTCGTTGCAAAATGCGTCATGACTTTTCCGACAACCCAATAGTTCATAACCAAGTAGAGTGGGGAGCACATAGAAGGGAGGGACGTGCTCCCCGTGCAATCTCCTGTGTGGGCACAGGCACCCCCAGAACCCGCAGTGCGTGTGCCCCCAGCACCACACACACACACACACACACACACACACACACGCACGCACACACACGCACACACGCGGCCCAGCCTTCTCTCTTCTGTCACTGCATTCTGAGCCCAGGCACAATCTGAGACATTGAGCTGGGGGTCTCCAGACAAATAAGACCCTTCGGCCCACCAGGAAAACCCCCAATGAGGCAGAGGTTCCTGGAAGGGAGCCAGGACACGAAGGGACAGCCGTGCAAACCCAGCCCGTGGAGTCCCCACACCTACAGAAGGTGCCCTCTTCAAACTGCATGTGTAGTGGCCTCTGCCACCCCCTCAAGTCCACTGTCACACTGTTCCCCGTTGGAAGCCCCAGGAGGCGAACTCCACAGGCTGCAGCAGCTGGTCCCGCCTTCAGGCTCTCCGCGGGAGTCAGCCAGCCTGAGGGAGCAGTGCAGCGAGGGCAGGGTTCAAGGTGAGGGGGGCAAGGGGAGCAGGAGAGGGCACAGAGGAGTCTCCCCTCCAGCTACAGGCCTCCCTGGGGGCCAGGAACCCACACGTCCCCTTGCTCCTCTGTCCTGGAGGTGCTGTGACTCTCCGGCATTGCTATGCCCATGGTGTGTCACCATCCCTGTGGGAGCCCCTCACCCTTTCCAATGACCCTAGTTGTCCCCGGAAGACCCCAGCTGCCACTGCCTCTGCTCCATCAGTTGATGTTCACACACAGCCCCACACACACCACCTCGCATGACACGCGTCACGGGGGAGGAGGCGGAGTCCGTACCCGAAGGCCAGGTTTCCCGGGCAGGCCGTCCTCTCCTCTGTCGCCGGGCTCCCCCTGTAAGGAGCACAAAGTCCAGTCAACAGGGCTGCCAGGCTGGCGGGGGGCGGGGAGGCATACAGAGGGTAGTGCCAGGTGGGTAAGGAAGAGAACCACGTGTGCTTTGGTGGTGCTAACTGTCATTCTGCGTGACCACAATGTCCCAAAATATAATAGCAGCTCATACAGCCTCCCAGGCTCTATATGCGATTACCACTTTCGATTAATTTCATAAGAACGTAATTGAGTAGAAATGGTTCTCCTGTCTTACTGAGCGGTTCAGAGCATGGAAGGTATTCCACGAATGTTTTTCGAAGACAAAGTACTGACTTAGCCCTTATCCTTTGTCTGGAAAATTAAGGGAAAAGGGTGAAGAATATTTACATTAAATGCCCATGAAATTAAGTTAAATTCATGCTTATTCTGTATTTGGTCATTAAAGAACCGAGCGTCTAAATCTGTTTATTGAAAAGGACGCTAAATTTTCCCATAAATCGAAAAGCTGCCTTTCAAGGACGGTTGACCTGCGTACTTGGGTATATGTTTGCTGTAAAAGAATCAAGTTCATTTGTTAAAATGTGTGTTGTATTGTTTTGTAATTGTTCATTCACAGTGCATAAACCATGAATTCGCTTCCTGATTTTACGATTTTTTAACCTGATTCTTTTTTTAATGATCCTACTATAAGCTCCAACAGAATACTTTTAAAATTGAAATCCCTTCTTATGTTATTAAGAGTCTCTGAAAGTTTTTCTTCCTTGCAAATAAAATAAATACACATTTCTAACAGGTGAATTTGAAAGCCCAAGCCTTCCAAACCTTCCCCCGTTACCTACCTAGAAATAAAGACCTTGCCATATCTGACCTTGTAAACCCTAACAATTCTGAGCCCTGACCCACGGCTCTGTAATCGACTTAATTCAGACTTCCCCCACAATCAAAAATCTCTTTTCTGCTGTGTTTTGGGTTCCCAAGCCCGTGCGGCCCCCGACAGTACCAACCTTGGGTCCTGGCAGGCCCGGGGGTCCGCTCAGCCCACGCTCTCCAGGTGGCCCCTGGGAAAGAGGGAGGAAGACGGACAGGGGTGAAAGGTGCACTCGGGACAGCACCGCACCTGGTGTTTCTATAGGCAGGAGCTGGTTCTGTGGGCAGCTATGGCCGGCACCGGCCCTCCCGTCCTTGGCAGAGGCCACCCTGCCCAGAGTGCCATGGTCTCTGGGACCAGGCTCTGCTTACGCATTCCTCTGGACGATGCCCAGTTTCCAGCGCCCTGGACATGTGTGGTGGGCAGGAGGGGGTGGGAGGCTCGGCTGAGTCTGGCGCTGATGGTCTGTTTGTACGCCCGGCTTCCAAGAAGCCCCAGGGGGAGCACTGGCCACTGACTGCCACCCTCTCCTCTCCTCAGTCTCTCTGCTGTCACTTTTTTGTCTCCCACTGGCATGAATCAAACGTGCCCTTCATTTCTGATAATGACACTCAGGACTCCGTGTCCCTGGTCCAATACCTCCCGCCATCCCCTCCCCCACGACACCACAAGGACAGGTGCTGCGGCAGCTGTTTTCAGGGAAGGAACGCAAGCTCCGAAACACTGAGTGACTTGCTCCAGGTCCCACGGCGAGTCACAGGACCCACAGGTTTACACCCAGGCCTCCGGGCTCCACCGCTGGGCCCCTTCCCCTCCCCCAGGGCCACTCTCCCTTGTGCTTTTCTCTGCACCTTCAATGGCAGATGCCCCGTGACAGACACAAGGGAACTCTTTCCCCCAACAGAAGAGCTCACACGTCACTGCAGCTCTGAGTGCTGTTCAAGTTACTGTTGTCTTATAAACCCTGTGGTTCTTCTGCCCAGAGATGCCCCCGCCATTGCAGTTGACTGCGGGTTCCGGGTTAGGGTCCGATCACCTGAGAGTGTGTGTCACGGCCCTGGATTCGTGTCCGATACCCTCCGCATTTGGCAGAGCTTACAGCGCTGGCACTCAGCACCACAGTCCTGTCTCCTGGGTGCCTCCGCTACAGCCACCCGCGGACGTGTGGTCGCTGACCAGGGCACAACTGCTGTGTGCTACGCTCAGACCTCCCTCCGTCCCCCTTGCTCCTGGTCTGGGTCTTCCTCTAGGAATCTGGGTTCCACAGGCTTCCCCAAGCCTTGGCCTCCTCAGCCCCGATGCCCCCGCCACAAAAAATAACAGTTATCAGGAAACCCCTTCCAGTGGAGCAGAGGCCCCCCTGAGGGCCATCAACAGGTCCAGATGGCCCCCCACGGCCACATGGTATCAGGCTCACAGGCCACGCCTGTCCTGCCCTGAGGAGCTACCGGCCAAAAGCGTGGGAAAACCACTCAGCGTTCCTGTGCACCCACCACGTGCAGAGACGACATTGGCTGAGCCCCCACCCTCAGGACTTAAAAGGAATGAAAAGGCCCCAGGGAGTGAGGAGACATATCAGGTGATGACAGCAAAGGACTCTGGGATTTTCCTTTGGTGACAAGAGCGAGGGTGGGCGGGGCCTGGGGAGAGGGGACCCCATTGCCTCTGTGGAGTGGCCTGTCAGGAAGCAGACCCAGGATTCAGGGCACGGGGAAGGCACCGCAGGAGGAAGAAGGCAGGCTGAGCTCCGGGCCGTGGCCCCACTGCCAGGGAGAAAAGGGCGCAGAGTCCCCCTCACCCCCCAGGAAGCAGCCCTAGCTGGAAGGGCCCCGCTGCCAGGGAGAAAAGGGCGCAGAGTCCCCCTCACCCCCCAGGAAGCAGCCCTAGCTGGAAGGGCCCCGCCGTCCCCGACATGGAACATTGGCAACGGGGGACAGTGCAGGCAGGGTGCTCCAAGACACTCACCGCCGGCCCGGGGTGCCCAGGTTTTCCCGGGAAGCCGATCTCGCCAGGTAAACCCTGAAAAGGGAACACACGGGGTGTCAGTCTGACCGCTGCCCAGGTGCTTCGTCCTGCCGCCTTTCCTGGCCCAGGGCCCAGGCCTCTGGCTCTGATGCGGACACCAGGGTGGCCATACCTCAGGGGCATCTGGCCGTCCTTAGTGCAGGCCACCGTGAAACGGGGAGATGTCACACCTCTAACGTGGGCAAGTCCAGGGCTTGTCTGGTCTACAGTCAGGGGCAGCCACCACCACATTCATTCCTACCTGGTGGGGCAGGTGGAACCGCCTTGCTCTGCAGGGTGATTCCTGGGTCTGCCCCACCCAGTGGGCTTGGGGGTGGGGTTCCTCTCCACCATCACCCTCCCAGCAGGACTTTCCCAGCTGCACCTGAAGTGCGGGAAGGGAAATGTTGACTGACACCTACCCTGACTGTCTTTTCCCTCAGGGTCAAGTCACAGACTCCAAAAGGCCCCGAATGGCCAGCCCCACAGTAACGTACCTCCTTCGACTCCCGTCTAGACGCAGCCAACCAATGGGCTACCTGAGCTCCGGTGATATTTCTAATCTCAGGGGTTCAAGCACTGGAGAGCCCAGAGGCCTGGGGTGGCTGCAGGTGGGGTCCTTCTGTTTATGCCTCTGCTCTGGTCTCAGACAAAAAGCACACAGGTAGCGACACACGACCATGTTCCTGGCTCCCACAGGCCATGAAGCCGCCATCTACGTGCTCTCGTAAGAGAAAATCAAAGCCAGCCTTACCGGGGGGCCTCCGGGTCCAGGGGGGCCTGCGCTGCCAGGTGGTCCTGGGGGGCCCTGTAAAGAAGGAGCATACAGTGGGTTACAACGTGCTTGGAGCCGCCTCTGGGTGTCCTCTAAGCGAGGAGGCGGGGCGGGAACACAGTCACGGGGTGGGGCTTGATTTGTAATGCCTTACTTTTTAAGCAAAGCAGAGCAAAAGCAAGAAGAAAAGATCAGACATAAAATTTACAAAATGTTAACATAGGATGGAAATATAACCGTTGGTTTTACTATCAACTCTGCTGTCTGTTAACTATTTGAGCATTTAAAGTGAAGGCATTTGTATGTGTGCGTACGTGTGCACATATACACACCGTGGGCTAACCCACCAACGAAGAGCTTCTGGAACAGCCGCTCCCGAACTGTAGTCAACATCGAATCCCCCGAGTGAATAACACGGTGTCTCTCAGCACGGGGACCTGTCCACAGGTCCCATCTCCACCCCCACCCCATCACTGCCATCACGGGCCCCACACGCGCTCTAGGAGACGCACCCCTGGCCCCAGTGTGCTCAGCTCTCTCTCCAGATATGCCCACCTCCCTCCCCCGCCTGCCTTCTCAGATGTCTCCACCTCTGAAATTGTCTCCAATTCCCCAGGCGAATGAATCACACCCTCCTCCAAGCTCAAGGCCAGTGTGTAATAACTGTGTTCATCTAACCCCCGTGCCCTTGTCCCCTCCGCATCTCACACAGTGACAACCCCAGGGCTTGGTATACAGCAGGGGCTCAATAAATGTTTGAACAAGTCGGCTGAACGGAACAGAGAGCTAAGGGAAGGGCTGTGCATTCAGAGAATATCACATCACCACTAGAGGGCGACAAATACTTAAAAAAAACACACACACCAAAAAAACGGTAAAGGAGCCGCTTCCGTGGACAGTTCCCCTTTTCTCCCTCTGGGGGCACCCGTGAGTCAACAATGGACTCGGCAAGGGACCATTGGCTGAACCGAACTTTTTGGTGGCATCTGGGCCCAGTTTTCTCTGTGGCTCGCTCAGTCCTGGTGAGTCTTTTGGGGGCCGCATCTACTTTCGTTGGGAGACATCTGCTTGGAGCTAGAGCCACTGAGGCTCCGGACAGAGCTGGACAGTGGCAGGGGCGAGTACCAATGCAGGGTCCCCCCACTGGATGAGGACGGGGGCAGGGCACCAAAGGTGGCTCCTGGCCTCCTTTTGTCACTCAGCCTTACTCCGCTCACGCGCTGCTCCAACAGCCCTGCAGGCAACCCAGGGCCCACCCCTCCAGCAGGTGTGGTCTAGGGGGGGTCTGTTTTTACTGCAAGGTGACCTGAGGTTCTCACAGCACCCTCAGCCCCAGAGCTTGTCCGAGGCCCCTTCTCACCACACGCAGCACTCTCTCTCCGCTGGCAATTTGGGCTCGATTTGTTTTATTCCCTCCTTATATTTCCAGGGATTCTGATGGCCTCTGGGATCTTTTGTGCTGTCTCGAAGTGATTGTTCCAGGAAGCCGGCCTCCGAGCCAGCTCATTACCCTGAACTCGCTTGCCCTCCCTCCTTCATGTCTTGCAAACACCCCTGCAGGCAGCTGCTGCTGTTTGCTTGTTCCGGAGCCTCACAGCATGTGACAGCAGACGGACCTTTCATCGTCATCCACTGGAAGTTAAGCCTCGCTATTTGACAGTAATGAAAACTGAGGTCCAGAGAGGGTAAGGGGCCCACCTGGGGTCACACAGCCATCATGCGCAGTGGATGCTGAACGGCTGGTCCCCTCCGGGACCACATGGAGATGCTGTCCTAATTACAGGGACACAGGCCCCTTCTTTGGTCTCACACGTCTCGGACAAGTCCAAGGGGACAGTGGCTTTGGAAAGAATCCCCAGGTGAGTCTGGAAAGCCACGAGGTCTGAGAATTACCCGTCTTGACCAACTAGGTCTATGTACCCCTCTAACTGCCGTCAGCACTGATGACAATAGTACAAGCACAATGACACGAGAAGGAATTCATGATGGGAGGGACCAGGGAGCACAGACACGGGGAAGGGCGAGGGAACAGCGCCCCTCTGCTTCGTGTCGACTCTGCACTTTCGCTCACGTTAGTCCCACGCGGATCCCGTGAGGCAGGGCTTCCCCAGCCCATTGTACAGACGAAGAACTAGAGCTTGGCGGACCTGCGCACAAGGCAAGCTCAGGCTGCTGGCGTTTCCTGGAGATAACCAGGAAATCCAGATTCTTAGGCATATTCTTTCATTTTTTAAAAATCCATCTTGCCAACCATTTTGAGCATTAAACAACAGCAACAAAAACAGCTATGCAACCAAATAAAACGTATCTGTGGACCAGTTAAGGTGTTCGGGTTTGTGACCTTTCAGTCTGTGGCTTTCAGTCTCTAAGGTGGACAAACTGCCAACAGGTGTGGGAGATGGTCCCACTCAGAGAAGACAACCAGGGGTCCCACTCAGAGGATGACAACAGGGAGGCCCAGGGTCTGGGAATGCTGCTGTCACAGAGGCTCAACAGAGCAGGACACAATGACAGTGGTGGCCCCCAGCGGCCAGGCAGGGTGGGGACGCCCCGTCAAGGTCCCCAGTGAACTCTAAGCAAGACTCGGACTAGCATCAAGCTTCCTGTCTCTGACCCTTAGCTGTGCACAATATTACATGGACCACAGAAGTGTCTGTCCGATGGGGCCGGGGCCCTTTCCTCCTGCTTTCAAGGGAAGAGAGCTACAGGGAGAGGCAGATGTGGCCTTTGGTCCTTAATGCAATGTCCCTGGTCCCTGGAGAAGTTACTCCTTGAGACCCATGGTGGTGGGAGACAAAGCTCCCCCCTCCAGCCAATGCTGGGCCCCTGCTATGTCCCCCTGGGATCTCCAGGTGACCTGTCCTTCCCTCCAGGAGACTGCGGTCTGGCTGAATGAAAAAAAACACATGCCCCGCGGCCTCGTGGGGAGAGCAGGGGGCTCAGCTCAGCATCAGAGGCAGGGTAGCCGCCAGGCAGCCGTGTTAGGATGGGGAACACCGTAGGAGCAGCCGTCTGGAGCAGGGATGGGCATCGTGGTTCCTTTGGAGAACGTTCAGTGTTTGGTGGGCGTGCGGCTCCCGGCAAGTTACGGAGGAGGCTGGAGCTCAGGCAGAGGTGTGGGGTGAGGACTGAGATCTGTCATCACTGGTCCACGGACAGCTGTGTCGCCACGGCCCTACACGAGGCCATGAGACGGCGGTGTTGGAGCCCGCGGGCTCTTCCCTGGGGTCCCTTAGAACGTGGACAGATTGGGACAGGTGGCAAAGCAGAGCCAGATACAGCAGCTGGCGTGTAGAAGGAAAAGGAGGTGTCTGAGCTCTCAGAAACCCGGAGAAAGAAGTGTGTGAAGAAGGAAGAAAAGTGATCATTTGAGAAGTGGGGAGTCGGCCTCCTCCTTGGGAAGTTGCCGGGCGGCAGTGCATGGAGAGGAGCTGTTTCCGGGGCGCGTGGAGAAGGGTGCAGACGGGGTGGTGAGCTGGGGAGAGATGGAGGGGCGCGTGAGGAGGCTGAGCCTGGGAGCACAGGTGACCCTGAAAGGTTCTGCTGTGAAGGGAACAGAGAAATCAGGCAGCGGCTGGACGGGCAGTGGCTGAAGCGAGTTCCTGTGTCATGTGTGGGCACCCAGGGAGGGTGCCCCAGGCTGGCAAAGTCCTTTAGGAGGAAGGGAGGGCGGTCCCACAGCACAAGCGGAGGAATGGGTACCAGGCAGAGCAGGGAACTTCTTCCAGTGGAGTCAGAGGAAGTCCCCAGATGCAGGCAACAGGCCATGAAGGCAGCTGCAGGGAGAGGTGGCTCTCGTGTGCTTCCGCCATCTCCTCTGGGAAGTGCAGGCCAGGCCAGGCCCGCAGAGGGTGCTGGGAGCTAAACAGGCCAGAGTGAGAACTGGCCGTCGCTGAGGGCAGGAAGGCATGGGGCTGCCCCTCAGGGTTGCGTCTGCACTGACAATTGGTCTGTGACCGTGAGCTGGCGGAGAGTTAAGTCAGCAGGTGACCTGACTTTCCCTGGCGACATTCGGGGACATCTTGGGCCCTCCAGGGGCCTGTCTCCCAGGAAGGGCGGCATAGGAGTGTATGCACAGAGAGAGGGTGCAGAGCTTAAGGACCAGCAAGCACCCCAGTCTTACCGCACATGGGAGAAAGCGGACACCATGGCGGGGTGAGACCCGGGCGGAAGACGTGCCAGAGGTGGCCAATGACGCTAATGGACTTGTCCTGGTCCCACGTCCAGTTCTTTCTACAGGAACCCAAGCCACCTCAGTGATCTAATCTCAAAACTATGTGCAGGGTGGATGGTATCAGAACTTCCTCCAGGGATCACAGTGTGAATTCTGGCCTCCTACGGGATTCTGTTTATTTCTTGTAGACCATAGGCTCCACGAGAGCAGGAACCACAGCTGACTTTGCATGTTACTGAACCGGAGCCCCAGCCCAGGCCGGGTACACGGGATGCCCTCCACGAACAGCTGCTGAGTCACAGAGGAAGCATCACCTCCAAGGCCACTCACTTCATCTCTTTAGGCAACCGAGGTAGCAGTGGATGCCTTTGACCTTCACAGGGTTTCTGACCAAGGGCAAAATTCCCCATCTGCTATCTTAGCATTTCAACGAAAGGTGATAAATTAGAAGGTTGTTTTAAACTAGAACTATTTGACTATTAATAGCTTTAGTAGAGGTAGCAATGATGGCACAAACAGACGGAAAAACAGGGCTTTGCTTTCAGATGGCCTGGGTCAAATACTGGGCCACCTCATGCTACCTAAAGGGACCTAGGCAACGGATGTCACCGCTCAGTGCCTCAGTCTCCCCAACTGTAACAAAAGGTCGGAGGCCCCTTCCTCATGTCACTGCAGAATGCATTAAAGAAGGGGTACGAACTAAACCCCCACCCCCATGGGAGGCTTTCACAAATGTCACTTCAATCTCTTCTTTTGATCATTAATAGACATATCTAAATAACCAATTAATCTAATTAATGCATGACAAATTAGCCAATATTTAAATGTTAACAAAATAATGACTTTTAAAAATTATTACTAATGAAAACAGCAAGTAATGACTCTGTGTGTTAATTAACCAATCCGTCTAATTATTAACGAAACAACATTTGATCCTTCTAATACGACAGTGACCGAAGGGCCATTTCACATGATCAGTAATTACAAGGATGAGGCATAAATAACCAATTAACGTAATTATCATGGATAAAGGAACGGCAAAAATTTATTCCTAATAGCCACCTAGATCCAACGGGAGTAGATGTAAGAAGCGGGATGGACTCTGAAGATGCGTAAACGCCCTGCAGAAATTAGCACGGCCCTCACATTCCCAGCGTGGCTTCCTAACACACGCGTCTGGGGGGAGCTGTTCCTAATCTGTGAGCCCTCCCCCCAGACTGCGGCTCCTGGGGCAGAACCAGAAGGGCTGGCCCGCCGGCTGGTCTGTGTGTGGGATCCAGGCCGATCAGCCCACCTGGCCCTCCAGGGCCAGCCCCCCGCCTGGCTGCGTTCCCACCAATGCCAGGGGCTGCTGTCAGTCCAGGCAGCAGCACCACGCAGCACTGCCTTTGCAAACGCTTGACCCGACAAGACACCGATTTCCTTTCTTCCTAAAAGGCTGCCAGGATACAGAAGCCACCACCTACGACATCGTGAGTGTGCATATTTATCCTAGAACCTCCTGGCAGGGGAAATTTTTTGTCTTCAAAACGAGGCACCCAAAGCATCTTATAGGATGCCAGCTACCCTGGGGTGCCATTGCACCCCAGGCTGCTGGGCTGGCTCGTCCCATCACATACAAGCTCATTACACCCTGAGTTCAGTTTCTTTAGATTGTCAGTGGGATAAGCATTCTTTTCTCACAGGTGCTTATACAGAATAGACACAATTACATGTGAACGCTAACGAGCCTGTCTCACAGTAACAGAAAAACAAAAGACATGGCTCCTTTCCCTCTTCTCGTCAGAGCAGGAAACCGTAACTTAGATTCTGCCGGTATAGATAGAATCAACCTTGCCTTTCCAGGTCAGCACAGGGATGACCCCCTGGGCCCCGAGAGAGGCTGGCAACCCCTCTCCCAGAACGCAGCTCTGTCTACAAGTACATCTCCCTCTAATGTATGGCTCCTCCCGGCGTGGGGAAAGGCTGCTTAGATTTCACATCTGGCACATAGCAGGTACTGAAGAAATACTCGTTGAATCGATGAACAAATGAACACACACAGAGACGGCAAGCAGGGGCTAACCAGCGAGGCCAGGAAAGGCGGGTCTGCAGGTAAGTCAGGTAGAGCGAGTCTGGGGAGATGGGCAGACGCCCACCACACGGCGCTGCCTCTCAGTTCGGGTTTGTTTGGCTTGAACACAGCTTGGTGCCCATCGGGTAAGGATCGGATCCAGGGTGCCAGGGAGGGCATATGCACTGGGTATCACCTGGTTCTGAACCACTGGGGTCCCTGAACATAACAGGGTGCCCTACCTCTGACAAAGTCCCTGCTGTTGAAAGTCTGACCGTATTTATATCTACAGCATCCAGCTCAGTGCCTGGCAGTCAGTAAAGATTTGCAGAATGAAAATGACTCTAAAATTTAAAATGAAAGAAGGAACTATATTTCCCAAGGTGGCAAACAAAGGGGTTCTAGGGGAAGAAAAAAAAACTGCAGCTTAAAGTAATTTGCTGGAGCTACACGTTTGGTGAATTTCTGCAATACACAAGCTTAGCTTACTGGAAAGCAAGGTAAGAAAACCAATGCAGAAAGCATTCTGTTTCACTGTTGACATTGAAATGCCACAGTGAACGTGGACTCTTAAGAGGACCGTGAATTATGATTGATTTTATGGTCCCTTATCCCAGGCTCTGGCCCGACCCAAGTGTAAGGTGTCGAAATGAGGCCTGAGATCGCGAGCAAGGTGGCCATCATGCACCAGGATGCGTAGTATGGCAGCAGAAGCTGGTCTGGGAAGGGCAGTTGGCAGAGTTTCCTGGGGGAGCATTTCCCTGCCCACGCTTGACAGACAGAGGGCTGCCACCCCTAGAGCTGGGCGTGGGGACGGAGGTGTCCAAGGGCAGGCGGGCGCTGCAGCCGTGCGCAGCCTAGGGGGGAGCCTGTGGCCGGCTCTGGCACCCCTGCTCGCTCTCACCACCTCCAGGGGGACAGGGAGAGCACCTACCTGGGGTCTCACCACATGGTCACACCCCTGTCCTGTCTTCTCCCTACAGCACGAGCCGTCCTTTTCAATTAGCATTGTTATTCTTAACAAGGATGAGACGGAAGTCTGGAAGGGGAAGGAACTTGTCCAAGATGCCCCAGCAGGAATTGGGGGCTGGGATGTGACCTGTGTGCCGTCGCCTCACTGGTGATGCTCCCCAGGAATCATTCTACTGGTCCCTGGAAGGCTGGGGCAGGGTAACAGGGGACACGAATGCTGGAGGCGAGGGGAGAATGACGGGGAACTGAACACCAGGCCCACACTCAGGAGGCAGGGGCTCACAGCGCCGCAGCATTTACAAATCAGGGGAACGGAGGCAGCTGAGGGCCAAGGTCACCTGGGGAGCGAACGTGGCATCTGCTTAGCAGCTGGTGGCCCTGAGCGAGCCTCTGCATTTAGGGGTCTCACCCTTAATCTGTGAATTGGGGACAGTGACCCTGAGGGGGCCCATCTGACAGGGTAGCTGTGGGGGCCACAGGGGACCACCCGTGACGACACATGTGGAAGGGTGGAGGAGCGGGCAGAAGGGCCAAGTGCTGGGCCGGAGGACGTTATATCAGAGCTCAGTCCTGAAAGGCCGGGGACAGGGGGAGCTAGGGGACGGAGGTGGGTGGGCATCCGGGGGGCGAGACAGCGCCTGCCTGGGAAACGGCCTCTGCGATTGGGGCCTTGACCCCCCTCACTTTAAAAATGGGGAAGCGAGGGCCGGCCGAGTGGCTCAGTTGGTTAAGAGCTCACTCAAGAGGGCGAGCGCTGAGCAACAGGATCACCGGTTCGATTCCCGGCCTGAGCTGAGCTGCCATTGAGCTGCCAACAGGTGACAGGATGGCTCAGCTAAAAAAAAAAAAAAGGGGGGGGGAACTGAGGCCTGGAGAGGGGAAGGGACTTGGCCAATGTCACAGTCAATGTCAAATGTCAGAGTCTCTGGATGCTAGTGACTGTCATTTTTATTGTTCTGACCCCTTGGCCAAGCCCCTCCCAATTCTGACTTCACTGTCCAGCCCTCACATCCTCGGTGCTATGAACTCCAGTCACACCACAGACCTGTCCACTCCTGCACACGCGCTGTGTCCACTGCTGGCCCTGTGTCCCCGCAGAGCTGCACCCCTGCTCCTCCTGGCCATGCCTGGCTGGCTGCACACTGTCCATGGACCCCTGTACCTGGGTAACCCTCCCTGTGCCTCCACTGCTCCCCCCTTCATTACACTGGTCATCAAGGGCCGGCCGAGTGGCTCAGTTGGTTAAGAGCTCGCTCAAGAGTTTGAGCTCTGAGCAACAGCGGTTCGAGTCCAGCCCGAGCTGAGCAGCCACTGAGCTGCCAACAGGTAGCAGGATGGCTCAGCTAAAAAAAAAAAAAAAAGATTCCATTACACTGGTCATCACCTGTCTGCCCTCCTCTGGACTCAATTCCTCCAGGAGCCAGGAGACATGACAGTCAGGGAGGGAGAAAGGACAAATGACCCACTGAGCACTTTTTAATGCTTTGATGCGGTAGCCATGCAAGTCTCTGGTACCAACCTGAGAACTGCTCCCTGAGCACTTATTTAATCAGACAAAGCAGTGTTGCTACAAAAGAGTTAAAAGGTGGCGGTTACCTGCGGCCCCAGTGGTCCAGGGACTCCAGGTGGGCCCACGTCTCCTTTCTTCCCCTGCGTGCAGAAAAAGAAGGCACTGTTAGCAGCAGGCAGCTGGCGTGCAGGCGGCTCCCAGGTCCGGCCTGATCACATGTCTCGGTGGAAATTTCAGGCTTTATTTCTCAGTCTGGATGAACAGACTGCCCTCTGGGATGCCCTACATGGAATCAGTGTGGGATTGGGGGAAAGATTCAAGCTTTGGAGTCAGGGCGGTTCAGTTTTGGGTCCCAGCTCTGTCACCTAGGTGGCATTGGTCACACATGGCCCCGAACTCAAAAGGACCGGAAAGGTACAGCTGAAAGCAATCTCCTCCTTGTCCTGCCTCAGCCACTCAGGTCCTTGCCTTGAAGGCAACTAATCCTACCAGATGTTGGTGAACCTTTCCAGAGGCGTTTTATGTGTAGGCAAGTCACACACGCACATGTGCGCGCGCGCGCACACACACACACGCGCGCGCACGCACACTCTCTCTCTCCCCCTTTCTCTTTTTATTCTTGACAAACTGTAGCTTATTATTCAATCTGCTGATAAACTTTTCTGTAGTTTCACTTAATGATTTATCTTGAATTCGTCCTATGTCAGCGAGGAGAGCGGCTCCATTTTTTTTCACAGCCACAGAGATTCCACCGTAAAGATAAAATGTGATGCATTTCAACAGCACCCTATTCAGGACGAATGTCACTTGGGCCATTTCTGCTCTGCTGTTTGAATCCGTCTGTTGGCTTTATTTGAGGCTCCGGGTCTTCGGCTCCACAGGGGAGAAGTTGGGTTGAACTCAGGAAACACATGCTTAAGGAGCTTCTGGTCCTATATCCTGACAATCTCACCAGTCCCAACTCGCAGCTGTGGTCAGTGAGAGACACAGCTCTGCCGCCTTTACCTGTTTTTTCACCCAAACGCTCAATACACCCAAACGGGGACAACGTGGCGAGGCCACGGCCTCTGCCTGTAAGGGACTCGTTTCCCAGGGTGGCAGACGAGCGCGGTGCAATTACAACACGTCTGAAAAACACGGAGCAGAAGTGTGTGCATGGGCACCAGGAGCTCTCAGGTCTGCCTGGGGGTCTCGGGAAACGTTCTCGGGGGGTGAGGGGGGCTGTGCACTGAGGCGACGTTGGAAGAAGGAACAAGGCCTTCCCTGTGGGACACGCGGGCGCAGGGAGCAGAACAGGCAAGTGCTCAGAGGCAGAGGGGGGCAGGACACTGGCAACACCCTGTGGGGCCCAGGATGCGGAGCTGCAGGCCTGGGGCGAGGGGTGAGGCACATGGGATCAGCAGGACTCAGGAAGGACCTGAGTGCCCTGGACCGAGGGGAGCCACTCGAGGAGTTTCAGCAGCGTGGCCCAATCTGCGTGGACTCTGGAAGCAGCAGAAGTGGGGAGTGATGCGTGAGGCCGCTCACACCAGCGCTCCGTGCTCACGGGACCCATGCCAGCCGCTGGGCCTCCCGTCACGGCCCCTCTCCTGCGCCACTGCAGGGGCCTCCCAAACACTCACCCTGCACACGGCCCATGCACATCACTCCCCTGCACCCCCACAGGGCAGCCAGAATTATATTCTTAAGACCTGAAAAGGTCATATCTCCTCTGCTCATAGCATTGCAATGCTGCAGAACTCGGAGCAAAGCCCTAAACGGCCTCACACCTGCTTTCCATGGCCGCATTCCCCAACCTGCTGTTCTCATTTCCTTGTACTCTCGCCCTCCTCCACCTTGAACTTGCCAAACACTTTCCCGCCTCGAGGTCTTACCACTGGCTTTTCCTTCTGCCTGGAATGCTGGTTCCCCAGGTGTCCCCACGGATCACCCCTCATGTCAGTCTGGCCTCTCCTCAGATGCCCCGTTACCTGAATGTCTTCTCAGACCAGCCTAGTGAAACAGCACGCCCTGGGTCACACGGTCCCCTCACCCGGCTGTGCTACCCTTTGTGCCGCTATCAGATACACCATTGGTGCAGGTGTTGTCTACGGCGTCTGTGCCCCTGGGGGTTGGCAGCCTCCTGAAAACGGGGGCTGGTTCTGTCTTTGTTCACTGCTGTGTCCGTGGGCCCAGACCAGTACCTTCCTGCCACATGCCGGAGCCGCCCTACACCTCTGTGGGCTGGATAAATAAATGATCCCTTTGAGACCCGTGTGCTCCTGAGCCGTGGTGATGCAGCGGGGACAGCGGGAGACGTTAGACAGGAGCGATGTCAGGAAGGGAAGACACAACTTGGAGATTTACTGAGCTGCAGAGAGAGGGAGCTGGTCTGATTTAGGACCTTCTGGATCTGCACACCCGAGCTGTGGATCACATCAGCCTGGACGGTGCGGTGAGGTCTAGGTCAGAACGAACGTCTTGAGTTGTCAGGTGAAATTAAAAATGCGGTCACGGCCACTTCCAGAAGCGAGCTGGCCTGGGAGGCCTTTTGTCTCCGCTTCCACCTGAGCCTGCTCCCATGATGCCAACAGCCAGAGCGGACCACCGGAGAGCTAAGCGCTCCCAGCTCCCCTTCCTCAGGGAATAGGAGCCAGACAGCTTCAGTTTCCTGTCTGGACAGACACCCGCTCCACTAGCTTCCAGGTTATTCCAGAGTCGCCGGTCATTTACAAGGTGATTAACCATTTCTCTTAACATCACTGGAATGGCCTGGTGAATTGTCATCAGAATTCAGAACCCAGGCCACACAATTACTAATAAAACGCCACTCCGACTGGACGGGTGTCCGTCTCACTCTCTCACGTGACCCAGTCACCTTCTGAGGATTGTATGAGGTCGCAGCAGCTCTCCACATCCCTGGCAGGTTTGGGGGTCTTACGTAATGATGTTACTAACGCTCCATGAACACCTCAGCTGGTAGCGAAATTTGTGGAAAGCACGGAGTCAGGAGGTGCTCCCATGCCAGGGAAGTAAAAAAAAAAAAAAAACTGACCTGGAGAAGGAGAAATGGGGAAGGTAGTAGAGGCGCGCTGGGAAACAGAAAAATATCAAGAAATACACCCAGGGAAACACACATCTCAAGCATCAGGATTTCAGCAAGTAGGTGGCAAGAGTCCAGAGGAAGAAAAGTGTCGGACACATGTGATCATAGCAGTGTTGTACGGCTGCCTCTCCCCCAAGAAAGGCATAATCTTTCACTAATCACCCATGAGAGGGCATCACCCAGAGAAACACTGGGGTAACATGGGCCAGCTCCAGCACCTGTGCCCATAGCTCCTCCGGCCACAGCGTCCGGAGCTGCGCCCAGGACCTGCCTGCCTGCAGCCACGGCCGCAGGAGCCAACCCTTCTCACATTCCCAATGTTTCCCCTCCAGGCCCTTCGGGGCCAACCAGTGCTCGCAGGTCAGTCTTCCTAAAGGATGAGAGAGGCCCTGTCCAAGTTACTTTCCACCGCTAAAACGGTCAGAGGCCCCTCCGTATCTATTGGAAGTTGCCAGACTCCGTGATTCTAACACGCCTTTTTAGGTCAGTGTCCAGTGTCCAAGTTCCCACTCCCTAAGCAACAGCTCAAACAGGCTGCTTAGCTTGGCCCCAAAGACCACCCCTCGCCCCCGTTTAGGACTTTTGCTTCAGTGGCTCTGCCACATCGCTTCCTCTGTCTGTAACACCTTCTTCGCTCCGTCTCAACTGGTCAAAATCACATCCCAGTCACCGCCACCTGTTCCAGGGAGCACCAGCAATAAGATGTGACAAAAACATATTTGAGACAAATTCCCAAGTGCTACCCAAAAGCTAATGAGTTAGAATTTCAGGGGTGAGGTATGAAGGCCCAAGTATGCAGTTTTGAGGACCTGGCCACTCACTGCGTTCAAAGAAATTGCGCCATGTGCTGTTCCCCCACCCCTTTCCTCTACAGCTCTGTAACGAAAGACGTTCTAAATCTAAGGGAGACGGGGACGGGCAAGCCACTAAACTTGCTGAGCCTTAAGTTTCCTCACGCGGAAAATTATAATCATTGTAATTACCTGAAAAGATAGTGGCGGAAGAAATAATTCAATATTTGAGGAAGCGATGTAGAAGGCATAATAAAGCAGCGAATGCAACAGATGATTATGAGAAAGAGGAGGAAGGTGACAGTGATAAGAATGAAGCAGAAATGGTAACGGCAGGATTCTAGCGCCTTTGAGTCCCCGTGGTGCGCGAGAGACCACGTCTAGCAGATCTGGTTTCAAAACTGCTACCTGCCAGCAGTGCCATGGCGATTAAATGAGTAATGCCCACAAAATGCTTAGCATGGGATCTGACATCAGGGGACACATACTAGTAATGGTAGTAGTGTTAGTGACGGTGATGGTGATGGTGATGATGATGGCGGTGATGAGGGTGATGGTGGCACTGGTGCTGGTGATGGTGGTGATGAGGGTGATGGTGATGGTGTTGGTGGCAGCGGTAATATGGTGGTAGTGATGGTGGGGATGGTGATGAGGGTGGGGATGGTGATGAGGGGGATGGTGGCGCTGGTGGTGGTGCACGTGGTGAAGGCTGTAGCTCTAATAGTAGATGTAGCAGCAGTTATTTAACCTCTGCATTTTAGACCCATAGTTGGCTGTGGGGATTTGAGAAGTGCTGGCCAGAGCAAGTTTTGCAGCCATAAAGAATGATTTTACTAACATTAAGCTTGTGTCTTGTCATTTTTCTTTTCTTGTCTTTTAAATTGCTACCCAACACAATATCTGGAATAAGTGTTTGTAATTTATCATGAAGGCAGATAATTCAAGCCATTCTGAATGTCAGGATGCTGAGCAGGACTGATATTTCCAACACTGCCTGCGCATGGGTAAGGGGGAGGCCTATAAATTCAGAACAGCAGTTCCTGCCCAGCCAGGACGAGTTAACACAGCCATGTGAGGGGCCCTTAACAGATAAAAGGATTGCTTGTGCAAGTGATTCTAATATGTGCCGTATGGTCTTTTGCTCAGTTCCTGTTCTCCATGCCTCCAAATGTCAAACATGATTATTTTCTACTGGTTAGAGCCGAAACCAGGTGCTGTCCTCATATAAACCCTGGCTCCATGCCACGAAATGAATCAAACAGTAGCCCAGGATCCAAACAATGCTGTTACCATCTGGTAGAGCAGGGAAAAGCAAGCAGAAAAGGCTTTAAAAATTATAAAACAAAGCAAATTCAACCCAGATTGCCACTGACAAAAGACCGTCCATGTTCTCTCCTTAAATCTACTAGAAGTCAGAGCTGATGGACCCGAAAGCTTCCAGCAATATGAGACCCTCAGCTTCCAGGGCAGCAGCCGGAGATGAAAGCCATGGGTGCCCAGTGCATCCTCAGTACAGGCGCTGTCACTTATGAAGGGGTCCTGGGTATTTCCGGGCATCCACAGCAAGGACTGTTACTGTCCTATTGAAAATTGTGGTGTGTACGTGAACACACACACCACACACACACACACACACACACACACACACACACACACACACACACCATCCTAAAGCAAACACAGTGAAGGGTGTGGAGCCGGGCAGACTTGAGTGTTAATCCTTGCCCCACCATTTATAATGTGTGTGGCACCGGGTAATTGGGTTTATACCTTCAAGTCTTGGCTTTCTCATTTGCAGAAGGGGATTAAATTGCCACCCCTCATAGGATCCTTGTGAAAACTAAGTGAGAAACACGAGTGCAAACCGTTTCCTAGCTAAGACCTTGCTCGGCACTGACTGGCCACTTATTTCTTTCGTATCTTATTTTAGTCCAATCCCAGCACGGAAGGGTTCTGTTCTAAAACTGTGTTCTTAAAGGAGCTGACACGATCAGGCACACCGTGAGACATTTGGGGATCACTCTGTTTTTAGGGGAAAGGGGAGCGCCATATATGATAGGGACACTTCTTCAGTTCTCACCAATTGTCGAGAGAGGAGAGAAACCAGAAGATGTTAAGAAAACAACGAAAGGAACCACAGAGATTGTCACTGGCTTGTGGGAAGGGGAGGGACAAAGCCCTGAGTGGCCTTGAGCAGGCAGATCATTTAATCTTTCTGGGCATTAAATTTCTCACTGCCTAACTCAGGAACGCCTTCCATCGTGATGACTGTATAGTTCAGACATTCCAGGTTTTATATTACGTTTCAGTGCCGGACAACGCACACGGGGATGCAACGTACAGAACAGGGAATATGATCAATAATATTGTAACAAGGGTGTATGGAGCCAGGTGGGTACTAGACTTATCGGGGGAATCACTTCGTAAGTTATATAAATGTCTAACCACTATGTTGTACACCTGAAACGAATATCATATTGAATATCGAGTGTAATTGAAAACATTTAAAAAAAATTAAAATAAGTGCCTGACAACATAGACTTCTCTTAAACAAAAAGTTTTTGTTTTTTTCCCTTTTCGGTCCAGAGGAAGGAAGGAGATATCGAGGCTGACTATCTAAAGCAAAGGAAAGGAAAGTAAAAGCAATGACACAAAAGGGCCAGGCCCTCTTCTTTAAAATTGGACATCTCCAGTCAGAGGCCAGAGCCCAGGTGACCAGAGGCCCAGGTCTGGGTCCTGTCCTTGTCCTCACACCACCTGACTGTGTCAGCCACCCAGGGAGCAGCGTTCGTGTGTGTCGTTCACTCTTGCACATTAATTGTGTTAGAGGCTCATTAGCGCCATTACCAATGTATGCATATTTACACTTATAGACATTATGTTTATATGTTTTATGAGTGCACAAACTAGGTATGTTTGATACGTGTGAGGTGCTCTGCTAGATGCTGCAGACACAGAACTAAAGAACGTTCTCACAGGCTTACATTCTAGTGGAGAAAACAAAACTAAATTCTCAGATAAGAAGAACGTCAGGTAAGCCCTCTACAGGAAATTAAAATAGGCCAGTGTTGGGGTGACAAGGACATCATCTTGGGGCGGATGATTAGGGCCCCAGGATGAGGGCGTGACCAAATTGTTTTGGGAAAACGCCCTTCTGGAAGCTTCTGAGTGTTCAAGTGCCTCAGCGGCCTTGAGGGAAGGCTGGTTCTACTGTGGAACACTCTGGCTTCAGCAGGAGCGGTAGCACTGCCCGCGTCAGCTAAAATGATAGCGCTCCCCCAACAACCCCGCCTAACGCCCAGCTCAGACAAGCAGGAGGAAATAAGGACCTCAGACAGAAACCCAGCACCTGCCCCCCCTTAGTCTAAGGCGGGGAGCCCAGCCAGGCAACCACTGCCTAACGTCGTCCAGCAGGGGGCAGCGTGCGTCTCCCACAGCTCCACCGCGTAGTGCACGGGGTGCCAGGCTCCTGACGTCCCCTTTCACTGTGTCCTTGTGGAAAAACACCCGCTTTCCAAATGAACGTGTGACCTGGCCGGGGATTACACTGTCTGCCTGTTGCTAATCTCTAAAATAAAGGGCCCACGTTGCTTTCCCCACCCAGTACTTTAGCCTCAGACTCCCAGTACCCAGATCCCTGTGGCTTGTCAGTGTCTTGTCTCTTCCCTTGTCCCAGCCTGAGTGTGTGCAGTGACATTAAGGAACTCTTCAGAGCAACGGTTCAGTCGAAATTGATGAGGAAGAAATGACAGGCCACCTTGAGGCAAGGAGAGAGAGACTTTTTTGACTAAGTCATTCTGTCTTGGTTTTCCCGGCTCAGCCAGAGGCTGGCTGAACAGGACGCGGCTTCTGCGCCCACACCAACATCAGATCTGTCTCTGCTCTGTGTTGCCAGAGGTGCAGCCCCTGAGCTGGCAACATTCACCGGCTGGAACTCAGCCTGAGCCAGAGAACTATCAGTGACGCTGCGAGGCCACACTGGTCATCGTCCCCATTAACTAGAGGGACAGGGCAAGAGAGGGCCCTCCTGGTGTCCAGTGCCCCTGATCAGCACTCCCCTCGCCCTGCCTGGTGGCTCCTGGCTCACTCTGCCTGACAGGCCTGGGTCTTCAGGGGCCTGAGCCCTGCACTTTTCTGCGTCTCCGCCGCCTGGTCCAGCATGGACGCTCCTCTAGCCCCTGCCCCTGCGCTAGGCTACCGCCCCTTCTCTTTTGGTCACTGTGGTCACCTCCTAATGGGTCTGTTCACACAGTGGCCAGATGGGTGCCTTTAGAATGTAAGCCAGGCCACGCCACTTCTGTACCCCAAATCCAGCCGCGAACAAACTGTATGAGACAGGGGCAGTCTGAACATAGATGCATACGGGGTGAAACTTTTCCATAGATTTAGTTGGGATGATGGTGTTATGTTTTGTTTTGTTTTGTTTTCCTTTTACCTTTCCTTATCTTTCAGAGAGACATACTGAAATACTTAGAGACACAGTGAAGTGACGGCGTTTGGGATTGCTTCAAACTATCCCAGTGGCACGTGGAGGTGGGCGCTGGTATGAATTAAACAAACTGGCCATTAACCTGATAAGTGTTGAGATGGATTTGTGGTATATGGGGTTCATTTCTACTTTTATTATTTATTTATCTACTTTTATTCTTTATTATTTATTTATTTATTATTTTATTTATTATTTATCTACTATTATTTCTACTTTTATTTATGTTTAATCTTTCTCTTATGGAAACAAATTCCCAGTTTCCCTGACTTCATCTCCTCTTTTTTGCTCCTTGCTTGCTAAGGTCTCCCTGCTCAAACACACCCATGTCGCATTGTCTATTTAAATGTTAATTATTATGTTTCTTTTCCCTTGCCTGCCGGAATGTAAACATCAGGGATCTTTATTCTTCTCACTGAAGGATCCCACTCGCCTAGAATAATGCCCAGCACCCTGCAGACACTGAAGAAATGTGTGTTGAATGGATGAATTTGTGGAAGGAAGGAGAGAGAAGAGAGGAAGCAAGGATGTGAGAAGGGCCAGGACAAGAAAAATAGCGGATAAGAAGGGAAAAGAGAAACATAGAAGGAACAGGGAGAGGGACTGTGCAGGGCCCCAGCATGATGACAGCCGAGCTTAAACCAGAGGCATATCCACAGCCCTTTACACGGACGGGCTGGAGAGACCCCATAAAAGCTGGTGGCTGACAGGCAGGATGTCCTCCCCAGGGGCCACTTCCTGTACCTGCACGACTCTCTTCGGCACCCCCCTCAACTCCTGCTGAAATCTGCTCAAACGCCACCTTCCCTGTCCCCAGCCCCACCCCCTCTCTCAGCGTGCTCCCCTCAAGCTGAGATCCCTGTCTCCTCTGAGCACCCACAGTCTGTATTCGTCCCCACTGAGGAATCTGGGTTAGCTGCTCCTGGGTCTCAAGTGCCCCGGGCTGTGAGCTCCTGGAGGTTGAGATCTTAATAGCTAGAGATTCCAGAAGCATTTAGCCAAGTGCCTGTGTGTCCTAAGAGCACAACCTGAGCTTTGTCGACAGACTGACACACAGAAGGAACAAAGGGAGGAGAGAAAAAGTCAGGCTCAGAGACACACAGCCCTAGGGCAGCATCCCTGAGAGGCCTCTGGTGGCCGCGGTCTATCAGAGCCCGCCCCTTGCTTGTTGAAAAGCTGGGTGGTGAGCACTTCCTTAGGGGTCGGTAGCTCCATGGACACCACTCCTTTCCCTGGCCTCCCCTCCGCGCCACCCTGGTTACTTCTCTGGGTTTGCTTGTTTTATTCCTCAAGTCTCCAGGCTTCGTGCTTTTGTCCAAGGCCTCTGGCCAGTGTCACGGTTAGACCAGGCCAAGCTCCCACTGCACAGTGGCTGGTATTACTCTTACGGATAAAAGGCGCTTCTGGGGTGACAACAGCTGAGCCCTGGAGAACACATGGATACTTCTCAGGAGGCCAAGATCATGACCAAGGAAGTGTGGGCCTCGACAAGCAAGTTCCAAGCAAGATGGGTCCCATCCCCTCCTCAGTAAGACTCAATCAAATGAAGATGTAGATTAGGGAGAAAGAAAACAACCCTTCACAGTCATCTTTGCATCAAGAGTTCCACTCGCCATCTAATACCACATTAGGGAAAGTAACGCGACAGTTCAAGGCAAGATTGAAATTGGGTTCACCTGCACATCAATTACAGCATGCACAAAGATTGCTGTTTCTTCAAAAGGCTGGCATTGAGCTTGTGGGGAAAATAAGGAAAGGCAGTTTACTTACTCGGAGACCTGGCAGACCGGCCGGTCCATTCTTGCCTTCTGGACCCGTCAGACCCTTTAGGAGGGGGAGAGAGGAAAAACAGAGATGATGGTAACTGCAGAGCTTGCCGTCACAGGTGCCCTCTCACACTCACCGGACAGGAAAATGCTGTCCCAGTGGGGACACTGGGAGATCAGGAGGGAAAAACAACTTCCCATCCCCTCAAGCTGCAACATTTGACAACACGAGCACCTACCTGACCTAACGAAGTACGCTTAACCACCAAGATGTGGGCAACCCCACTCACATGTTTCATGAGCGCAGCGAGGATCAACGCCTCGCACTCGTGCTTTGCTAAAGCGCACACAAGAGCAGCATCTGGAACCCGTGTCTCAGGTCTAAGCCCAGAGCTTTCCCGACACCTCACTGGCTCAGCAGGAGCTGGCTGGGGTTACCTGACACTCGGTCAACAGTGATATGTAAAATGTGACAGCCTGGACAAATGAATAACATCGTCTAAGAAAGATCAGTTTCAATTAAGCAAGGGACGCTGGCACAGGAAGAGGTCATACTGACCTAATTCAAGTCCTGCCCCCCAACCTCCCACGCGAGCTGCTGAAGGACCTCAGTCAGGTCCTTTGGTGTCCTTGAACTTCAGCTGACTCATCTCCGAAGTGAGGGTAAAATACTATTATATATCTACCTACTGAGTGGCTGTGAGGACCACGTGAAGAATGGGTACAAAGGCCCTCCCACAGCACCCAGACCTCCTGACAGCACCCTGATTTATACCCAGCTGAGGGCACCTCCTCGAATAAGGCACGAAATGTGAGTGGGCAAATGAAACCCTCAGCTCTAGCTGTGACTGTATCACCAACTTTCCACGCGAGGTTTGGCCAGAAATTCCCTCTCTGCACTTCAATTTCCTCATATTCCATAAATACTATCATCATACTTGTACAAATAGCTGCGATTGCCATGCTTTGCATAACTATTAATGACTGTATTTAGGTCCGAGGCCTTTTTTCTTATTATAATAACACCATGGCGATGAATACATAAATAGAACATCTGTGCTTACTAAAGGTTTCAATCTCCTTTCCCCACAAGAATTGTTCTGTTGAGCTCAGGGCACACAGGGAGGGAAGACCCCACAGAAGAGTGTTTTCTTTAAGCATCAAGAAATGCCTTGCACTGGATCTGCCCCACTGGCCCTTCTTTGTGACGCTCAGCCTGACAGCAGTAAGGCTACCGGAGCCCGCTTCCATCTCGGAGAAAGAATGCGAGAGGCACGCCTGCTCGGCAACTCCAGCATTTGGGTGCAAGAGGCTGTTTCCATTTAGAGAACGGGAGGCCTTTTCCTCTCGCTGGGATTGCTAAACACAAACTCAAAATTTTCCATTCTCAACAGCAGTCCCTGAAGCCAGCTTCTCAATTTGATTCAATCCAATGAATATGCAGGGAGTGACTGCGGAAGGCCCTGGGTTAGGTGCTGCTGGGGATTCAAAAAAGACAGAAACGCCCATTGATATCAGGACTGGGCTAACAAGGTTTTCTAGGGTAGTGCTTCCTACAGGAGCTCATTTAACCCTCACAGTACATTTGTGGAGGACATCGTGATGATGATGATGGCGGTGGTGGTGGTGGTGGCTGATTTCCAAGTAAGGAGTAAAGCAACAGAGGATCAGAGAGGTTAAGTAAAGCTATCAGTGACACAAAGCTACCTGGTGGAGGAACTGGGACACAGAGCCAGATGCTGTGGCTCATAACTCCAGGCGCCTCCCATGGTCATATTGCTCCTTATGAGATCACACTGCAACCGGGTCCTACTTTAATGTCCCTCTTGAATACCTACTGTGCGGGCCACTCCTCTACTGGGTAGTAAGTCCCACCATGGGATCAACTCTGTGGATTTAGAGACTGGGGAGGTGTTGGCCCTGGCCTTAAGAAGCTCACGGTCCTGGTCTCTCATCACTCTCCCCCACCCCCCTTTTAACAAGGTCTTTAGGCTGTTGGGTTGCTTATCTCCTTCCCAGGGCATTTCATCATCAACACCATGGATGGTACTAAATCCCATTCTATCGAGAGCATCCAGCCTAGAGGACCTCTTCAGAACCCTGGACAGTTCCACCGCGCAGCAGGGCTGAGGAATTGTGGTGTTTGAGGTCCTGAGGGCTCAAGGGCGGTCTCCTTGTCTTGCACAATGGACAGTGTGGGGAAGAGACTTGCAGAGAATTCTCGTTCATCATCTAGAGATTACAGGGTTCGCTCCCAATTATTTCTTTTTTGCATCCTGCCTTCCTCAATCTATGATATCAGTCCGCGTGTTGTCATCCCTGTATCACCAGCCGTAATATTTTGCTTTACATAAAGTAGGTGGCCACCAGCGTTTGAGGTTTCTTCCTTCTCTCCCTCCCTCCTTTATCGTAACAAAGTTTGCATTTATGGGGAGGATTGCCATTATTTCATCCCAGAACTCAGAGTGAGAGGTCAAGAGGGCTACCTCGGGATTCAGCTGGGCTAACTAAGCATTATTAGCTCCTGACTCCTTAGTGGGGCCATAACAGAAGTCATTCTCCTTCACACGTCCCAGGGGAAGTATCACTGCATTGTGCATTCAGGGACGAGGGGAGTATGAGCTTCATAGATCTGGGTTCAAAGCTCAGCATTGCTTCTTAATAGCTGCGTGACTTTGTGCAAGCCACTCGATATCTCTGCACCAATGTCTTCACTGGCAAAAGAAGAAAAGCAACACCTTCTCCCCTGCAGACTTAATATACATGTGTTTGCATATAAAAATACACTACAGCATAGACATTCAGCATTGGCCAGTCACGGATCTGAACTACATATGCGTGTAAGCACAGAGAGCTAAAAATCAACAGCGTGCTCCATCATCTGCATTACCTACCATAGAGCTCACGACAGGTATAAGAATGGTGGGGAACTCTGGACATTGAGCCTTCGGGAGGTTAAGCGAGGCGTCGAAGGTTACAGAGGCAGAAGGTAGCTTTTCTAACCCGAACTCTTGGATATGACATTGTTCAGATTGTACTGGAATTAAACGTCTAAGTTTCTTCCAGGTTTACCCCAGCAAAGCCATTCACATACATCCTAATGAAGAATGGGCATTGATGGCGGAATAGAACCTGATTTACAGATATTTCAAAATAAGAACTGTACTATTTCCTTCAATAAAATACCATAACTTGCAAGAGGGAGCAGCGCGTTGCCAGGTGGGGCAGTTAAATGATCGACCCACGGAACTGACCCGGTTCTTATTCATCATCCTTAATATCCGAAGTCGTGTCACAAAATGATCCCAGTCCCTCTGAATGGCCTCTTCCCAAATGGTTATTTACACATCATTAAATTCTTAATAGAGGTAGAAACCAAAGGCTGAGAGTTCCAAGCCACCGCAACGTCAGTATTAATCAGAAACATGCAAAAAGCCAGTGTGTCCTGGACACGATTCAACTGGCAGTAAAGTGTCCAATATTTTTATTCCATTTTATCTGGAAGGAAACTAAAACACCAGACTGAACACCAGAAACCTTCATTCTGGTCTGTTTGGGACTCGGGGGTCTGGAGACAGGCTGCCCGGGCTTCAACGCCATTCCCACACTTGGGAACCGCATGGTCTGTGACCCATCACTTCACTCTTCAAGGCTGTTTCCTCCTGTGCAGGCGGGTGACACCACCACTGCCTACTGCTCAGGGTGATGGGGTGAGCTTCTAGAATAAGAACGCTCGGTCACAAGAAGGACTCTTATTATTTTCCAGACCTAGAAGTGCCCTGAGCAGACCCTGGGCTGGGGGGCTGAAGGGGGGTGTGGGTCTTACCGGAGCTCCTGGTGGCCCAGGTGGGCCCTGGTGACCTCGTGGTCCCGGTGCTCCCTGGAAACACAAGCCAGGCACACATTAACCACGATTCCCCTTCCATCTGACCTGACCGCCACCACCCATGCCCTCTGCTGCTCTGAGTTTACTTCCCAAGCTCCCAACAGGGACCCAGAGGTACAGGGCTGGTGTCTGCAATCCTGGCAGAAAGCCAACGTGGCACATCACTGAAAAGTTCCATCTGTCCTCAAAGAGCAGTTTCCACCCCATGGCAGTGGCCTTTCTATCCCTGCTACCACCTGGAGCCCACAATGGGGGGCCCCACATTCCTCTTACCTGCTCGCCCTTCAGGCCCTCTTTCTGTACCTGAGAAAGAAACCAGGCGTCAGCAAAGGTGGTGGCATTTTTTCAACAGTCAGCCTCTGCCCGCTCCACAGAGGCCATTCCCATGGCATGCTGCAACACAGCAACTTCTGACTTTTCTCTGTCTCCCGTTTTTAGTCCTGAAAGCCTTGTATCCAGCTTGTGTGGTCAGAAGAGTTCTGCCTTATTCTTAGAGGCAGGAATTCTTCCAACAACCCAATGATGTCTGCCTATGAGTCCACGGTCCCAGCCGCCCAGGACGGTGCCACTTACCACAGAGCCCGGTACGCCAGGTGGTCCTGCGGGCCCCACATCACCCTGCGTGGAAATGAAGAGCGTTCAACAGAGCGCACGTTGTGCCACATTATGTCCCCATCCCCCACCCCTTCGAGGCTCTTGCTTATTCATGCAGTTCCAGGGGGCCACTTCCTTTTCTGCACTCAGCCATACGTGCTGGCGACATGCCTGGTCTGGCTCCCTTCTTGTGCTGGTCTCCAACTATCTGCGTCTAATGCTTATCTGGGCATCAAGCCTGGAGGAGGCTGGCTTTCCCTTCCATGTGCCTCCCCTCCAGTACCTAGATCTGGCTGGTGCCCTCACAGCTATTTCCTGCTCAAGCACAGCCCTTGGTCCATATTCAGTGAGCGCCTGCTTACATCAGGCCCTGCGTTAGCTGCACCAAGACGGGGTGACACCTCATGGCACATCCCTGCTGCCAAGTCCGCGGTTCAGCACACATGGCCAGCATTCAATCAATATCTATCAGATCAATAACTACCACAAATCCCGTGATGACACTCATCCATTTTCAATATGCCGTGATATACAAAGACCGGTTTTGTGTCTCCTTCTCCACTTCCTCCAGGACACCTGGGCAATGACCGTGGCCCGATCAGATTTCCCAGGTCGGAGACACATCTTGGTTCTACGAAGGGCATGTTTGTCAACTGTGGCCACAGAAAAACGGCGACTGCTATCGCTCCATTGCCCTGTCGCTAAAACAAGGACACTACCCATGGCCAATGTCCCCTCATGTGGCTTGAGAACGTCACTTTTCACTTTCCCTAGAGGCTACCTCAGGGAGCACCAGCATTCAAGCAGGAGGACTGACTAAATTGGCATGGGTGGAGGAGTCGTGAATAAATAAGAAAGCATCTGTTAAACCCTAAGGCTAAGGAGGGAGAGGGAGTGGCTCAAGGTGCATCTGTCACCCTTCACTTCTTCAAAGGTTCTACTCTATGGACGGGGCACACTTTCTCTGACACCAAAACTGATACAGTCACAACTGTCCCCACCACGGCCCAAGATTTGGCAAAATCACCTCTCTTTACATAGCAGCGGGTGGTTCCTAAAATCTCCATTGACAGTGTTTTTTAATAGCCTTTAACTTTGAACAAGACCCCCTACTTCTCTTGGCCTCTGTTCTCTCATCTGCAAAGGGAGGGGCTGTAAAGATCAGCTCTATGGCTCCGGGGCTTTCTCACACTGTGAAATATCTGAGATCTGTCTCAGTGACGTTCTCTCACTTGGGAGGCATCCAGCCCCCCGAGCATCACTGGTATCTGGTCTCTCGGTTATTCCAAAGAGTGTCCTAAAAAATACCATGTCCCTGACCTCATCCCCCCACTTCTGCTGCATGCATCACAATAAGCAATGAAAATTCATGTTTCCCAAACAGGAGGGACCCAAAAAAGTCTATACGTGAGGCAGAAGTTTAGAATTTATAGTAATCTCTCTCTCACGCACTCACACTCTCACTACACACACATGTACACACACATGCACATACACATGCACACACACACACACACACGCGCGCGCGCACACACACACACACACACATACACACACGCGCGCACACGCACACTCAGGCAGTAGCAGGAAAGTCGTTACCAGATCCAAGCTTCAATGATCCTTCTCTCTTAATGACTTGAAATAAACTCCTTATTTTAGAATTCAGCACCCCATCAGGGAACTGCGAGGATATATTAAAATCCTGATGCCATGATAGTATGAAAATGTAAATCTCAACTCTAAAAATACTTACACAGAGGGAGAATAATTAACTCAGCTAGAACTGCGGCCCAAGCGAGCGAGTTGGAAAACATCAACGTTCTCCATCCGCCTGTCCTTGCCTGAGGGTTTTTCAGCCTGTCGGTCTGTTTATTTATTTATACCGTGTACCCTGCCTGCTGCTAAGGACTCAGAGTGGCCTTCCCCTCTTCATTTCTTTTCAGCGTCTGCTGGGAACAAGTGTGAGTTGGCCAGTGACCCTCCCCTGGGCTCTGCTATGACACTGAGTAGACGTGATGCGACTCTGGTCGCACCCACCTTAGTTTAGGGGATCCCACCTGCTCCCCCAGCCCCTCCCCAGCTATTCTCAAGCCCGTGTCAATGTCTTCCCTAAGGGACTGTCCACGAATCTGGAGGACAGTTCTTCTCTGTAGGCACGCGCAGGGCTGCCCGTCTCCCCTCTGCTGGAATCCAGCACACATCAATCACATTGCCTTAGTTTCCCCGTGCTGCTTAGCAAGGCTATTATCTTCACTTCGTTCTTAGTGCACCTCCCGGGCCTGCAGAGAATTTGCACGTGCAGTTTGTTCAGCCGAGATACACAAATTCTAAGAGCACGCTCACAGGGCTCAACCTTGTTAAGAAAGGGTCCTACAGTGGATGTCGAGTATGGCAGAAGATACTCTTTATTTTGTTTATGAAAGATCTACCATGTTCTCAGGGTTATTACTCTGGTAAAAAAAAATGTTTTCATGTTGCAGAAAACAGAGAAGGGGAAAGAGAGGAGGAAGAAAAGGAATTTGTAAGATTCTTTTTTTTTTTTTGGTATTTATTACTAGCCTGCCTTAGTCCAAAATGATATAAGTAGTATAATATTTTAATATGTCTAGACATGATATAATAGGGATTTTTTTATTAAATAGGTTTTTATTCCTAAAAGTAGAAAGAAGTTTAAATACAATCAGCAAAACCCCTCGTCCGCTGAGTCCCTGACGCCCACTCACCACCTGTCTGCACGCAGTGCCCAGGACTCCAGCCTGGCCCCCACCCGCCTCTGGGTGCTGACCAGCACGCAGCACACACACCTGCTGGTCCAGAGCCCAGAGGCCCCTCCCACCCCAGGGCTGGGCTCACCTTCTCTCCCCGGGGTCCTGCCACACCGGGAGGGCCGGGCCTTCCCTGGAGGAAAGAAAGAAAAGGAGAACCGTGGGCAGCAGTGAGTGGAAAGGGGCAGAGAGGACGCAGCTCCCGAGCTGAAAGGTGTCTTTTCCCTGAAGGCCCAACTCCCTCAGACCAGACTTCCTGCACCGCGCTTACTGCTAAAAGTTCCTCAAGGAACCAGGTCTCTGGGGGTCCTCTGCACTCTCGCAACATGAAAAACACATTCTGAGCCAGCAAAGGACCTTTTCCCAAGGGACATGAGGGACAAGGGGCAGAAAGCCAGCAGCCAAGCTCTGCTTTGGGCCCAGGGACCGTGGAGGGCCATGCCTGGTGGTGGAGAGCGGCGTCGTTAGGGGGTGCTGAGGGCTGGCGAGTCTCCGGGGCCCAGAGAGGAGGGACAGGCTGCCGGAATCCTGGACCAGGACGAGCTGATGCGACAGGGATGACCAGGCCTCAAGAGCCAAGGGCTGGCGTAGGAGGTGCTGAGGACCAGCCCTCGCTTCTTCGATGCTCCCACCAGGAGGCCTTCTGGGACGGGCCCAGTGGAAGCCCGGGCACCTGACGCTCCCAGCAGAGCAGGAAGTGAAAGGGACCCAGGAGCCACCCCACACTCAGCCATGAGGAAGCCTCTGGAAGGCAGTTAGTTACACAATCAGTGTTCATCCCCTGACCTGATGAGAGATTTTTGTCGGAACTCGTCCTAAAGGAATAAGCAGCGATACCCTCACCAATATGTAGGCAGCCACTTGCCCTTCCTTTTTAGTATAAAGAGCAAAGGGCGGAACAGGACGTAAAGGTCCCATAACAGGAGCAGACCCTCTGGGAAGCTCCCTGTCCCCTGACTCTTCACACCCTCCCTGCGGCCTTCCACCAGCCGTATTTCACCCGCTGGCTGGTTTATTGTTTTGTCACCACCCTCCTGTGAGACGGGGTCTTTTCTCTCTTGCATCGCCATGTGGGTATTTCCAGTGATAAGAGTCAGGCCAGGGACACAGGCGGCACACAATAAATATTTTTAAGCAATAAAAACAAATCAGTTAGGGCACATTCACACCTTAGATTACAGTGGTCATCTGAGTCAGGCCCTCAGTGAGTATTTAAGAAAATGGTTCCATGTTTATGACATAATGATAAGGAAAGGCGGCAAGCTATAAAGAGATATGATTCCAATTTGTGTGATAACAAAAAATATAAATCAGGGTATTATTTCAGGGTAATGAGGCTAGCTGTAATTTTAATTTATGTTAATATAGTATATTAAAATATATTTATAGATCAAATATAATTAACTTATGTATTTAATTATTTTATCTTTAAGCTAATAATAAAACATATTAATTGACTGATACATTGATGTGTTAAATTGTATTATACAAATAAGCATTTCCCTAATTGTTTTCAGGTAGATATATGAGTTTAGGTTTTATTTAGTTTCAACCAATTAACCATTTAAATATTTAAATTTAGTTACTTTTTGGATAATACGTTCACATGGTTCAAAATTTAAGTGCATAAAAGTTGCTTTCCCTTCCCATCCACCAGCCACAGAGGTTCACGTCCTGGGGAAACCAAGAAAGCAAATTATCTGTCCTTCCAAAGATAGTCCATTGTCTATATAAATCATGGCTGCATTTTTTTCCACTCCATTCTACACTTTCCTTTATTTTCCAAACCATGTGTCTTACAGAATACAGCTGTATCAGCTCATCGTTAGGAGTTTCGTTCATTTCCAAGGTTTCATATTATCCCCTGCATCTATACACCCTGCTTTATTCAGCAAGGTTCATTCTGGAACCTGACCTGATGGACACGGTGCGATGAACACATCACTTGGGACATGCACACGTCGCCTACGGCCCTCACCTCCATGATCACACATCACATCCCTGAGGTTAGAGCGGATGTAAGGACGTGTGTTCCCTTGGGGCCCCTCCACTCTTAGGACCATAAGCGGGGCTGGCCGCCGGGTCTCCTGAAGCCCCCAGCCAAGCAGGATGAGGCCGAGGCCTGTGACGTGCCAGGCCTGTCACCCCTGCCTTCTGACATCACTCACCCCAGCGGTGCCAACGCCAC
This sequence comes from Hipposideros armiger, assembly GCF_001890085.2. Taxonomy (NCBI): domain Eukaryota; kingdom Metazoa; phylum Chordata; class Mammalia; order Chiroptera; family Hipposideridae; genus Hipposideros; species Hipposideros armiger. The sequence goes on from NW_017731924.1 coordinate 570,502, forward strand.
CTACCACCTACCTGCTCTCCCGTCTCCCCGTGCTTCCCGGGGAATCCATCCAGGCCTCGCTCCCCCTGGCAAAAGAAGGAAAATGAAGACATGAAGAACAGACGGGCATCCCCAAGGTCGATGTCATAAAAAGGAAAAGCAGTCAAAGGCCCTCAGGGTCCAACGGTGCTCAGCGCTACTCTCCACCAGGCACCTCTGGATACAGACCAGACACACACAGACACACACACACACACACACACACACACACACACACACACACACACACACACACACACACACACACACACACACACACACACACACACACACACACACACACACACACACACCACACACACACACAAACACCAGCCGAGCGTTTAAGTGTATTCGGTGTCAACGAGCACAGTCAAAGGTCAGAGAAACCAGATTCTGCTTTGTATTTCCCAAATCCGTGACAGAGGGAAGGCCAGCGAGCCTCTCTGAACCACAGTCTCCTCATCTCACGGGTCCTCATGGGGGTCAAAGTAACGTGTATGTGGGGCTTGTAAAGTGTGGGCACATCTTATTCATCATTCATTCACCCGGTGAGTGTGTGTGCACACCCACTGCGTGCCCAGTGCCTGCGGGAGGCCTGAGAGCTGTCGGCCAACAGTACGCCGTCCAATGTCCACCCATCTGCTTACGTCCAGACAGAGCCCGGTCTGAATCTCTTCCTCGCTGTGGAACCTTGGGCGAGTCACTTCACCTCTGTGAGACTGTTTCTGTTGACCATGTTTCATGGGATGATGATATTCCCTTCGTTGAAAGATACTCGTGTCTAAGGAATGAGATAACGTGTCTAAAACACCTGCTTTTGACAGGTAGGAAATGAACAGGCACCAGCGTTCTTCTCTCAGACAAGCACTGGCTTTGCTGAGCCAAAGCCTGGAGACGCTGGTGTGTGCCATTCATGTCTAGTGTTCCCAGCTGGCGTCCTTGTCCCCGCGGGCCCTCGGGCTGTCGGTGGAAGAAGGGGACTCCAGAAGGAGGGTTCAGGCTCATGTTAACAGCGTGCCCCGTGGCACTCCAGCAGCTGTGGCTTCCCTCTTTGAGTTCCTCAAATAGAGCCAATTCTTTCTTGTTTCGACATGCTGCTCTCGCTGTCCCCTCTGCTGGCTCAATACCCTTCAGGGCTCACTTAAATGTCACCTCTTTGCCTTTTGAATCCAAATTATCAACTCTATTCTTCTCCACCACGGTCTCATAATTATCTCCCCCCAGCTCTTAATTTGAATTGCTCATCCATGTTACTATCCTTCTCTCTCACATGAGGACATGAGGCGTTCACTCTGTTATTACTGTGTCCCCAGGGCCCAGCCCAGACACATAGTGTGGCCCCAGCTGACAGGGATCGAATGACCAGAAGGCTGCCCATGAAAACTAGTTTGAACTCTACTTCTATTTCCCTATGACTTTATTGCTTATGTGCTTTTTTTTTTTTAAGGTTGGTGTGTCTCTCTCAGGATGTTGTTTTTCTTTAGATAGTGGAGGATTCTTCGTTTTCTGCTCATTTTTGCTGTGCTAGTCTTGGGTGGCCTGCCTGTGGATAATTGATTCTATTTACAATAGCCCACCTTTCGTGGCTGCTGGCCAAGGTGGCTCTTTCTGACAGGTGGGAGGCATCGGTGGGTCTTTTCGGTGTGCACGCTCCCACGCCTTCTGGGAGTTGCTGGCTACCTGGGGAGTCGTTCTCTGTCTTAGTCTGGGGTAAAAACTCATGCTCCCACTGGCCAGTTCCACAGAGATCAGGAGAGGAGGGGCCCAGCTCAGCCCAGTACACGGCCCCAATTAATCACTGACCACTGGGCAGGATGCCCCCACTCCCATCTCCATGGGCTTGAACTTGACCCTCTCCCAGGACTGCAGTTTGGTTTGCAGTTTCCCTCCATCTTGCATCTAGGTAAACGTAATCATATACATTCCATCCTTCACAAATTATTTAAAAATCCTAGAACGATGATGTACGCATTTCTATTTTCAAGCACTACTATGTACAATTCTGCTTTTGAAAAGGTCTTCATTCCATGCGTTTTGGGGTGAACAAGAGGAGAGCTGTCTGTATTTGCTCTCTCTGCCTGGTGATTCCATGCCTGTCACCACATCCTCTCTTCCTCCGAACACTCCGACATTGACAGGCTCAAGGGCCGACGACAGACGAGGAAACTGAGGCCCAGATGTGAAGCCACTTCACCAGTGAGGCGTGCTTGCACTGGTCCAAAACCTGGCTCTCCTGACCCTCGGTCCTCTCTTTCTACCTCCTCACGGGCTCCTGGAGCAGCACGCTGGTCTCGTGCACTGACGCCCAGGGTGGCCAAGCTGGCGACGTCTTCAAATCCACAGAACCGAACTGCCTCATTTGGGAGGTGAGGGAGGTGAAGAAGCTGACGAGCTGAGGGGGTGTCTCCTGTCCAGGGCCACATGGAAACCGAGTGACGGAGCCAGGACCATAGGCAGGACCTCTGGCTTCCAGTCCCGACCTCTACTCCTTGTAGCGGCCCCGCCTCCTACTGGGGCATGTCCCACGGGCTCAGCAAAGCAAACGTGCCGACCAGGTTCACGGCTTGTTATTTCACACGTTTCACCTGGACGCGGAGGGCTCTGCCTGTTGCCCAAGCCCCTGCCGCTAATTCCTTGCACTTGCATTTCAAGATCAGTGGAGCCTGGAGCCAAGATTTCTCCCAGCTGCGACTCAGCCCCGCGGCGGGAGCAGGTCGAGGGCTGGGCTGGACACGGTGTCAGCGATCTGCATCGCTGGTCAGCACACAGACAGTGGGGGCCAGGAGAGACACAGCTGGGTGCTGGCAGACGTGGGTGCTCATTCGCGGGGGACACGAGAAAGCGAATGAGCAGGAGAGAGTGGACGACGGAAGAGGGGCTGAGGGAGAGCAGAGACAGGCGGACAGACAGAGGGAGACGGACACAGGGAGCGACAGGACACACCAGGCGATGGCCTACACAGCAGGGTCTCTAACTGAAGCGCCTTCAGAGGCCCCGGGGGACCAGAGGTGGGGTGCAAACTATAGGGGAGAACAGGGTCAAAGGTCAAACCTGACAGAGGAGTCCCACCTAAAGGCTTGACCCGCAGTTTTGTTCTGTTGTTTGTTTTTATTGGGTTTTGCTGCCACTGCACTGACCATACAAGCATGACAGGGGACAGGGTTTGGACAGCTGGTGCCAGCTTGGTTTATGGCATAGACTGAGGGCTCTCAGGGGTGGGGAAGGGCAGGTTTCGGTGGTCAGCCTCACAACACGGACGCCAACCCTGGCTCTAGCCCTCTCCAGCTGTGTGGCCTTGGACAAAACCTTAGCATCTCTGTGGCTCAGTTTCCCATCCAAACAGGGATGACGTTTCCCTTATAAGGCTGCTGTGAGATTTAAGTAAGCTCGTAGGTGGAAAATACTAGAACAATGCTAAACAGGCCTGTCTGATGAGGAGATGGAAACTTCCTTCTTGCTGATGTAAGAAATCAGAGAAAATTAGCTGGTTTAAGTGCCCATCAGATGCAAGAACTGGAAAGGAGCCTAAGGCGCCTGCAACCCGGCCTTCCTGTTTGACAGATGGGACGATGGAGGTGCAGAGGGGAGGCCAGCTGTGCTCAGAGTCACCCAGGAAGTGAGCGCCAGTCAGAAACCATACCCAGCGCTGAGCTAGCAAAGCCCAGGTTCGTGCTTGCCTCTCTCTCTCTCTCTCTCTCTCTCTCTCTACCCTCTGTATATGTGGCACATGCTGCCCAGCTCTGTTGTAAGGATTTTATAAATATTAACTCACTCAATCCTCACAGTAGCCTTATGTAAGAGGTACAATTCTCAGCATTGAGGAAATTTGGGACTCAGAGGTTAAATAAGTCCCCAAAGGCCACACTGCTTGCAGAGCCCAGGTCTGGGGTTCGAACACAGGCAGGCTGACTCCAGGGTTGCCATAAAAGCTGCCTCTGTGCCTCAGTGCCGCTGCCGGGTGCTGCCTGGGGGGACGGAGGCCGATGGGGACACTGGCTGGACATCCTCTCCTGGACAAGCACCCACACTCAGCACACATCATGCATGTGCACGCATGTACACACGCACAGACACACACACACACGCATGCGCCCACGAGCAAGCAGCGTGGACGGTCGCAGGCACCCTCTTCCTCTTGGCTGTGGAGAGCTGCGCTAGTGACTAAATACCTTTTCCCCTCGGGCTCCTAGGAGACCCTGCGGGAGAGCGGGAGATCAGTAACACAGCATCGCCAGCTTCTCCGTCCTTCAAGCGTCAGGGCCCAGGGACAGGCTGCCCGGGAGTGAGGTGCCTGCCGCCACCCCCGCCCCGATGAAGTCGCCCTCCGCGCAGCAGCCTGCTGTGTCCCCTCAGGCCTGGGCAGCCGCGCAAGGCCCCCGACAGGGTCAGAGGTGAGCCCCAGGGGCTGGCCCCTGGCGCAGGCTTTCCAGGGCCTCCTGGTCACAACTGGAACACACCCCGGTCCCTGAGCTCATCAGCCAGCGGCAAGGATGCAGCTGTGGAGACAGTGCCCACTGCCGCCCGGAGCCTGCAGTCCTGTCGGGATGGTGGAATCCAGGAATGGCCCCAGCACTGAATCTGACACCTGAGGCCCTTTCACACCACCTTCCTCCACCTGCCCCAGGGACAGGGGCACAGCCCGTCCTGCATCCACCCCGCCTTCCTCAGGGGGGATTCCCTCCCCTCTGTGAACAGGCTGCGTGTGGGCTTCTCTGACCACAGGCTCCACAGCAGCGTGCCTGCCCCACGCCCCTCCCCCACACACAGCCGCTGTCCGTCCTCCCTACCACACGGTCCTTCCCCACAGCACTCAGCCCCGTGACACACCTGCCGCCCCCAAGGGCAGCGCCTCCAGTCCTTCAAGGTCATAACCCTGAGTCTGGAACAGTGCCTGACACGTGATGCTGCTCATAAACGCTTGCTGAGTGAATAAACGACTCAGTGAATGACTGGATCAATCACTGCTCAGTGCGGCATCTTCTAAGTCAGGGCCCCACCCAGATGTGCAGGGGACACAGTGAGATGGGGGCCACCAGCACCCGCCGATAGAACCACAACCTCCCCCGGGTCAGGGTGCACGGCCCCGCTGCAGACGCTGGCTGGGCCCCGTGTTACTACGGGAACCCCCGTGTGGCCCCTCTCTGTCCTCTTCTTTCCCAGAGAAAGGACCTTGGACATTCTCTGGAGAGGATGTTAAGGGAAGCAGAGACGGCCAGGCCCACTTGTGGATTCTGGGAATCACACACCCACCTTCGGTGCCTGGAGGGGAGGTCCAGGGCCACAGCCATAGGACGCTGTCCCCGAGGGCAGAGGGTGTGCTGACCACTCGGGCCGGTGGATCAGCTGGCCTCCATGCCACTTTACCTCCATCCACACGGAGATCAGAGGGCGTGATGCCTCTCAGGCAACGCCCGCTGCCTTGTTTGCAAATGACCCATTACATGGCCCTTTCACTTGGAGATAGTCTCAGATCTTTCTTAACTAGAACCAAGAACAGGCTTTGACACCACTTGGCTCCTGACTACCACACCTGTTTGTTCATCACTGCCTTCAGTGGGTACATGGTCATTAAACACCCGTCACCTTCCTGGAACTTTCTACAGGCTGGGAATTAACAAGGACACCGCTCCCTTCCAGAGTGGTGGGCTAGACAGGTGGGTGACAATGGCTTCTCTAGGTCAAGTGCCAGCAACGCTGTGGCTTCTGGTAAAAAGGCATATCCTCAGGCCCCACCGAAACCCACTGCTTCACTGCAGTGGGTCCTGGGAACGGGCATTGAAATTTATTCTCCAGGAGATTCTGAAGTTCCAAATGTCGACGCATTTCTGGCCTAAGACGAGACCAACACTTCACTGCCATTGACGTGTCCATGACAGTGGGTCCTCCGTGCACAGAGGCAGGTGGGGGACTTGTCAGGGAGCTTGGGCCCCCATCTCTGGAGAAGAGAAGAGAGCCCTTTGCAGGCAAGCGCCTTTACTTACAGGAGCGCCAACGTGTCCAGGAGGTCCGGGGAGTCCCGGGGGTCCTTGGGGTCCCTGCAGCATTCACAGAAAGGTTTGGGAATGGGAAGAAGAGGCAGAAGCAGAGGAAACACTCAGTCAGCACCAGGCTTGGGGAGAAGACCCTCTGCTTCTCACCCGCCACGTGCTGCCATGCTGCTCACAGGTCTCACCAAGCAACCGCACCCTCCTGCTCCTCCTCTGTTTAGAGCTTACGCCATCGCCCGCCTGGTGGAGCCAGGATTCACACCCCGTCTGCTCAGCTTCCAGGAAGAGCTGGCAGTGTGCCGGCTGAGCTCTAATGAGGCCAGTGCAGCAATTCCCCAACCCTGTGCCCCTTGCCCCATCATCTGGCCAGGATATGTGCACAGCATCTGATCAACACGACTGGTTCCTGTGCTCAGCAGGCACCCTTGGCCAGGGGGCCAGGACGGTCTGGACAAGCCCTGACAGAGCCCAACAGGAGTCTGCAGTGCCCGCAGGCAACTCTGCCGCCTGGACCATGGATTGCCACAGCTTTTAAGCGACTAATTTGGCAATATCTGTTAAAAGCCATTAAAATCAAAATGTGCATTTCCTCAGCCAAAGGGACCCCAATGTTTGTAATCTGTCCTACTGAAATGAAAGCATAGGGAGAAACACACATACACTCACACACATGCACACGTGCATGCAATTACCACTTCACTGATTTTAGTGAAAAACAAATGACATAAGAAACAGCCTTCAGGGTCCATAAATGGGGAAAGGTTATGTAAATTATGATGCATCCACATCATAGAATAATAATATGCACAGATTAAGAGAATGGCCGGTATCTGCCTACTGGTATGGAAAGATGTCTCTGATCTCTTGTTAAATGAAGAAGAAAATGGAAGAATACAGTATGGTTCACTTTTTCTAAGAATTTAGGAAACATAGTACACGCGTGGACACACACACCCATGCATGCATGCAGTTACATGAGCAGGGTCGGCAGGGGTGCGGCGGGGCATCTCCCTACACCTAAAGCAATGGGTTTTGCATCAAGGCTTGTGCATTAGGCACATGCGGCGAACACGGCTCAAGGGACACTTACCCGCATGCCCACCTCGCCCGGCAGCCCCGGCTCTCCAGGTTCCCCCTGCACATACGAAACAGCGCACCGTCACAACCCAGCCGGACACAGGCCCAGCCACGCCGGGCCCCCCAAAGCCTCTGGGGACATCCATTCCTGGACCTCAGAACTCGTCACAGATGCAGTGTAACGCCCAATGGTCAGAGGCCCCGGCTCCCACAGAACCTCCTTCTATCAGCAAAGGAGCTGATCTTCCCCGCGGGTGCTGTCATCTCAAGCCCCACTCGCTCCCGCGCTGGAGGTCAAAGAACTACATTCGGACAGAACAGTGCCCAGTGGCTGGCGTGGCACTGAAGGCCTTCTTCATGGAGGAGGGGAGTTCGAGGGGTCTGCAGCTTCATGGAACTCCCCTTTTTCTCCTAGTCTCCACCGCAGACCTCCTGTCCTGAAGTGCTAAAGGCTGTGGGCTTAGGAGGCTCCCATAGTCAGGGCTCCCACTCCGAGACCTGCTCATACATGGCTGGGGACCTCAAAGGGAGCAGAGAAGGGGGACACCCAGAACGGATTTCCATGGGGGTTCCTGGTGGAGAAGGGTACCCCTCTTCCTGCGGAGCAGGCTGACCTCCCAGAGTAGAGATCGCTTTTGCCTGAGTCTCTGGAGCGTGTTTCAATGCAGAGATAGAGTAGGGGTGCCGATAAGAGGGGGGCTGGCAGGCCACCCAGGGTCTGGGGCACTGCTCGGGCCCCACCCCAGCTTCTCTAGCTATGAACCTTGGACCAGGACATGGTTCCAAGTCTGGGCATTGGGGACAACAAGACCTCCCATGTAGAGCAGCTTGTCCACTGAGAAAATAGCTTCCGAGGACACACAGGCGATGCCCAGTAGCAATAGAGGCTGCTGGTGTTGTTATACCCATTGGGCTGCCCTCCAGGGATCTGGGGAGATGCTGGTACTAATGAGCCCCAGCTCCGGCCTGGGCCTGGCAAACACCACCCCTCCGGAGGACACGGGGCTCTGAATGGTGGGTCTCAGGCCCAGAGCTGAGATGCGGGAGGGTGGGAGGAACAGACGTACCCGGACTCCTTTGCTGCCGTCTCTCCCAGGGGGACCGGGCGGGCCTAGGGAACCCTAGGATGACAGAAGGAGAGCAGTGGTTAGGACAGGATGTGGACAACACTGGAGACAGTGTCCTGGAATGCTGGGTAGTGGACACAGTGCCAGCCAGGGGTGTGGCCGAGACTATGCCAGTCAGTCAGCGGGTGGTCCCCCAACCTGTAGCCTGGGGGACACATGACAGAGTGTAAGAAATGCAGGTTCTCAGGCCCCAATGGAGACCCACTGCACTGGTAGACCCACTACCTGTTAACAAGACCCCCAGGTGGTCCATATGCACCTGGCAGCAGTGGGACCCCAGGCCCACGCCCCTGCCCTGACACGCAGTGTGGCCACCTCGCTCCAGGCTCAGAGCCACACGTGTGAAGCAAGGCACTGGGCTGGAGCAGGTCCTGCCCCTGGGCCCTGTCCACACCGGGCAGGACTGCACGACTTTTTGTTGGGGGGCTGCCCGGGCATTGCAGGGTGTCCACCAGTAACCCTAGATGCCTGTGGCATTCCCCAGCTGTAACAACCAAAAATGTCTTCAGTTACTGCCAAATATACCCTGGGAAGCAAAACCACGTGCCACATGAGAAGCAGTGGGCTCAAGCAGGTAATCTTTTTAAAAACCTGGAGCAAACTCCATTTGAATGAATCACATGCAGAAGCTGGTGACAAACACACTCCTGGAGCAGCTGTGGGTGGAGAGGGGACCTGGGCCAGGCTGCTCATATCCCCCCACATACACCTCCTGGAGAGGGGCTGGAGGCAACTGAAAAACAGGGGACCCCAGGACCCCGAAGCCCCCGTGCAGCTCCCACACCACCTGATTCAAATCACGGATTCCACTGAGCCTGCCAGCTCAGCTCCCCCCTTCTCTGTCACTTCCGTGTGACACTGACCAAGTCAATGCCTCCTTCTGGACTTTTCCATCTGAGAAATGAGGGTGTGGCCATTCCGTGGAGTGAGCTGATGCATCTATAGGTAATATTCAGAAACCACTATGTGCTGAACCAGTGGTATTTCATATTTCATCTCATTTAGTCCTCATAACAACCCCGCCAGATGTCTCTTATTTTCTCAAAGGCACGTCAGACATTACCTATTTCTAGTGTTTATCTACAGATTCAGACATGTGCATGTATGTGTATATACAGATACACACACACACATTTCCTTTTAAAATTTCTATGAAGTGTCATCTACGACCTCAATATTCTAATATAAGTCAGCGTGCTATTATAGAAAAAGACAGACAGACAGACATGTCGACCCTGGCATCACACAGACGTTGAGTCTGTGCTCCAGCTCTGCACCCTGTGCCACGCCTGTAGGCTCCGTGTGTCACTCGCTTCTTGGCTGAGTGTGGACAGTGCCAGCGGCAGGATGCGGGGAGGTCTGGGGAACGCAGCACATGTCCTGCTGTGGGGACAGGACGGGACTCCTGGTGCAGTCCATCCTCCGGCCCACAGGTCACAGCTGCCCGGCCCACAGTGACAGTGGGACCGGGTGGACACACACCGTGACCAGGGAAATACCACCTTCCAAACAGCATGCTGTGAGTGACACGCTGCCTGGGACGGTCACAGCAGACGCACAATCTCGCTGTCTCTGAGGGATTTAACAGCGGAGAGAAGGGCACTTGCCCTCACACAAAACACTCATTTGCCAGAAAGCAGTATTTGGTTCTCAGGTTTGGAGCCAGCAGGCCCAGTCAGCTCCAGTCCTGGACCCCGGAGGGATGAGTGATGGTGGGCAGAAACTTCCAGAGCAGGTGACTCCAGGCAAGGCAGCTTCGTGGGCAGGCACCATGGACTTGGCGGGCTGAGTGGCAGCTCCCGCCACCCTCACTTAGGGGCGCGTGGGCCACCTCGGGCAACTTCATGTCTGAGTCTCAGGTTCCCTCTCTGAAAAAGGGAACAATCACAGCCACTGTGCAGTTTCGTAAGTACTAGTCACCTCCACGGTGCTTCATGTAACGTTTCCAAAGCGGCTCTGGATGGTACAGTGTGGTCTGTAACTAATGTGGGAGGCGCTGGGGAGGGTTGGGGTCTTTAGTCAAGTGGGCTTGTGAAACGCAGTTACCCTGCGTTAACCAGGCAACTTTATAGCTGGCTTTCCTGAAGCCTTACCTATGCTCTTGTTGGTGATGCTTCTCCACAGCGACCTTGTCCCCCGACCTTCCCATGGGCACGAGAGAGGACTGCAGTGGCTCCACGCACATGTGTGTATGGGAGGGTAGGGGGTTCTGCTTCTCTGCGCCTCGTCAGGGGCAAAACTGGTCCTTTACAACTCATGTCAAGAGGACCAGGCTGCCATCTGCAGAGGTTCCCAAGTGCGAGGAAGGAGTCAGCCTTACTTACAGCGTCAGAGGAAAGACGGCGACAGCCTCTGACTGGCAGGCGTTGTGCTCGGCGGGGCCATCTGCAGGGGGCGGTGTTCAGAGACAGCTGGCTGTCCCTGGTGGGCTACAGGGGGCAAGTGAGCCATTGGGGGCGTTTCACAAGGGGGAGGGTTGTTCCGTGTTAGGGCCTGTTTACTTGGGACAAGTGGGAGTCCACAGGGTGCTTTCTGGGGTCACACTGCCATCGCCATCCTTGTGACGGCGGGCAGCTGGTGCACAGCAGAATTTGTGTAAGTAGTCCCCCAGCCCCCCCCCTTTGGCTATTTCAAAACTCAACCATCCAGGCACTGAAAGAGGGGACCAGTGCAGAAGGAAGGGATCTCTGAGGTACCGCGCATGCGCCGGCTAGACATCAATTAGCATCGTTTTCGTCAGCACTAACGGCAGCGCCAACAGTGACACTGCAGTGGTGCCAAAGCTGCTGCTGCCGGCTGCCCATGCTCACCGCACATCTACCACGTGCCAGGCTGAGTGCTGCCCGGAAGTCAGTGCGTGTAGCTCAGCCCCACAACAGCTGTGCAGCAGATGCAACTATCATCTGCATTCGGCACCTTATGAAGTGGAAGCACCGTCCATCATTTCCCCAAAGGTACAGCATTTGCACGTGAAGAGCGCACTTGGGGGTCAGAGTCTGGCTCTTCGTGTCCTCACCGCACTCAGCAGCATCTGTACGCACAGCAGTCGCAGGGCGCTCAGCAGTCCTGCAGCTAAGGGTGTTTATCCTCACTTCACAGGGGCACACGGGCACAGAGGGTCTGTGCCTCTCTCATGGTCACCAGTGGTTTACATGGCGGGGTGAGGTGAGGGTGGGGGTGGCAGCTGATGCCTGAGTGCCCAGCCTGGCTCTCCCCTCCCCTGGGGTCTCGCCCTGCAGCCCAAGGCTGCCTTCCCTCCATGGGGAAGTACTGCAGCTCCTCCATCTGCCTCTCAGGAATAGGAGCTGTGCACCAAGCCAGGATGCGGGGGTCAGCACTGGGCTGGCTCAGCTCCCGGGGGCCCACCTGTCTCCAAGGCCCAGGTTTTAGCCCCTGCCCCATACTGTGCCAATCTGAGCAAACGGCAAGGCAGGGACACCAGCCCGCTGAACTCTGCTTCTCTACAATTCTAGAGCTGAGTTCAAGGTTGCCCCAAAGGGGGACTATCACAGAATAAGGACTTTCCCTGGAAATGCCCTCGGTGGTACTTCCCTCCAGAATCGACCCTGTTAGGGTGACTGGATGCCGAGTTCACCCCAGGGGTCGATTACCCAGGAAAGATGGCGGGTCCTTGAAAGGCCAGTCTGTCCTCTGGCTGCTGCTGCCGGTGGGGACGTCCTATAGCTGAAGGAGGGGCGGGGGCCTCACTGGGCTCCCTCCTCAGGAATAAACGGAGCTGGGATCAGGGCATTGGAATTCCCAGGACCTGATACAGGCAGCCAGAGGAACCCCAGAGAGTTCCAGAACCTTCGCTCTGCCCACAGTTGTCACATGTCCAGCCTTGCTGGCCCTTTCTAGTAGAAGCCCAACAAGTCCCTGTGAATCTGTCTCCTTCACAAGACTCTGCTCTGTGAGGTGAAAAGTCAGGACTTCATCCCCTCCATGTTAGCACTGCCCGCTGGGCAAAGGGCCCACCAGTGCTCTGTCCTTCCGTCCTTTCCTGAGCCCTGTGGGCTTACGGAAGAGACAGCGGGGAGACCCTCCCCCTTTAAAATTAGCCCTTGGGGTATGAAACACCCAGGAACACAGGGAATGCCAGGGTGTTGACAAAACACAGTGGGCTGAAGACCCAGCAGGCTGCAACTTCCAATCCTGCCGCCATCGCTCAGGACTCAGGCCTTGGCCAAGTGAGTGACATGCTGAGTGTCACTCCGCGCAGGGACTGTGAGCCTGGCTGCAGGACCTGTGCTTCCCAGGACACAGGCAGCTGGGCAAACTGGTTTCAGATGGCCGAGGTCACAGCACCAGCCACATCCCCTGGGCTACGGGGGTGGGCTACTTGCTGTGTGATCTAGCACACTGACTAGCGGCCTCCAGAGGGGTGAATGTTTTCTCTGTCTGGGAGGGTAACACCTCCGTGAATCTGATTTCACGAGTACATAGTTAGGATAACCAGCCAGAACTGGAGAACATTCTGAGAAACTTCCACACTCAATCACCATCAGATCCATGCATTTCATCAGACAGGCACTTATGAAAACCGTGACCCCAAAAAGTCAACCTGACCCAGACAGTTCATGTTTTAGTGTCACCTAATCTTCATGTCACAGACCACCACCATGCTGCGGTGACACACCTTCCACAACCCTCCAGATGTTCTAACCATCGGCTGCCTATGGTGGCTTTGGAAACAGGAAGGAAGTTAGAGCCCCAGGCAGCCCACTCGTGTCCCTTCAGGAAAGTCACTCAACTCGCCGAGCCTCAGTTTCATCATTTGTAAGGTAGAGAGGTTCACGCAGCTTTGAGGTGAGAAAATGAATGTGGACACAATTTATAGAGTATAAAATAGTATCAAAGTCCCAGTTGTTTGCATTCTATTGAGAAGGAAGAACACTTTCTCGCATCGGTTGGGTGCGTCATTGAAGACAACAAAAGACTGGTGGCTGCCCGGGTGAGGTCAGAACGGGGAGATTTTTAAAGGGAATATGTGCAGCTAAGGACCTACCATAAAGCACAGAAAGACAAGAAAGGCAGGAATTGAAAGGAGGGGAGGAGAATGTGGGGGGAGGAAGAGAACGGGAGGGCGTATGCATGAGTCCCAGCTGACAGCAGCATTTACAAACACTGGGGACCGTCGTTATTCTCAGACGCTCTTCAAATCGTTTGGATGCAATGAAGAAAGGAAAGGCCACCCTCCAGCTCTAAGTCAGCCCCCCTGGAACGCGCCTCCTGACACCACCCTCCAGGCTGCCCGAGGCTCTGGGGGTTACAGGCGTCCTCCTCAAGGGACAGCGCGCTCTGCCATCGCACAGCTGCTGGCTGCCCCGGGGGATAGGACCTCACTGATGCCGAGGGCTCGGAAGACGTCATTTGGCGTACAAAAATGGAACACCAGGCTGGTGTAATGGTAATTACACTTAACATTTACGAGCACTTTTTACAAATATAACTCATTCCTCTTCATTAGCTCATTTCATCAGTGCAGCAGCCCTCTGAGGCAACTACAATTACAGTCGCCAATTTATAGACGAGGGAAGCAGGGGTTACAGGGGTGGAGTGACTGCCAAGCGTCACACAGCTGCAAAGTGGCTAAGCAGAGGCTGGGCCCAGCCAGTCTGGGCAGGGTCCACGCCCTTAGCCTCCCCTCTTCCTAGCCCAGCTGTCCAGCAGTCCGTGTGCCCTCCCCATAAATGCCCTCACCCTCCAGTATGCAGCCCTGGGTCCTGTGACTGGTCCCTTAGACTTGGCAAGCGCCCGAGTGTCAGATGGAGCTGGGGAAGAGTACAGACTTTCCTCTTCCAGCTCTGCCTGGGTTGTGAGATCCCGTGGACTCAAAACTTCCCCCAGCGTGTCCTTCAGCACCACGGACAGGGTCTGTGGCGTCTTGATTCTAACGCTCAGCATTTTGTCCCCAACCTACAAGGCTATTTGAGGGTGCAGAGAAGCTAAACTTATTTTACCCTATACCCTTTAATTATTGTAAAAATAGAAGGCACTCAACCACGGCTATCCAACTCGATAACCATGAATAATTCACATTAATGCACAGGCTAAGAATAGGAGATTGGGGGGAGACATGGGGGGGCACTGATTAAGCCAGCCGTGAGCAAAGAGAAAGGGACCCAGAGCTAGAGGCAAAGGGCGTAAACTTATCTTAGAAGTTTCACACATTCAGACACACACACATATAACTTGTACTTTATCACTCAGATGCTCCACTGTGCAGTGCTTACATAAAATGGCTCCCCCAGGAGCGTGGTTTTTGAGGGTCAAGGGTTCCCAGCTATGAGCATTGCTCTCGGGGAAGGGCGGGAAGCTGGCACTGGCCAGCGCAGTGATTGAGAGCGGGGCCCTACAGTCAGACTGACAGACACAGCCTCTGCCCCACTCCCCCACCGGTGACCTTGTGTGACCTTGGACATGACCCCAGACTCCTTGAAGGGGCTGCAGGAGACTGATACTCATAAGCCGAGCAGCCTGGCACATATCTACAGGTCGGTAACAGGCTGACATTATAATTCTTTCCACTGCATGGCAACTTCTTTGAGACAAAGTCACTGGACCCTTCCAGATAAAATCACCAAGTGCTGGCCATGGAATGCCGATGGCTGCTGTTGCTCATGTGCCCATCCTATCCTTTCAGAAAGAGCTGGTGACATGAAAGGGTGTGCCCTCTGCTTTGCTAGGACACATATGTCACTTATACCAGAGACCCCTGGTGCATAGGCGCATCTCACGGTTCCTAGGGACCTTCCTGGTCACCGCTCTGAAAGGGGCCAGCAGGAAGAACACCCACATGCGGCACAGCCTTCTCTTTATTCCCCACCCGCCTCTGCAGCCCAGTTCTAGCGCCATGAGGTCTTCTCATCTCACAACTTCAAGCGAAGGTCACGATGACTGAATACTCAGGTGCCCACCCGCCTGCCGTGGCTCCGGCAGCTGCTTCAGGCATTCGGTGGAAGTTTCGAGACGCCGGCATCCTGGGAAGTCAGGACAGCTTTGGCTACTTGTCTGGCTCAGATTCCTCTTTCACACGCCTGTCTTGTCCGATTCATGGTCACAGTGAAAACTGAAGAAAACCATAAACGACAAGCCACCGATGTCTGCGTGACCTAAAATTCTGTCTGCTACTGAGCTGACCAGCCCAGTAAAATTCAGCTGAGTTTCTTATATTTGCCCACTATTTTTTTCTGGCGCACCATGCTGTGAAATCTGAGCACAAAATCCATAAGAACTTTTATTTATTGCCATATGGATTTCTGTGAAAATGCTTAAGAAAGGATTTTTTGGCTGTTGTTGTTTGGAGGTCCCCCCCCTCTAGCAAATGCTGAGGAATGAGTTGCTGACCCAAGCATGGCTCTGTGGACACTTTGCCCCAATTTCATCCCCTGTGAGTCTCTAGGGCCCTCACTGTCCATGCACTGTGATCCAGGCTGTATAGCCCTCTCCCTACTCTGTCTGTTACTTTCCACGCCAGGGACTCGAGCAAGCTGCCCTGTCCCACCGCTGTGCCCTGGTCTAGGCCAGTCCCCACCTGAAGGCCTCCTACACCCCGACCAACTCCAATGGCAATGTTAATACGAGCTGCTATTCTTCAAGAAAACAAAGTCCCCAGCAGGAAGCACACTGCTTCCTGAACCTGAGCCGCTGGAGATGCTGGCTTAGGGGGGCCTTGACTCAGCCTGGCAATGTCACTCCCAAGGATCCATTTTGGGCTGACTTCCGAGTGTCACCTTCACCCTACTCGAGCCAGCACATTTCATGGCAGCAAAATAGCAGGATTTCCAGGTGCTCGTCCTCCCAGCCTCAGGCCCAGGGGGAGGGGCACCTGGCTGCTGGTTTCTAAGCCAAAGCACGGAGAGCCTGTGGTCTGAACTGTACAAGTCTGACTTGATCCCTGCGCGCAGGGAGCCCAGTGCCCGATGGCTGAGACCTGACTCCTGCTAGGGTTTTCTCTGGTCATCATTTACCAGGTGACCTGCTAAGTTCTATCCATGGACACACTCATGTAACCCTTACATCAGCCTTACAAGAGTGTTTTGTTGGTTCTGTTATCTTCAGTGTACAGGAGAGGAAACTGAGGCACCAAGAATTGGAATGACCTTTCCAAAGCTATGAGGCAGGAAAGGCAATGCCAGCTCCCCGAATCCTGGCCCTCAGCCACTGCCACGTTCTGTCATCTGGACCCCCAGCTGTCACCAGCCAGCACTGAGCAATCCCCCCCATGCCGAGAGAGAGGGCGCGTCCCTCCTAAATCATACTGCATTTGGACCTCACCCATCCCAATTGTGAGAATACTATATTTAAAAGGGTTGTCCTTATAGTAAGATCCAGACTTTGCTTAAATGTTTACAGATGCACTCATGGTGTAGCACCACACAGAGTGACTAACAAGACATAAGACACCCGAAATCCCACTACCCAGTGTGTAGGTCATGTTTGCTGCACACGCGTGTCTTTTTGTGTGAGGGCACGCGGTCTCCTAGTCTGCTGTCCCATGTGTACGGTGCTGCACGCACATCTCCACAGCATATGGTCCCTGTAACGTTCACTGCATCCATCTGGTTGGCTTAATGCAATTTCCCATCAGGCTGGTCCCACATTGTGTGGTGGTTGTATTTGTCAAGGGTACGGGTAAGGAACAGTCAGCTTACGGTCATTTTGTTTCCATTTTTCCTTCATATGAGTTGTGCTTATGGTAGCTCCCCAGATATGCTTTGGTTCCACTGTCTAAGCAGCCCCCAGCAGCACAACACCAAGCATCCTAGGAAACTCTCAAAGTGCTTTTGCTGATGTGACTGCTGTCTGCTCCTCCGCCCCCAACACCACGTGCCCTAGGTAGTGTCTCCTGTCAGTGTCGTCACCCTCTGCGTGTGTAACAGCATAGGGGACACAGAAGTGTCACAACCTGATTCCCTCAAGGACCAGTATGTAGAATCACACTCTTAAAAGACAACCTCATGACCAGAATTTGTGTGCACGTCTCCTCTACTGAATGGGTGAACTGCTCCCTAGAGGGGGACCAGCCCAGGTTCTACAGCTCTGCGAACCCAGCACGCTCCCACATACTAGGTCTGTACATGCTACCTAAGAATCACGTGTCATGCTCCTGGAGTCTAGCAACAGCATCTAGCAATAAAAGGAAAAGGAATGAAAACAAGGGACAGGATTTTAGTGCACCTACCACGTGCCAGGGACTAAGCCAGGTGCTTTCACAGGCATGATCAACCTCCGATACCCCCCGATAGTCCTCAGGGGTGGGCATCAGTGGCCCTACTTTACAGATGAAGAGCTGAGGCCCTGAGAGACACGAAGCAAAGATCACGCAGCCACCGCAGACCTGGGATCCAAACCACAGCCACCGACTCCCCCAAAACGTGCTTTCCTTCCATCGCCTGAGCCCACGTTTGAGCAAAACCAAGGCTCCCTTTACCCTCCTTTTTTTCCAGACACCACGACAGGAGCCCAACCCCAGGACTGCAGGCAGAGATCTCCCCAACCCCACATGGGCAGGAGCCCTGCAGAGCAAAACCGGAACGGACGCTCCGGCTTCCAGACACCAGAGGGCGCTGCGGGTCCAGGAAGGGGGACGCCGCCGAGGTTCCTCCGTGGAAGGCTCTGGTTCCGCCGGGGCAGAAGGACCCTCAAGACGCGCAAGGAAGCTCACTGGACACTGCACACTGCGGCCTCGTTTTTGTTCTTTCTAATTGTATTTCTGTTTGGGGGGCTCTCCAGTAGATTCTGCAGACCGCATTTCCGTGGAATATCACTAACTCGGTGCCCACCCAACGAAGCCTACACCCACGCATCTCGCTGTGGTTCATTTTCTCATCACGGAAGAGCCAGGGGCAGGAGGGGCACCGCGGTCACCACCCCCTCCCTGCTCTCCCTGACTTCACCCAAGATGCTCCAAACCAGCCCAGAGCAGAGGCTATGTGCCCCCACCACCCTCACCACCACCGACAGCGCAGAAAATTATGACAGAGCAACAAGGCCAGTGTCACCAGTGATCAAGGGCTTGTGTGCCAGGCGCCGTGTCAAACCTTTTCTCCTTGAATCCCCCCCAGCAACCTCATGTGGTAGGAATTGCTATTACCCAGCCTCCTGCCCCTTTTACGGAAAAGGAAACTGAGGCTCAGAGCAGCCCAAGGACACACGGTTAGCCTGCGGCAGAGCCACACTGGAAGCTGGGTCTGCTCGACTTCCGTCTGCGATCCCCCTACCGGATGGAGCTGGTCTCGGTCCTGGAGGATGGAGGGCTGCAACCATCGTATTGGATGCCAGTGTCCCTCAGACACCTAGGAGGGCCCATCCCTCCCTTCCTCACCTTCCATGCCCCCAGCACCTAGGCTGTGGGCAGCTCTTCTAGGGCATCCCCTAAAAGGCTGTCTCCCCCCTCTACCTTAACCTGATTTCATATATATTAAACCGAGGGAAATTTGCCCCCAAAACCCCGTGGTGAATATGGGGTGAGAGGGGCACCAGAGAGGATGGTAGCTTCCAAAATGAGGGGCAGCCCAGGAATGTGGCACCATGCAATGGTCTTGCCCCCAGATAGGCAGTGCCGGGGTCTGGCAGAGTCAGAAATCCAAGTTCTGCAGATTTTTAGCTGTGTGACCTTGGGCCACTCACTCACCTTCTCTGAGCCCCAGTTTCTTCAGCTGCCAGGGGAGAGGTGATTCAATCAGCTCTCCAGCTTTCATTCATTTTAGTAATAGCCAGCGATTGTGTTTCCTAGCCATCTTACCAACTGTGTGACCTCGGGCAGGTCACTTGACCTCTAAGCTATGTTCTCCTCATCTGTGAAGTGGGCATAGCAGTGCCTCCCCTGAAGTGTTGTCTCAATGATGAGACATAAAGCATGCCTTGCACAAATTCTGGTCTTCGCAGAGGCTGATGCACATAATCATAGTGGTTAATCCCAAAAAGACAAAAAAAGAAAAAAAAACAAGAAAACCAGCCAGAATCAGAGTAATATGATGCCTGGGGCCACAGGGCTCCAGTCCGTCCACCCCTTCCCTCTGCAATTACTTGGGAGAGAAAGT
Source organism: Hipposideros armiger (assembly GCF_001890085.2). Taxonomy (NCBI): domain Eukaryota; kingdom Metazoa; phylum Chordata; class Mammalia; order Chiroptera; family Hipposideridae; genus Hipposideros; species Hipposideros armiger. The sequence continues at coordinate 589,759 of NW_017731924.1, forward strand.
TCTAGCAAAGAAGCCGACCCGTGAAGCCCCTGCATGTGTCTTAGTCATCAGTGGCCTTCTCCTCTTAGGACTCTGTCTGTCCCCTTGACCCACCGGGCCCCGTCTCATGCTCGGGAGGACAGCAGGAACCCCGTTCGGGGCGAGAGCCCCATGGGCTCAGGCTGGGGGTGGGCTCCTTACCGACTCTCCGAGCTGCGCCTGCGAGGGCCTTTATGCATCATCTCATCCCACCCCCTCGTTTTTACACACGAGGAAGCAGAGGCTCAGAGAGGAGGGTGACTCACCCCGAATCACACAGCTAGTATGTGGCAGAATCTAGACTTTGCTAAAAAACACCCAACTACAGCGAAAGTCAACCGAGGACACAGCCGACAGAGCCAGTCTGTTCAGCGGGCCTGTCCCTCCCGCCAGCGCTGAACGTGGAGGGAAAATCCCGCAGCTGTGGCTTCAGGTCCTGAATGTGGCTGCAGGTGGAGCTCCGGGCACCAGGGAGGTAGGTGCTTCTGGGAGTCAGGGGACTAAGGCTGCCTGGCCTGCGCTTGACCAGAACAGAGGGAGGCAGACGTGTGCCACTGCTCCGGGAGAAAAAAGGCCTGTCAGTTCCTGCCTGGCGACACCAGCACGTCGTCCGTCAGAAACAGGCCGGTATTGCCCACAAGCACTGCCCAGACCGAGTGCCCGACCTCGGGGCTCCGGCAGTCCCGTTCCTGACACTCAGGGACATCTAGGGGTCCTGGCAAGGCCTCTGCTCTGGTTCTGGGCCCACAGGGACCGGCCTGCTCGCAGCCATCACAGCAGCTGCTGAATCTGAGCATGAGGTTCTGGGGGCTGTGCCCACACAGGAACCATGGGAAGCGGCTGCCGTTACCTCATTTTAGGGATCAGGACACCCAGACCTGCAAAGTGACCGAAGCAGGTGACACTGTCGGCCTAGGTCACAGCTCATGCCACGCTATGAGTCACACCCTCTTCTCAGCTGCTTTGTATTACCGTGCAGTCATGTGTGTGTATGCCCGCGCGTGTGTGTGTGAGTGTGTGTGTGTGTGTGTGTGTGTGTGTGTGTGTGTGTGTATGTGTGTGCACATGAGCTATGGATAGGGGTAAAACAAAGAGAAGTTTATTGCAGAATACATGAAGACACGAAGGAATGTAAGGGAGAAAATAAATACACTCCACAACTTTGCAATCTGCAAACCACCAGTGGTTTATAACGGGGGTTCGCCTCCAGAATCAATCCACCTCTCAGTCTCCCTCTCTCACACCCACACCCTGTGTGTTTTCTAGGTCACTCATTATTCCTTGGATTTTGCACCCCGAACGCCATGCATTATTGAGCCGTACGCTAACTTATTTTACCCTTTGCCTGCTAACAGAGCATCATGGCTGTTTCCAGTTTTGCTCGTAAATTACTGAGAATGAAGTTCTGTACGTGTGCATATCCTTGATTTATGTCCTTAGAATAAATCTCTAGACATGAAAGTACTGAACAAAACAGCACCTATAGGGAGAGAACGGGCTGGCCACGTGGAAGCTGACTCCACAGTAATTCAGCTGAGTGGCACCTGGGTTATCCCACCAGCCCTGTGCCCGGGGCTGCATGAGCTCCCCGAGTAAGGACACCGCCCCGGGGGTCTGAGTCTTCAAGAGCCGCGCATTACGGCTGCCTCTGCTGGGAAGTGGGAGACGCATTTTTAATGGCCAGTGTGAGTGCATCGTGGCGTTTTTAGTGACTGCTTTTTATTTCTCCTTAGGGGTGAACACCTTTAGAAAGCTTTCCTCTTCAGAAGGAGCCCCGTGTCCCAGGCTCGCTCACGTCACCGTGGAGGTACAGAAGGTGCAACATGCACACCTGGGGAGAGTGTTCGCAGGCCTCCCTCCACCTCGCCTCCACTGCCCTGCCTGCCTCGTCCTGCTGCCACAGGTGGCTCTGTCGCTCGTCATCTGCCCTGGAAACTTCTGCGACAATCTCTACTCCCGATTCCTCTGGTCTCCCCCACCCCTCCTCACATTTATGTGGCACCTGCCATTCCAACATTCTTGGCACGTCTGACCAAGCGCAGACCCTGCGATGCCTTCCTCCCGCCGAAGACGAGCCCTGGCACGTGTGGATACTGAGTGCCCTGCAGGCTGCTCCTCTAAGCGCGTCTGCAGCTCGGTGCCCGCTCCTGGGGGCACCATTCTGAACCTCTGCTCGGGAGACTGTGAGCCACCGCTGCCAGCCTGCACAAGCACCCCCCCCCAGTTCCCCACTGCGGTGTGCCCACACCCCTCCCTCTGCCTAGGAAGCTCTGACCGCCATGCCGCTCCATCCGTCGGAGCCAGGGGAGGACGCACGCTGAGGCTGGCACCCTGCCCTGGGGACAGCTCCTCTCCCACTCAAGTGCTTACTGGCAACGGTAGCACACACATGTCCCAAACCCAAGTCCCCCTCCTGTCCCCTAGCCTCCTCCACGGCCCTTGGAGGAGCGTGATAAAAGAGAGGTGCTTACCTTTTCACCCTTTTCTCCATGGACAAAAGGTCCTCTGCCCTAGAGAAGAAAAGCAGAAGGCAAAGGGTGACAATGGGACATCCCCCGGGCATGACATCAGATGTGGCAGCAGCCCCCCGGGGTGTGAAAGGCAATGCTTTCTCATCAGCTCTGCCCAGGAGCCTCTCAGAGCTGGGCACTATTATTCACCGAGTATTGATTCTCGCGAGTATCATCTCGTTTACATTTTCCAACAACTCAACAGTATGGTACTCACTTGTTTTGCATCGAGTATTTTCTAGTGCAACCTTTTAATTTCTTTGAGACTATTGTCACTATATATTTTTGGATTGTTTTCTTTGAGGTTGCTCTTGGGTTTACCATCTACATCTTACCTTATCAGGGTCTACTTCAGATTTACAACTTACTTCCCGTGAGATTTATAAACATACTCCTACACGGCTCTGCTCCCTCGTCCTTTCTCGTGCTATGATTTTTACACCTCGTTGTTAAACACCCACTAACGCGCCGTCATAATTGGGGTTCGCTGTGCTTCTGGAATGTGCAGATGGCTGCCTTTCATCAGACTTGGGGTGCCCTTAGCCACATGTCTCTGAAAACGTCTTCTCCCTCCTCTCCTGGGATTCCCACTGGCCCACTTCCTGGGCCCGCGCTCTGCTCTGAGCCTCTGTTCACTTTTCTTCCTTATTTTGTCTCTGAACTTCTGCTTACATAAACTCTATTGATCTGTTTTCAAGAATGCTGACTCCAGCCAGCGTCAAACCTACTGTTGAGCCTCTGTAGTGACTTTCATTTCGGTTACAGTTTTAAACTCTAGAATTTCCAATTGGTTCCTGTTAACAATTCCCGTCTCTTTATTGATATTCTGTATGTGATGAGTTACTGTCACAATACCTTCCTTGACTTCTTTAGGAGCTGTTTAGAGTTCTGTGACTATAGTCATGGTGGCTACTTGGAAGGCTTTGTCTGTTAAATCCGACATCTGCGCCCTCTCACGGACAGCGTCTGTTGCCTGCTTTTTATCCCTGGGTAGGCGTAAGACAGGCGTTTCGTAGACCCCGCCCCACCCAGCTGACGTGAGGTTTAAACGAGCCTGTAATGAAAGCCTTAAATGAAGCCTGCGAGACGTGTCGCACGGCGCCAGGCACGCGGCGAGGGCTGGTCAACGTTAGCAGCTCTTCCTGTTTATTGTGCACAGAGCAGCTGCTCCCCACCTATGCTTAGGATAGAGATGTAGGCATAAGGGAAGGTATGGCACAGCCGGTGAGCGCGAGACTCAGAGTAAAACAGGTACAGGCTCAAAGTGGGCCTCTGCCAGACCCAGGCTCCGTGACAGGGGCAAGGCGTCCAAGGCTGAACATTCTGTGTCGGTCGCTCCCGGTAGAGAAGTGACAAGACTATGTTTAGAAATCTGTTCTAAGGAGTAATGAGAGGACCCACAGGGAGCCCTCGGGAGCACAGCAGGTGGTGCTTCCAAGCGGTGGGATGGAGCTTTGCGGGGAGGACAAAGTGGGGCTCCCAGCAAGCTGCTGGTTCTCCTAGGGGTGAGGCTTTGTCTTGTCACCTCGGGTTTTCCCAGCACCGAGGACCTGGAAGGAACTAAGTATAAGCACAAATAAAGACAGCTGTCGTTCGCTGGCCATCTACCACGGGCCAGGCATTTAACACACATGCTGCTGAGGGAGTAAATGGGCTTTCAGACGGGTTGAGAGACGTGTTCACGACCACATAACACATAAGGCTGGAGCCAAGGGTAACTGCTGAGGCCCGTCTCACACCAAACTTGTGCTCGTGATGCCAACGCCATGTTGGGAGGGTGGGGGCAGTGCTTCCTCCATCCAGGCCAGGACATGAAAGCAGCGACAACAGCACTTGCTGTGCTCCCTGCACTGCTCTGAGCCATTTACACGTAGGAACTCACTGAATCCTCAACATGCTACTGGACAGTTAATTTTATTACCCGCACTTTACAGATGAGGAAACCGAGGACAGAAAGGTTAAGGATTTGGGTGGAGTCAGGATTTGTTTTCTAGACATGTGGCTCCTAAGACCCTGCTCTGAACCATGACTCGTTCATCTCTGTGAGTCTAACGCACCATCGACTGCATTCAGCCATCAGCTGAAGGATTCGTGCACACAATCTGTGCTAGGCCAGGCACTGGGGACACCATGGTGACAAACCACAGACCAGGACATCAGGGGACCGCTGATGTGGGGACTGAGGACGTGCCAGTCATGTGGGAGCCCAGTGGTGGTAGGTGACCTGGACCTGGGGGCCGGGCAGGTATCCTGGAGAACCACACCCACTTGAGGGTGAATGATGAGAACATGGGAGCCAGGCAGACAGGGGAGGGGCGGGGAGGGGCAAATCGGGGTGGATGGAGGACACGCTTTTTCCTGCGAGAGGAAACAGCACGTGCAGTGGCCAGCATGAGAAATGGCCAGCTTCGGTGTGGGTCACTGCCAGTGTGAGAGGACCGAATTCCGGGGGTGTGGGGGAAGTGGTGAGGGCTGGGGCCAGGCCCACGGGCCTCCTGTGCCCACTGAGAGAAGCCCAGACTTCATTCCGAGGGCAGTGTGGGGCTCGGCGCCCGGCACCCGCCAGGGGGCCAGTGTACTCTCGGTGCCATGCTTGCGTCTCCCACCCCAGTCACTCACCGAGTCGCCCTTCTCTCCCCTGGGTCCAGGAGCTCCAACGGGCCCAGCGGCTCCCATGTCTCCCTGAGGGGTTGAAACCAGAGATAAACATCGTGTAGTTCCTGCATCAGGGCTCCCCAACACAGGCTGCCCACAGCCCACGGCGCCCCAATTCCCTGGAAGCAGCGCATTTTGTCTCTGCCAACTACAAAATGAGGCCACACTTCCCACCCCCAGAAAAGGAGGAGGCATCTGAGTAACTTCCCCAACCTCTTAATGCCAGGAATTAGGGACAGCTTGAGAAACTGACTGGATGAGAGTAACACAAGAGTGTCCCTAGGAACGGCCTGGCCAGTGACCAGGGGCCCAGGAGGGGCGTCAGAGCCCCAGGTGCAAACTCCAGCTCGGCCGCTTAACGTGAGCACATCATTCTTCTGCGGGCCTCAGGCTCCTCTTCTGTGAAATGGGCACGCCATCATGAGCACACACGAGATGAAGAGCACGAAGGGACTTTGAAACCTTCCAGAAGTCAACCAGGGTCCCCGGACTGAGCCATTTGTATGACAAGTCTGTGCCCACGAGGGCCCTGGGCCCTCCTAACTGGCTCTAAAGAGAGGGAGGGGAAGGTGGGGGGAAACAGTGTCTGCAAGGGAAGAAAAGGTTCACCAAAGGCCACGTGGGACTGGAGCCCCGATCGCCTACTGTCCCACGAGCCAATCCCAGACAGACTCGGGTGCAGAACACAGGCGCCCGCATCAGTTTCTTCTATTTTCCTTTGCTCTTGGTATGCAGTTTCATTTCTTCGTCCCATCCCCATCTCAGGCTTTACGCTCTAGAACAAACAGCTATTTTGCCTATGCTGTTCCCTTGGGCCGTAACACCCTTCCCTGCCTTCCTGTCCCAGGCAGCCCCCGTGCATCCCACTGCACCCCGCGGAGGCAGGGCCTCCCACAGAAAGGCACCCGAAGCCCTCCGCAGGGAGCTCGGGGCTGCTCGTCTCAGCTGAGGCGCTCCCCACATGGTATTCTTGTCACGGCTCTCTTCCTGCGGGCCTGCGAGTCCTGGGGACAGGGCTCTCTGTCAGTCATTGTTATGTCCCCACATCTAGAATGGGCCTTGGCACCCACGAGGCACCAGGCCATGACTGTGGACTTGACCTCGGCTACATCTAGGTAGACGGAGCCACTGGGAACCACAGATGTTTACTCGGCCTTAACCATGGCTGGGACCATTTGGGGACGCGAGGGCCAGGACCGCGAGCCAGCTACGTGGGAGCCAGGCTTGTCTCCAAGTGGCCGTATCCATTTCCCTGCTCAGAATTCCTCCCTTCCCGCCTCGTCTTCGCTCCTGGTATTGGGGAGCGGGCTCTGTGCCCGCACAGCCCTGGATCCATTCACCCTCAGCACACAGACACGCCACAAACAACCACCACCTCAGATAAACACGTTCTACTTAGAGGCCCACAAACCCCAGGCCTTGTCCTGTTTTCCTTCATCTGCCAGCTGAGGAGCTGAGGTTACAGCTCAGGGGTCCGCAGTGACGCAGAGAGCCTGCCCTCCTCACAGTGGCCACCTGGCCATCTGTGCCACCCCAGGCTGCTCTCGTTCAGCACCGGGTGTGTGTGTGCACGTGTCAGTGCGTATGGGGGGAGCGGGTTGCCTGGGTGTGAGATGGTGTGTGTGTGTGTGTGTGTGTGTGTGTGTGTGTGTGTGTGAT
>NW_017731924.1:596650-632266 GCF_001890085.2 Hipposideros armiger
GTGTGTGTGTGTGTGTGTGTGTGTGTGTGTGTGTGTGTGTGATGGCATGTGTGCTGGTGTGTGTGTGTGTGTGTGTGTGTGATGGGGTGTGTGTGTGATGGGGTGTGTGTGTGATGGTGTGATTGTGTGTACGTGTCAGTGTGTATGGGGGAGTGAGTTGTCTGGGTGTGAGGTGGTGTGTGTGTGTGATGGCGTGTGTGTGTGTGATGGCATGTGTACTGGTGTGTGTGTGCGTGTCAGTGTGTATGGGGGCAATTCACAGCTCTCTGGGTCTCAGCTTTTTGAGACCAAAACAATGCCAGCCGTGTCCAGCTCTGTAGGGTTATAACCTGGAGAATGATGGAGAGAGAAGGGGGGCCTCATGAGGAAGCACCCGGCTTGGAGCAATTCGTGATTTGGAAAACTTGTGCAAAAAGAACTTCAGGCAGTTTAAACTAACAGAATATGCAGTCTAAACAAACAGACTCTTACAAGCTCCCAGGTGTCTAGAATACAGAGGCCGAAAAGGATTGAGCAGAATTAGCTGAGCACCGAGAGCTAAGCCTGTTGGAACAAACAGGCTCCAAGCGAGGGCTTCTGCGCCCTAACCCTTTCTCGCTCACGTTTTCAGACTGAGAAATGGAGGTTCTGAGCAAAGAGAGCCAGAGGTTCCAAATTTTATGCCGCTGGCTCTATCCTTCTGTGCCAACAAGCACAGAGGCAGAACCCTGTAGGACAGAAATTGAACGCACCGATCTTTCTCCCTTACATACGAGCAAAGCAGACGGCTGCTCAGGCCCCAAACCGAGCCTTTGGCAGCTGCAGAACTGACCTTTGGGCCCGGGAATCCCAAGGGGCCATGAGAGCCCTTTTCACCCTGAAGGAAGAAAAGACAAAACAAACAGGTCAGGCTCTGTTTTCATTTCTCCCCTTTCTCTTTTCACTAGTTGGTTACCCACCCCATGTGCTCCTAAAAGGATCTTTGTAAGACGCATGCTGACCAACAAGCTAAACCAAGTTTTGGGGAGCTAAGGCAAGGCAAGAAAGGTCGTGAACTGCAAACCGACACAGGGAACCTGGACGTCACCTCCAAGTGCAGCCGTCGGCGGAGCAAAGATAGAGGCAAACAAGATGGTACCCGACGGTCTGTGTTACCTGAATACGCCGTCCCTTCAATTAAAAAACAACAACCATGTGGCCTGCTGAAGGTTCGTATAATCATTATTCACTAAAATACAGAACAGGACATGTCTAGAGGCTATTTCTAAATGTAAGCAATTGTTCACTTTTTAAAATATGTGCTATTGGTGTAAAAGATCGTATTTCTTGATGTAAAACTATGACACATGATGTTGTGGGTGCCCGTAAAAATCACCCTACAAAAAACAAATATAACACAATTCATTGCCTGTACAGGTAGGTGTAAGTCTCATCACAGCAGCAAAAAGAACAGTGACGCTGTACACCGCCCATCACAGAACACGTGTGCACTCCAGTCAGCTGTAGCACTTGGCTGCCTCAAGAACAGAGTTTTAAAAATGCGTTCGGAGACGTCATGTACACGTCCAATGGAGAGAAATAATTTGTGTGCTTGACCGCACTCAGCGCCCACTAGGATGCTTTGCGCTCACCATGACGTTTGGTTTTAGACATGGAAACATGGACCCAAGCGTCGTGTACCTAAGAGAACGGAAATGTTTTGTAAACTGAATCGAAGATTAAAACCACTGGAAGCCAAGTCTGCCCGTGGCCCGAGTCTTGCCTCCCAGGACAGAGCGCTCAGACTTCCCGGGTCCCTTGTGCTACATTGTCTATGGAATCCAGGATGCAGGAGGGAGCAGCAACCCCTTCTTAATAAAGTACTTGTTGAGGCTCTTCCGTGTGGCCCCCGCCCACCCACCTGTGCTGGAGAAGTTGCTGGGCAGGCCTGCAGGTAAGCTGCGACTGTAGAGCTTTGGAGGACCATGTCCTAGGGGTCTTAAACCCTCAGTACTCAGCACACTGTGGGCGTTTAATGTTTAATGTCAAAGATAAGGGGTGATTGAGTGAATCGAAGAATGGTTTACCAGGTGCTGCCACCCAGGGTTTGAGGCTGAGAGTTTGTAAACTGGCTGATAATCTTGAAGAATGAGACCTTGTCCTGCCAGCAAGAAAGAGAGGGTGTGTTCCTTTATCCTTCCCTCCCGTCTGTCCATCCCCCATCCATCCGCCCATCCATCCATCCATCCATCATCCATCCACCATCCATCCATCCATCATCCATCCATCCATCCACCATCCATCCATCCATCCATCCACCATCCACCATCCATCCCCCATCCATCCACCATCCATCCTTCATACCCTGATCCACGTATCAAGTCAACCTTTAATAATATCAGGCTATATATCACTAGCTGAAACCACAGACATGTCAATATTCAATCTTGGCCAAAAAGAACTCATCTTATGAAAACAAAGACAAGTAGACATGCTGAACCCAATGTGATAACTGTCACTGGTTGATGGAAGCACAGGCAGTGAAAAGGGTCATAGGGTCTTAGAAAGAGCAGGTGCTAAATAAATACTTACTGAATGGATGGATGGTGAATAATGGAAGGGAGGGAGGGAGGAACGGGGGGGGGCAGGAGGGAGATCATACCGACAATGACTGCTCAGTTTAATAAAATGGTAACAATGTTTAGACACAATTTCTTCTTGGAAAAAAAAGTTTATCAATGTTTAAATTTATATAAAGCTGTTTTTTAATTTTATTGTTATTTTGTTTTGTTTTTATTGTTCTCTCTAATTTGTCATCATGAATCAGGATTAGCTTAATTAGCTAAAATTAAGAAATATTTTAAAGAAAAATTAATAATAATAGTAAACAATAATATAATAATTAAATGACTGTTATAGTGTTCCTTGGGGGGGGGGTTGGAAAAAGACCAGGCACTAGCCCATAAAGGAGGGGAAGTGGGGAAAGGTGTGCGGGAGCCCCACCTGCAAACGCGGAACGAAATCCATCACACCTCCCCCAGGACCGGAAGTTCTTCGCTGGCATGGACATGGGGAGGGAACCGCAGTGAGATGCGGCTGAAGGGCAACTGGGGACCCACCACAGGATTGCTGGAGTGGGGAGGTGGGTGGGAAGGGGGGATGGAGGCCTGCGTTACCCCAGACTTCCCTCCTGGGGGGCCCACACCAGGAACCGCAGGAGCCTCAGCACGACACACCCAGAGCAGGGGCCCGGGCTGGGGAACGCCATGGACGGGACAGAGCGGGTCTGGGCCCCCTCCCTGGCACAGGCTGGCTGTGTGCACAGCGGCTAGTGATCCAAACCTCACAATACTGTACACGTCTCATTTGGGGTCTTAACCGAAAACAAGGATTTGAAGGATGTGGGTTTAGACAGCTGTGTTTATTATTTCACTGACAGCCAAACTGGATCAGCATATTGTCTGTGGTCACCCTGAGCCTGCTGGGGGCTGGAGCAGGGGGCGCTGCCCACCGCTGTGTGTGCCGGCCCTGCTCCCCCAGCCATCTCTCATTCCTAACCCGCCTGGCACCAGGCTCGAGGCACCTTCACTCCACATGCTGCCCAGGAAAAGCCTCAGCTCACAGCAGGACTGAGCTGGCTCCTTTTGGCCTTCCAGCAAAGTGGGCCGGGGTCTGACCACCCCACTGGACAGAGAGCTCCTGGGGGGCGGCCTGTGTCCCTGGCATCGGGCGCTCTGGTGAAAATAACGGAGGGAGGGTGTGATGGAGAACAGAGGAGAGGAAAGGGGCGGGGGAGGCACCTGCCAGGGCAGGTTTATGGGAAGGAAGCTGTTACTGAAATTCTTAGTGTGTGTCCACTCTGCTGAGCGTCAGCTGTGACTTCCTGTCTCTGTCTGTGTCTCCCTCGGTCCTTGCAGCCGCTGAGCACCTCCCGCCTGGTGGCCCTGAGCTGGGAGAGGCAGAGGCAGTGATGCCTGAACAGGACCACAGGCTAGAGGCCAGGCCTTGGGTCTGTGGGTCCAGCGGAACCTCATGGAGACCCTCTCTAGCACAGTTCTGCTTCCATCATGCGTGTGTATGTGTTTCTGTTTGTTCAGCTCACACAGTGGGCAACATGTTTTATCTTATCAAAGGGGCCACTGGTCTACAAAAGAAAACGAAAACAGAGCAGATGAAGGGCCCAGGCCCTCAATGACACACTTAGTCTTGATAATGGATGGTGGTGGTGGTGTTCATAGAAACACAGTTGTTTTTAAAATGAGAAACAAGATGCATAAAAATCTACTCATAACATGCATTCAGATTAGAGAGTATGGTGAATTAAAGGAAATATTGACTCGAAAGGGATGCAGGCCTGCTCCACAGAGCACATCTAAACCCTCAGCCACAGCCCATTCTGAGCCTTATTCTCGAACCAAATCCTGTTTGAGTTAGTCACATGTGAGTGGAGGGGATACAGCAGGACCCAGGAAAACCTCGACAACACCTTATTAACTTCAGGAAAAGGTTAATCGGAGCCCGTTCGGAGGAGCTCCCCTCCTAGTGTGTATAAAAATCGAGAAATGAGAGGTCCCAGGAGCAAGAACACTTCCCTGACCTGAGAGCCGCTCGAGCCTGGCAGCATCCTCCCCTGGAAGACCACGTGCATGATGGGAAATTCCCACCTCCAGGGATGGCCCTGCTGACCCGCCTTCCCCGCTCGGCTCTGGGGCTCCGGGCTGGGGCTGAGGGTGAACTGCAGGGAGTACCTTTTCTCCAGCTGGGCAGGAGCAGTTGATGGTCTTCAGAAAGCCAATGTGTTCACTGCCAGAGGTGGGAGGCCTTGGGGGCGGGGGCGAAGGCTCTGTCAGCACGGTCACCTGGCACTGGAAGAAAAGCCCAGTGGGTCAGCACTGGCTTCTCACTCAGCACTGCTCCCCAGCAGGGGGCGCAGCCTGGAGCTTCCTCACAACCAGGAATGCCCAGGGGAAACCAGGATCCCTAAGGGGGCCTGAGCATGAGCCCGGGGGGCAAGGCGCGTCTGACTGTAGGTCCTGGCACTCCAAGGCCTTGGAGTCAGAGGGCCCTGGGCCAACCTGGTCTCAGCCACTTCACTGGCCTCTCAGCCGCCTGCAGGAACGGCTTTAGCCCCTGGACCCTCAGCCTTACCCTCTGCAGAATGGGGCCAAGGATGTTTCCATCGCAAGGCGCCGAGAGATTTAATGGGACAACACGTTAAAGCATCCACTTGTGTCCCACACCCGTAGGTGTTCAAGGACTTAGCTCCCTTCCCTCACCGCACCCCTCTGTCCCTTTATTGTCTCCTGCTCTTATCTGTCCTCACCTCTTTCCCTCTCACTCCCCCTCAGGCCCATCTGACTCCAATCCCACCTCTGTCGCCTGTACGCCACAATCATCCTGAGATGGGGCAAGCTGGCGGGGCGCTCACTGTGTCACGGGGACTGGACCAGCGAGCACTGTACGTGGATTTCACCCCGTGGCCCTGGGAGGCAGGCTGCATGACCATGCCCACCTCCCAAGCAGCCTTGGAGCTGGATTTGGTAGCGAGGTTGGAGAGGGAGTGAGTTGACAAGGGGCGGAGGTTGGGGGGGTCCCAGGGAGAGGCAGAACCACACGGAGGTTCCAGGGCCAACTCTGGTCTGTCCTGCGCTCCTGAGTCCTGACCACGGCCGGCCTCCAACGGTCTAGCGAGCTGACCAGCCCAGTGCACTGCGGCCTCCCCTCCTCTGAGCCCTGGGGACAAGAACAGCCAGTCCCTCCTGGGGACAGGCTACCAGCCTCTGCCTCTCACTCCGCAGAGCTGGGCTTCATGGTGGTACTGAGGCCAGGACCACAGCTTGACCCTGGGAGGACCTGCATGACCCTACTGGACCACGAAATAGATCCCTTGGGGTGGTCATCGGGCTCCCTCCCAGGTCACATGTGACAACGGGCGTCCCCCTGACCCCGACTGCTAGCTCCTAGACCCCGGACGCCACCTCCCTTCCAGGGCCAAGGACCCAGAAACCTCTCCCTTGCTCCCGACCTCTCCACAGACGCGTCTTTGCTCACCGGCCCTGAGGGGATGTCGCAACAAGTCTCCAGTTCTGCGTGGCGCGAGTCACAGTAAATCACAGTCCGCTGTAGGTCAAACTGGAAAGGGAAACAGGACAGAGGGTGAGTCTTAGGGACTTCGGAGCCCAGAACCTTCCACAGTCCCGCACAGGCCCTGGCCTGCTGTCAGGTCCCACCTCCTCCTCTGAGTCCCTCACCGGCCCCCCACTTCCCTGAGCTAAACTCAGAGGGCACCGGCGCCACCTCTGTGCTCACGTCCTCCTGAAGGCGAGGGCCCCAAGTGCAAAGGGCGGGGCTGGCACAGATCGGCCCAGTTTCGTTCCCCTGGATGTGCTGCGCCGCCCCTGCCTCTGCGCTGCCTGCTGTACAGGCCCTTCTGAGATGCTGCCCTGTCACAACCGCGTTCCAGACACGAACCTTTCAGAGGTCAGTGTCCTCACTTTCAACCTCTCCGGGCATCACAGTTACTTCAATGAACTTCTAAATAAACATTTGCTTCTATCACCTCCTTTTTCTTAATTTAGTGGAATGTGCTGGATGACATCCTTCTTAACATGATTTTTCTTTCAAAAATATTATTTAAAAATTAACTTTGTGTCAGATGGGTACTAGGTTTATCAGGGTGATCACTTCCTTTAATTCCACAACCCCTTAATATAATTTAAAGGGGCTGTGGAGTTAAACACGTGCACACACGCACGTGCACACACACACTATAAGTAAACCCGGGCCTTCTCGGAGGGCGGCCCGGCCCTGCAGACCCTGGCTCTGCGGCCTCTCCAGGTGTTTCTCCTTCACTCCTTCATGGCACACCTTCACTCTACAACATCGGACCTCTCGCCTTTGCACCTGGGCCCTCTTCTAGGCAAGTCCCTGAAACACTAGCAAATGCCTCGTCACCCCAAAACCATGCTCAGGCGTTCCCTCAGCAGTGGTTTTAAACATCCATCAACACATTCTTTGATGGTCCTGCAAGAGGCGGAGGGGGCTGCTCTAACCTGGAATGAAGGGGGAACTCAAGTCACTGGCTGGAAATGAGCAGAACTTGGCAAAGGGGTGGCAAGCCACTTCCCAGATTAGGTGACACGCACTGGCTTCTGTCTTGGGGGTGCACACGCTCTCCCCCTCTCCCCGCCATCATTAACCCCGAGGGACACCAGCTGCCACACGAGCTGCCCTATGGGAAGCTCAGGTAGAGAGCCCAAGGCCGCTTCCAGCATCCACCAGCAAGGAACTGAGCCCTCAGCTCAACAGCCCACAGGAGGCTGCCCACAGCCACCTGAGCCAGCTTGTGGGCGGGCCTTTCAGCCCATTCGAGCTTTGAGATGAGCATACAGATGGCCCCCAGCTGGACGGCCGCTCCTGAGAGCTGAGAAGAGCCGGCTGGGTTAGCCGCGCCTGCGCCTGAGCCCCAGAAGCTGGGAGCCAGGGAGAGCCTGGTGCCGTATCTGCTTCTCCTGGAGGAGGGGTCGTCTGTTATGCAGAGCAGGTAACTGGTATAGCGCCCTCCAGGGTCAACAGAGCTCACCTGCCCCCGTCTCTGCCACGGCGGCCCCTCGTGCACACAGGTGACAGCAAACGTGGTGGGCTGTGCGCTAATTCTAGATTTATGTCCATCTTCCCTCTGGGCTCCCACACTGACCCTCGCCCCTCAGACAAAGCCTGTTTTCCACACACGCTGCCCTCCCCGTTCCCAGGTTCCCTCCTCTCACCTTTGGCCTCCACAGCCAGCCCGGTGCCCAGGCCCTGTCACCTGTTGCTCTAACACGTCATCCTCTATACCGTCGTAACAGCACTTGCCACATACGGCACTGAGGATGTGTTTCTTAGTGTAGCTTTCAAACTCCGAGGAAAGGCTCCCTCCCTCCCAGCTCCCACGGCACCCCCAGCAGCACAGCCATTCCTGACACATGGAGGCACACAGCTAACGGCCGGCCGAGCGGATGAACGTGAGCATGCACCAATGCTTATCGCTGGTCTGGAGCTGAAGCCATGGGTGGAGGATGCTTCTTTGCTTATTTTACTGAACATTGACGAGCCCTGTCTGGCCCCACACCTCCCCCGGGACCTTCTCTGGCCTCCGCTGTGCTCAGAAGTCCCTCTGCAAACTGACCGGACAGGTGGCCAGCTTGTGACCCCGTCCTCCTGGCTGTATGACGAGCCCCTGTCGGTGGAACCTCTCTCTCCACTGACTTGGCTCAGCAGAAACAAACACCCCAGCTGTCTGTCTGTTTCATTTCCTGTAGAGACACCAGCCCACAGATGATGGAAAATGACAAAACACAAAATGGTACTTTTGAACAAGACCTATTTTGCAGAGAGGGTCCTGCTTTCTGCATTAGCAAGCAACTCGCTCAGCAGCTGGGCGCCTCTGGCAAGGCTGCAGGGACAGGGAGGGACAAGGCAGAGACAAGCTGCACAGATGGCCTGGGCCTGGGCACTGGCGCTCCCAGTTGGGGTGAGGGGGCCTGGGAGCCAGGAGGGGCCCCTTTCCCATTGCCTGGAACCCCACCATCCGCTGGCCACCCTGCCTCTCCCTCCCTCCAGCAAGCCAGGGGCCATCTCTGACGCCCCCTGTGGCCCCTGCTCTGCTCTGAGACCCCGCGGCACTTCTGAGTTGAGCTACTGCGTGGCCCTCGCCCTGGGGCCCAGCTGCCCTCCTGCTCCGCCGCCTGCAGCTTGGTGGCCCTGATCTGGCTGCAGTGTGGAGACCAGCTAGAGGTGCAGAGCGCTCGGCGTGCGGGGCCAGCCAGGCCCGGGCATGACTCCCAGCCTTGCTTCACCCGCAGGGCAGTGAGTCAGGGCTCCCTCTCCTGTGAGATGGAGACGAGGATGCGACCTGTAGGGCTGTGGCGAGGTCCATCGCAGTGGGGCTGCAGGCTGCTGTGGTCTCCCCACTGCGTGCAAGGCCCCAAGCCGTGTGCTTACACGTACCCCAGCCTGTGCCTTGGGGAGACTTACTAAGAGGGACAGCGTTTATTGTCCCCTTCCATCTTGTCTGTTAGGTGTTTGTTTTTTTTTAACCTAGAAACCCAGCATGAAACAGTAAATGGGTACAGTATTCTCACAGACAAATGTCAGAGGCCCTGGGATTCCCCAGTGCTGGGTACAAAGTGGGCCCTCAGCTAATGGCGGGGGGCAAACGGAGGAGAGAGATGGACCCACCCGAGGGCCCAGACTCCACACAGTGGGTTACGAGGGCTCAATTCAGGGCCCAACGTGATCACCAAATTTAAGAGTCAGGGCAGGGCAGCACCCAGACCCTAGACTCACAGGAACACACAGCATTTACATGCGGACTGTGAGGCCTGCGCGACCACTTACTAAACGGGGTGGCATGGTGCCTGAGGACACGGGCCGAAATGAGGGCCCAGCGCTTAGCATCGAGGTGGGTCCACAACTAATAGGGTAGAAGAAAGATGAAGTGGCCAGCAGCGAGTCACCAGGAACCGCACCACCCCCGGGGCCAGTACCCAGCTCCGTCCCCAGCCCAGGCCCAGAGCCACCTTATTATCCCCCAACTGGGCGCAGCCCCCCCGCTCCTGTCCACCAGCCCTGCTGTCTGCAGCCCCAGGGAATGTCCCAGTACAGCCCTGACTCCCTGCCTGCCACTTCCCCCACAGGTGGGTCCCAAGGCCTGTGCCCTGCGGACAAGCCTGGCCCCTGCCTTCCACCCTGCCTCGCCCCACGCTGTGCTTCACGCTCCTGCCACCTCACCATGTGCACGCACAATGCCGTGATCTGCCACACGGCTTCAGGCTCCTCTGCACAGACAAACCCTCTTCGTCCTTCAAGGCGCATCCCAGAAATCACCTCTTCCAGGAAGCACCCTCCTACCGTCCCCATTCACCTACCCTGATCACCTAGGTTGGACGTCCCCCTCTGGGTCCAGTAATATCGGATGCTTAATGCTACTGTGGAATTTATTCAACTAGACCGAGATGACCTCGGTGAGAGGCTTTCTTCTACATGAGACCATAAGTGTCTTAAAGTCAGAGGGAGCCTATGGTGTGTCAGACAGACGAAGTGACAAACAAGGCAGGAGCAGCGGCCACCATGGTGGAGGTTCTGTTTTCCCCAGGCAGACAGACAGCGGCCTCTTGATCACACAGACCCCCCAGCACGCTTGGCGCCAGCAGCTGCTTCAGTCACACTGCTCAGGTGAACGGGAGGGGCCAGGCGGGCATGCAGGTGATGCACCTTTGGGTGGAAGGATGACCCTGTCCATCCCTGACAGCTGGACGATTTGGGCAACTTAGGAAGACTGTGTGTGTGTGTGTGTGTGTGTGTGTGTGTGTGTGTGTGTGTGTTATACAGGTGTGTATACATTTGACAGATCTCATCAAAATATATACTTAAGATCTGTGCGCTTTATGGTATGTGACAACACCTCAATGAAGAATAAAATATACATTTAGGGAGTGAATTAATTTAGCCTTACCAAGCCAAAGCTTCTTTATTTAAAATACAGGAACAATCTAAAAATTTCACAGGCATTATGAGAATCTAATTAGGTTATATTTTTAGTACCTGAACCAAAGTAAGTACACATATAATTAGTAAAATGAACAAATGTTATTCTATAATTATACAAGTATATATAACTATATTAGAATGCTATTTGCTACCAATTATTAAGTACTTATGCATATGCGTTATATGCATAAATAGGGATATAAAGTTCCCTGTATTTTAAATAGACATCCATATAGATATATAGATAAAAGTACCATGTCCCCAGTGCCAAGCACAGTGCCTGGCACACACTAGGTCCTCAATATATATGTGCTAGTGATGGACTGAATGGCAGAATAATTGAATGAGTGAAGGAGCGATGTGACTCTGGGCTCCAAATGGCCATTCTCTGGGTCGGGGACCTCCCTTCTAAGACAGTCCGGGTGATGCACTGATAAATGGCACAGGCAGGTGTGGGCACACCAGGGCACATGGTGGCCCCCGCGGCCCCTCCCTGGCGGCCCCTGGGCCGTGGCGGCGGAAGGCCCCTGGTACTCACGTCGATGGGCACGCTGTCGTACAGCCGCTTGCCAATCACCGTCTTGCCCTGGATGTCGATGTTCTCCCTCTCCTCGATGGGCAGCGTCTGCACCAGCACGCAGTCGACGTACAGGGAGACGTTCTGGGCCTGGACACTCAGGGCCACCTTGTGCCAGTCCCGGTCGAAGAGGTCAATGACCCGGGGCCCGCGGAAGACCACCCGGACGGCATCCTTCACGGCGCCCACGGCGTTGTACTCAACCGCCTTGTTCTCGCCGTCCAGCCGGATGGACACCTGGGAGGAGAGGACCAGGGGCTCCCTTGAGCTCCAGGTGGGGGGTGGGGGGAGAGGGGGCACGGCAGAGTCAGACCTGACACACCCGAGGCAGATTCTGGCCGTGACCCCCCCAGCTGGCCAACCGTGGGCACACGGCTCCACGCCTCTAAGCCTTGGCTTCCTCCTCCGGGCACGGTACGAAACGGAATGCCTGAACTCACACAGTAACCCAGGGTCGCCACCTCAGCTGCCTGGGGCGACTATGCAGGGAAGAGCACTCGCGTGAGACTGCGGGACCACCAGTACATGGGGGCTTGAGTTGTGAGATCAACCAAAAACCCGACTGGTTTCAGTGTCTCTTAAAGCCCCAGGCTGGCAAAACAGGACACATCTTCCGGCCAGAGGCCGGGCACCCGTCTGAGGCCCCATCCATTCAGCTGTCATCTCTCATTTTGAGGATAAAGTTGAACCTCCAGCAGAATCGAGTTCCTTGATGGCAGGGACCTGACCCTCTGAAAACTGCCTGGAACACTGGAGGAACGTTTACGCTTATTTCTCTTAGAATGAATGAACGAATGAATGAATGCTCATCCAGGTGCTCATCTCTTCATCCATTGCACGATACACTCATTGAACAGTCTCTGTGACAGGCAAGCAACGTGCCAGGTGTCCGGAATGCAACAGTGGGACAGGGGTGATATGCAATCAGTGTAGCAAGGTGGGGACATGATACAGTATATTAAAATAGCTATTCACTGAGCTACCGAATGGATGAGTCTATTCTTGGTCCATCTCCATGAGGTTGGTCTTCATTGGCCCTGCTATCCACGCACCACCCTTCTCTGCGGGACTTTGGCTCCCAGAGTCTGACCTGTAAGGACTTCTTCACATGGGCTCCAGCGCCCTTTCGCGTCTGCTGCGTTTGGCCCAGGGGAAGCCCATTCAGAGGAGATTAAACAGCAAGCAGAGCAATGGGTCGAGGTGCGGAGTCCCCTTGCCCCTCCCTGCCCTGTGGTTCCAGGTGGCTGTTTCTCCATGTACCATTCTCTCTTGCCCACGACTCCAGAGCTCACCGGTCTCCGTAACCACCACGCCCCCCTGCCCAGGCCATCCCGGCCCAGGAGGTAGCTTCCTGCTGCTGCTAAGCCCGGTTCATCCCAATATCCTCTGTTGGTTTCCTTAACCCTGACCCTGACCTTGAACTCCATCAGCTGCTTAACCTGAGCCACTTCATTAAAACACGCTCCAAGCTGCAGGCTGTCTACTGTCTGGCAAGTCACTGCTGAGCTGTGTGACCCTGGGCAAGCTGTTTGACATCTTCACTATGTCCTCATTTTGGAAAACAGAACCAATAACAGTGCCAATAACTAATAACATCATAGTTGTTATGAGGATTAAATGAATTCACGCACACATAAAACACATTGAGCATATTATACACCCGGCACTGTTCTAGATACTAGCTGTATTAATGAAGTAAGTAAGTTCCAAGGCACCGCAGTGAGGCCTTGTCTGACCCACACAGACATCGTAACTGGGTTCTAACCCGCGCTCGGCTCTCACAACCCCGGGCATGTGGCTGTATTTACGCTTCCTCGTAGTACTTTGTCAGTATCTGCAAACGTCTTGTTCATTCCTTTTGTTCGCCTGTTTACTGCCAGTGAAGGGCGCTCCACCAAGACTTGCTCAGTGAAACTGGGCGGCCAAGCGCCTCTGAAAACGAGCCTACAGTCCCTGAAGGCAGGCTGTCTGCACGACTCGTTCTGGCAGGAGGAAGGGGAAAGGCAGTCACGGCAGGCAGAGCACACCCAGCTCTGCAAACGCCGTGAAGCAAGAGAAGCCAGACCGGGGGTGGTGCGGGCTCACCCACAAGAATGTCATGGCAGGCGCCCAGTCCACTGCACCGGACCCGAGAAACGGGAGAACCTGCATGCCTGCCCAGGGGGGTGGAGGACGGTCACCACGGGCCGCCTGCTCTCCAAAGGCCTCTGAAGAAGGATCTGATCTCCTCCACGCCGCCTCCCACGCTTACGAAACCAGGCCAGTCGGTGGTCAAGCCTGGAGACATCTATGCCTCTCAGTCTGACCAGGGCTGCAGAAAAGGCATTCACCGTGGCCCACTGATAGAGACAGCCAGGCACGGTGCGTAAGAGACAGACGCGGAGCTCGGCTGCTGGGTTCACACCCCAGCTTTCCTTATTACCTAGGAGGCAAAGGCCGACAGCCTGGAGCAAACACGGTGGGTGATGCCACCCCCGCGAGAAGGGCACGGACGCTGCAGGCCTGCTAAGACAGGCGACAAGGCACGCTGCTCCCACCTGTGGGATGCCATACTGGTCGATGACCTGCCAGATGTACCAGTCTTCTTTCCGGGACGTTTTCCTGAGCCGGAAGGTGGTGACAAAGGCGTACTCATCAGGCAGACCCTGCGGGAACACGTCCCTGGAGGGAGACAGACAGCAGATGCCAAGCTCAGGGATGCGGGTGGGAGATGCAGAAGGCAGGCCACTCACCTGGCTCGCTACAACCTGCCAATTTACCTCCTCAGCATTCCTGGACCCACCTCTGGCCGGCCTGTGTGCCGCTCCCTGTTATCAGGGCCTCAGTACAGCCCTCGCTGTGGCCTTCTTGTCATCCCCCTGCCCCCCCCCCGCCAGCCCCGTCAGGTCCGCCCCGCAGGGCATGGCGGCTTGCATGGCTCCATCATCACCGTCGCGACAGAACCAGTAAGTGCTACATCGCCACGCCCAGGCCGAGCGCAGCTGTGTCCCAGCATGTCCTCTCCCTGCCTCGTCCTTCTCAGCAAGGCCCAGCGGCAGGATCGTGTCCTGCCTGGTCCCCTGCCCCTGGGCCAGGACACCCCCAGTCTTCACAGAACCTGTGAGCGGGGCAGCGAGCCCCCTTTTGGGGGGAGCTCCTCAACTCCCTGCAACTCTGCCCCAGACAGTCCTGGACCCTTCCCTCCTCCCCCTCCAAATTCAGAATGAAAAGTGTCCCTCACAAGACTCTTCTGAAGCTGCAACTGCGGGCAGCCAAGCGCTGAGGGGCAACTCGATGCCACCTGGCTGGCGGGTGGCAGGCAGAGGCTCGCACCCGGGCAGGAGCCTGGGCTTCCAAGCTCTCCTCTTCTCTGCTGGCTGGTCCTTCACCCTGCAGACCTGGCCAAGGTGGGGCCCAGCGCTGCTCTGGGGGCAGGCAGCTGCCTGGGGGGTGCAGTGGCATTGACTTCGCCACTGGAAAAGGGGAGCTGTCTGGCCAGAAAGCCAGGAGGGAAGTGAGGAGGCGGCTGGGTTCCTGGCTCTCAGCGTCACAGACCCGCAGGGACCCTTCGTTTGGCTGTAGAACCTGTGAGCAAAATCTGCTGCTCCCCCACTGATTTTCGGTTCACACATCCAAGCTGGGAGCCGGCCCGCTTGTTCAAAGTCTTTCTCAGAGCTGGGGTTTCACCCAGGGCCACATCCTGGCACGGAGAGCAGCGCCCATCACTCACAGCACTTGAACCCCCTCAGGATTCAAGGACACGTGGGGCCATTGCCGACACAGAGGAAGACAGGGCTTCCCCTCCTGTTTGCACACAGGCTTGCATCTTTCTTCTTATCTCACTAATGAGGCCGACTATGGTGCTGCTGTTTGCTAAACACACTTTCTTCTTTTATTTTTGAAACCACACACACATATGTGTATATAGCATATATATAGATATGTAGGCAGATACATACATAGATATGTGCCAAATATTTATATATATGTTATATCTGTTTCTCTCTATATGTATGCATATATACATATTCATAGAAAAAGAGAAAAAGGCTTTTTCTTAGCCTATATATAAGAGCGTACACACACACACACACACACACACACACACACACACAGGAAAAGTTGTTATATTCAGGAAAGGGGGAAATGGTCATTAACAGAGAATATCTAAAGGAAACAAAGTGTCCTAATCTAATTCTCTCCACAAACAATGTAGCAGATTGTAAGAGTAGAGTGGACAAGGTAGGGAGCTTGGAGTTGGAGGACCTGGGTTTGAGGCCAACCTCTGTTTCCTACAAACTATGCAATTTGGAACCAGCCCCATTTTGAGTCTCAAATGTCGCCCCAGATAAATGATGAGAATAATACCTACCTTGCTTGCCTTATTGTATTGTACTGAGAAATAAATTAGATAAGGAGTATGAAACACCCTTTACACCTTAAACAAGGGAGAAAAATATAAACATTGAAAGTGACACCCCGTTTCACTGTGAACAAAATTAACCTGTAAATGACCATGGCATGTGTATGCATGTAGCTGTGCATAAATTCTAAAGCATAGAAATTAAAGGGATACTGTAATACTATTCTGTTTTGAAATGTCAGCTCCAAATGTCTCATTAGAAAGGTGATGTCATCAGCAAAAGGGCGGGGCCTCGGGGAGGCCTTTCCACCAATCTGTGTGGTGCCTCTTTGTTTCCCTTGTCTTGTCCCTTTTCGACTGCACTCCTTTAAAGTGAAGTCACCCTTGATCTTTTGGTTTCTAAGCCGTATAGGTGGTGAATTGGAGGAATTAGGAAAAAGGAGTAAAATGGGAAATGGAGCCTAGACTCTGTTTATCCCTGCGAGCATGGGACCAGGTGATCAAGGGTTATGTCACCCAGCATCTGCACGTCACCATCTGCACAGAGAGAGCAACATCCAGGGTCGGGAAAGACAGGCCTCACTTAAGGGTCTGCTGACAGTGATTAGATCTCCGCTGCACAGTGACAAAAGGAGAGGAAGTGACCGTCGCATTTCCTCTTCCGTACAATCCCTCCCGTGGGATGTGGGTGCTGTGGGCCCTGAGTACGGACAGTGGATTCTGGCCAAACCCTGGTGCGTGGCTGGCACTCAGACGCTCACTGAGCTAGAACACTCACGCCAGCACAGATTCTGCACAGTGCAGACCCGCAGCCCGCTGACCAAGCCCACCTCTGCCGGGCTCCACTCTGACAGAGTACCTTCACTGGCTGTGGATTGATCGATTCATTCATCCGTTCAGCAAATATCGACCAGTCTGCTCCTTGGGGCCGAGCTTAGCCTGATGCTGGGACTGCGCCCAAGAGCAGACTCAGTTCCTTCCCAGAGCTGCTCGCTGAGCAGGGGAGGCAGGCTGTGTGTGGCCAACTGCACATCGGATTAGTTAGGGTCAACGCGGCCATGAATTGTGCAGGAATGCAGGTTGCAAGGAGAGGCGATAGGGGCAGCCTGACTTAGTCTGGGGGTCCAGGGAAGGATCCCATCCGCACGTAGGAACTCTGCACCCCCAGGGAGGGCATCCCTGAAAACCTAACTGTGCAGCTGTTCTCTGAAGGGCGGATGCCCCAGGTGGAGGGAAGGGTGTGAGCAAAGGAGGAGGAGGGTGCCTGACAGGCTCCAGGACAGACAGGGGAGCCAGACAAGGGAGGGCTCGGGGACAAGCTTGAGGCCAGAAGGGAGGATGGGGGCTGGTCACACAGGCCTTTGCAGCCCTTTGGCTTAACTACACTTGGGAGCCATGAAAGGGTTTTCAGATGGAGGAGGCGTGTCAGGACGAAACCTCATTTTTGTTTCAAAAGGTCCATCTGCCTGAGCTGAGCAGGATGTAACGCTATGGTATCATGGAGAGCCCTTGACTGGAGACCCGGGACGAGTCCTTCCATCATAATCCGCTCAACAGTGTTGCAAGGCAGGGCCGTTCACCTCAGGTGAAGGACATGACGTCACTGAGGGGCACCGAATAACGTTCACAGCCAGGCACCCAGGAAACACTGAAACTGGGTCTCCATTGGCCAAAATGACTGTGTGACTCTGGGGGCTCCCACACCTGCCCCGTAATGCAGTGGCTCATCCAGAAGTCGCTGCCATGCACCTGTAACTGTAAGTGTTCACCGTTTAATGTACTGACAGAAAACGCAAGCACGTGCGAATCATTAATGGCAGACTTGTCTGGAGAGGTGGGTGTAGAAGGACCAGGGAACCAAATGGCAACGGTAACAGACAGGTCTGCTAAGGCACAGGCTAAATCTCTAGGCGAGTGGCTCTGCTGCTTCGGTTCTGGGTGCCCTTGTAGATAAAGGGCCTGTTCAGTGTTCAGGGGGCCACCGTGGCTCACTTGCCCAGGTGTCCAGCAGGTCTGGAAGGACAAGTCGCTACTCACTCAGTTCTCTGCACCACCGGGAAGGATCCCATCCGCACGTAGGAACTCTGCACCCCGTTGTCCCTCTCCCCCAAGATGTCCTTCACTCTGAACAAATCCATCAGGTCGAAACCTGTGCAAAGAAGAGAGCTGGAGTGAGGTTGATGAGAGGAGAACTGGCTCTCTGCAAAGGCAGGCTGCCCACCCTGCCCTGCCGTGTGCAGCAGGTACTTTCAGCAGAGGGAACTATTCAAAGACATACTCGGGGAGCAAACACAAACGACAGTAAGTAAAGAGAGGTACAGCTTCCATGTCCAAGTCCAAGTCCACGAAAAGGTGCAGGAGAAATGCAGACATTGGACGGTGTGAGTGCTGAGAACGTCCCAGATCATAGTCGAGCACCAGGCATGTGGAGAGGGGCCTGGCTGGGACGCTGGTGCAGGGAGCTGGCTGCTCAGGGAGCCCACGGGGGAACCAGGCAGAGGCCACTTTCTGCTTCCACTGCTAGCGGTTTCAATGAACAAAAACAAAGACTTAAGCATGACAAAACTTTGAATAACACACAATTACCTAGGTGGCAGCCACGGGCACCCAGAGAAAAGATGAATTGCCTGCAATAAATAAGAGCTGAGAAGAAAATGAGAAATGCTCCGAGGTAAATGGACTCTGGTGCAAGGCGTCGCCAGATAAAGAAGCAATCGCTTCCTGCAGGGCCACGAGGCGCACCTCCCTGCCGTCACAGAGCCAGCTGACCCCGCAGGCATCAGAAACACTGCTCCCTGGCGACTGCCCAGAGTCCTCTGGCTGCACCTGCCCCTGCCAGGTGCCCACTGTGTGCTCTGTCCTCGTCTTTCGAAGGTCTGCACGGGACGAAGCTTTGCCGGGTGCCCCACACACACAACAGTCACCCGGTGGGTCTGGCCGAGGTGCACACAGCTTATCTGTGCATGGCTGCTTCCCTCACTAGATGGTGAGCAGTTTGAGGGATAAGACCTGATCGGATTGAGGCTTCCGTCCCTAAAAAAGTCAGGAGCTTTCATAGTTGTTCCCGTTTGTGGCACCACATGTGGGAAGAGGGGGAGGAGAGAAGGAAGCGTGCGGTGGACCATTAAGGGCCTCCTATGTAATCGACACCCCCTTTGCTGCTCAGATTCCAATAACGAACAAGACACAATCCCAAGTTTCCTGTCTAAGGGGAAATAGACATGGAAATGAGCAGGCTTAGTCAATGACAAGGAAGGGGGCCGCTGGGCTTGTACAGGAGCACAGGGAAAACTTTCCCTGCCAGCCTTAGGGGCAGTCAGGGAGGGCTTCCCAGAGAAGGCAAGGCTTGGCCTGAATGTGAAGAATAAATAAAACCTGGGCAGATAGAGACGGGGCAAGGCCATGCCAGGTAGCTGGGTGTGCACTGGTCACCAGACCCGCGTCAACCAGGCTCCTTTTGGGAATCCTGGCTATTTCGGGATGTCAGGAGCCGCGGTGAGGGGGACCCTGGCTAGGAATGAGGGGGACAGGGGCAGGGCATTCTGGGTTCTGCTGTCACGTGGGAGAATTTTAGTTTCTTGCTGCAGGCAATGGGGAGCCGTGGAAGAGCTTTCCAGCAAGGAAGAGGCACAATCTCGTTTCTATTTTCAAAGGTGGTTCTGGCAGCTGGGACATGCACGAGCTGGAAGGCCAGTGAGGACAAGACTAGGTACGATTTTTCCAGGGAGGAGGGACGGAAGAAGCCACTGGACTGGAGGCTACTTGGGATGGGCGATTATCGGGGTATGGGCGCCTGTATGGGAGGAGAGAGAAACAGGACGTCTGTGTCCAAATTTCAGACCTGCACGGTCCCTAGCACGTTCTGGAAGCATTAAATAGCTCAATTCCCAGGCAAGGCGTGGGAGACCTTCGGTCGCTCAAATGTGCAGAACCTTTGGTTATCAGAGGCAAGAGCCATCTTCAGAAACATTAGGTCGGACCCACTGTTACGTAAGCGGGGAGACAGCCTCAGAGATGTTGGGAGGCCAGGCTAAGATCTCTGCCTCCAAACTGCCTCGTCTGTTCTCTGCATCCTCACTGTTCCAGCCCAGATATGCCCTAAAAATAGCCAGAGTCATTTAAGGAAAACCCTGGCGGTGAGGCTTTGGGGAACCACGTTTTCCACAGAACAAAAGCTTCTCCGATTACCCAGCTGGTTGAAACTGGCGAGTCGGAGGCTCTATCTCTCCGTAACGCCACTCGCAGCCTCAGCACGGCTGGAGCTTTCCTGGGCTGCTGGTAATTGTTGGAGACAGGCTCTCTGTGCGCTCGGAGCTGCACAAACAGAGCCTGTGCCCAGCGCGCTGACAGAGACCCAGCAGGCTCTGCGACGTGTCCCTGGGGGCCTCGGAGCCCACAGAGGGGAGGAGACACTTCAGGATGTGGGGTCCCAACAGTGCATTGCAAGCAGAGGGTCCCATTTCTATCCAATCACCGAACAGACTCTCCAGCAGGGTCCTCTTCATATGCTGGGAACTATAGAAAAACATCCGGGCTCTTCAGTCTGCAGAAGGGCAGGGGAGCTTCGGACCGGATCTGACTTTAGTGATCAATGGCGGAGGCGCATTCATTTCTCCGTCTGCGAACCCTTCCTTCCTTCCTTTTTTCTTCCTTCCCACCGTCTGGGTGTGAACCCAGACTCCGCCACAGACTCGGGCAAGCTACTTAATCTCTCCAGGCCTCAGTATCCCCAGCTGTGAGGTGCACAATGGTGCCCACGTCGGGTGCTGTGAACGAGAGCACGTGTGCAAACCCCTCGGCACACAGCACATGCTCAGCGAGTGCCGCCTGTCACTGGCATTGGTATTAATGGCATTATTGTCAGAACTGTTCCCGCCGTGGACAATGAATTATTTAGGGGAGATGCTGCTGTGAAGGATTCATCGTTCAGGAAGCCAAGTATGGATAATGCAGCCAGGTGAGAATTTGCTTTCCAGAGTGATTTCAACGGAAGCTCCCGGGACGGAGTCAGGCAGGCACACCCACAACTCGAGGTTCAAGGGCAACGGGCTGTCCAAAGCCAGGGCCTGGTGGGGGACGGGTTAGTGCAGCAAGTGGGAAGGGCCACGTCAACCCTGCCAGCAGTTTCTCCCCTGGACAGAGTGACTCAGCTGTAAAGACATTCACTTCAAGGTAATGAGTCAACTCAGTGAAGAGGCTGGAAGTCATCCCGTGTATGGGACAAAGAAGCCCTGATAATGATGGTGCCTCACTGAGCACCAACCACACACCAGGTGCTACCAGGAGAAAAGGGACAACTGGCAGCATCTTCATCTGGGTCTTTCCAGAAGTGCTCATGGTTTGTCTGGGGGGGATGGGGGGGGGATGGGAGGCAGTGGAGGGTGTGGTGTCAGGCCCGATGGCCCGGCTGGTGGCTGCAGCTGGGTCCAACTGGGAACCTGGGAAGTGGGGACAAATGTGGACCCAGAATAATCCCCCTGGGGGGCAGTGGAGCCGGGGTGTTTCCACATCAAGTCACTGGCTGAGGGCTGCCCCGAGGAGTGTTAACAGCCCCACAGTTTCACCTGCTGGGCACACAGGCAGCACAGTCTGCTACCATTCTAGAAACATCCCTCAAAGACGCAGATGCTGGCACCTGCACGTCCTCAGAGCACCGACGTGCAGAGTCCCCAGGAAGCGGGAGGGAACTGGCAGTGCTTGCAAAGCACCTGAACGGGAGCCCGGCTCTTCGCCATCCCACACGGGTGAGCATCAGACCCGGGATGTTGTGGGGTGGAGACGAGCAGCACCTGACCCAGCAGAGCTGGTGGGGAGAGTGGGGCTGGTGTCATGGAGGGGAGAAGGAAGCTCCCCTGAGGCCATGCATTGAAAGAGTTCTGTAGGACGCCTGGCCCCAGGGAGGAATAAACCCATCTTAGCATCATCAGGACGGTGGGGGAGCCAGCTCAGCCGTCCTTCATGAGTCCCCGCTATGTCCCGTCATGTACAGACACTCCGAGGGGAATCCCCAGGACTTATTTCTGCTGCTGGGTCTGCGGTCACGTGTCTCTGTCCTCTCACCCATCTATGCAATCATGTATTCATAATTCTGATTCACTCTCCCCTTCACTCCCCAACACACTTATTTGTTTACTCTTTTGCTCACTCTGCCAATCATTCGCTTACTCATCTGCCATCACCAGCTCCATCACCAGATCATTCATTCTAATGCATTATTTAGAGACTCCAGTAGAATCACCACTGACTTCCGAGTGGACACTGTGCATTTCTTGACTGTTGGATGGTTCGTTGATGGGAGCCGCTACCTACACAGTTCAAACCATTCTATCAGGACTGTGGTGGCAGACAGGAATGAGGACAGGAGCAGCGGGGCCACCCTGAACCACAGGGGGTCACACTCAGGTCCAGCAGACAGCGCAGCACAGCAGGCACACAGGTAGCCGTTTCTCTCTCACCTGTGATCTCCTTGGTACCGCCATTGGTGTGCTTAAAGCGTTCTCCTTCCAAACGGACGCTGGGGCAGAGCACGTCTGAGAAAAGCGAGAGGAAACAAGAACATGGATAAGCGAGCGTGACCCAGTCACGTGGGATGTGACCGCACACAGATCCCCCCAGCATCTCCCAACATGTAGCATGTCCAGGGCCTGGAGCAGATACAAACATGAACAAGGCCCTGGTGTTTCCCAGCAGGAGCTCAGAGCCTCCTCCATGAGATGGAGCCAGACATCAAAATCCATAAGATCAACAGTGTAATAAGTGACAGAAATGAGTACAGGTTTACTGGAGGAATCAGGGCGCAGATCCAACACCCAAGCCAACCTTGGGGAGGTCAGGGTGGCTTTCCTGGAAAGGTGATGCTTGAGGTTCCTCTTAAAGGAACAGTGAGACTTAACCAGACAGACAAAGAACAAAAGGTGATACAGGCAGAGAGAGCCTCACTTATAAAGGCTCAAATTTATATATGAAAATTCCAAGTCAGCGATATGTCAGCGAAATGGTAAATGCATGCTGAATACACCAGAAAGGTGTATCTGACGCCACCCTAAGGAGCTGCAGGTCCACTTCCAGAAAGATGCAAACTCCAGAAGACGCCAAGCTGCTCAGTTATACAAAGGCAACGCAGTAAGTCACACAATAAAAAAACACTTCATTATAGGGTATCACTTAAATGTCCATCTAAACACCTTCATTCATAAGTCCTCACTTCAAAAAGCTGGAAGGAAAGGGGACTCTTGGGGTTGCCCAAAAAATCCCAGAAAGAGCATCAGCGTTGACTTTTAAAATCCTGCGTCCCTGGGTGGACTCCACCACGCGTCTCCTGATCCCCACGTCTGGGTGTGAGCAGCTGTGACATGGGAGGCCTTACAAAGCACGCACTTGTCACAGGGCTGCTTTGGGGACCGGGCAAGACCACGCCCATGACAGAACAGGGACGACAGAGGAGGCCTCTCGTAATTAAATTTCACACCTGGGACAACTTAGAGCAGCCCCGGCCCTGCCCCTAGAGCGGTGTGTGTATGCACGTTATCATCATCACCACACTCCAGTAGATGCTTCCGCTGCCCATCAGTCAGGCCCATGACCTCTGTTCATAGTTGGGGACAGGAATGTCCCAGGGCGGGACAGGGCTGGGGCCTTTGTGCCGACCGGCAGTGAGGATGGCCTTCCTGATTTGGGAGGAGCTATTTTTAATGTTTAGCCTAAAAGGCACCAGGAGGGCTGACAGGCCCCATGGAAGAGGTTATTCCGGAAACAGCACCGCGCTGTCTGTCTCGGGCCAAACGCGAGAAACGACGCAGGCACCGCGCACTATTTAGACAGCTCCACCCAGGACAGCGGCAGCTGTGGGGTGACATCAATGGCTTTAATTTGGGCCGCCTGCCAGCGAGACTGGCTGGGGATCGTGTGTCGTATAAAATGAGTTGACTCCGAAGGTTCTATCCTTGATTATGAGCAAACCCCTGGAGGCTGCCAGCTGGAGCTCGCGGGTCAGGATCACTGAGCCTCAGTTCTGCAAATATCCCCGGGGGGACAACCTGATTCCCGGTCCCAGGCAAGGGCAGTCTGAAGACCAGGAGCACAGAAAAGACAGGTTGTTTTCAAAGATGCTGGGACTTGCCCAAACTGCTGTAAGGAATCACTCCCCAAACCAGCTGCCTTTCACCTTCCGGGGCCATTACTAAGCCTCATGCATCCCAGAGGCCCAAGGGGCAATTTATAGATGACTTACTTAGTTCAGGACAAATAGCTCCCCAAACCCCTGCTCCGGCCAGGCTCCCCAGAGCTGTGGGGGCCCCTGGGGCTCACCTGCTAGGCAGGGAGGTAGGGTTAACATCCAAAGTCCCTCTCAGCCCATAACTATATCCCTTTGGCCAAGATATTTCCACATCTTGGATAATCATCTATTTGTTTCTGCATTAACTCATTTATTCAAGCTAAACTATTTATAGAGCTGCACAGATGTTCCAGGCACTGAGCTAGTTCTAGGGACATTGAAAGAGGAATAATAGATAAGTGACAGGCCCTGCCTTCAGGGCACTCGTGGGCTGACTATGGTGACAGAATCGGACTATGTGAACCCAAGAAAACGTCAGCGCTCCCGGGACCCCTTCGTGCTTCTTCCTTGCTTCCCGGGCCCCTTCTTCTGAACCGTTGAGACTCTTCTCAGCCTGAGCGCCCCCAGGGCCTTGCTCTCAGCCACCCCAACCTGTGTCAGGATCCCCTCCACCCGCCCCGAGTCCTAGAGCTGATGGCGCCACATTGGAGGCACCGACCGGCGTGTCTGTCTCCCCGGAAGTGGGAGTCTGCAGACCCGGCTGGATCCCAGTCCCACCCTGTATCCATGGTCCTCACAGCTCAAGGCACAGAGCAGAGCAGAAATGACCGGTGACACCTGAGCTGAGCGGTAAATGCTGGACAGTGGACTGGACAGCCTCCCAGGCCTGGGTTTCCTCATGATCTTGGTGAGCCACTGAGACGAGCTCACCAGCTCCTGCAGCCGACGTGTGGCCGCCGCCACTGTTGTCAGCTCAACATCATTTCCCTGCTCCTTTCTGGCTAAAAGAAGGCCATTTTTGTTCAGAATGGCAGGGTTTTCAGCCCAAGGAGAAAAGCTGTGGCTGGTTGGTCTAAGCCAGCTATGGTTACCCTGGCCCCCATCTTTCCAGTCTCCTTTGCAGCTAGGGACAAACATGTGACCCCATTCCGGCCAAGGAAACAAGTTTTCTGTGGTTGGGAGAGGAGTGGTTTCTTAAAAAGGAGTGGTTGCATTTCCCGATGTAAGGGGACAGATAGGTAGACGGGTGTGGCAACTTGGTTCTCCCTTCTTCCTCCTCCGAATGTGGGGTGTAATATCTGTGGGACTGTCTAGAGCAGGGGTCGGCAAACTGCGGCTCGCGAGCCCCATGCGGCTCTTTGGGTACGGACATGTGGCTCTGAAGTCAAATTGAAAATGAAAATAAAACTATCATAGTTTCATTTATATAATTTTTAAAGGGTATTATTCACATAATGGTGATTTCATTTGTTTTATGCCTCTCAAATAATTTTTAAATTGTTGTGAGGGACAAGATTGGCTCTTCCGTCTCAAAAGTTTGCCGACCCCTGCTCTAGAAGAACTGAGGAGAGAGGGACTCCCACCCCTGGCCTGGGTGAAAAGCACAGGAAAAACAAACTTCTGTTCATCTAAACCACTGTAGTGGGGGTTCCTGCTTGCGGGGGAGTGTGTCTGAACCTCCAGGCAGTCCTTTTCCGTTAGCTGCATGGATAAAGGGTCTGAGGGCCACTTCTCCTTCCAGATGCCTGCGAACAATTGATGAGGGTGGTGAGAACTGTTCCATTATTTTTATGGTTAAAGGAGCTACTGACAGGCTGGGTTGCCTTCACTATCACAGTAAATATGCAATTATCAGGTAATCATTCAGGGTCAATAGAAGCAGCAGCTCTGGGATTAAGGACAGCGAGTAAGTTCTCAGAAATCAGAATGTGCATGTAGTTAGCTCTCGGTTAGTTGGCTGATTTTCCTCTTTGAAAACATGAGAACGCAGAAAAGGACACGGCTCATGACAAAGACCCTGCTCCCTTGGAGTTAACTGTCGCCCACTGATGTACGTTTTCCCTCAGTCTTTATCTAAGTAGAACATCCTAGACTTCTGGCGAGAAGAAAGATTTCTCTTCCCACAGTATGGGGCTGGTGCGCCAGCCTTCAACAGAGGCCGGGGAAACACCAGGAATTCACTCCGTTTCTTTGGAAAAACACTTCCACCCGCCCTCAGTTTACCAAATGACAAAAAGGGGAGAGTGTGTTTGTACCTTAGGGGAGGAGGAAGATAATCTCTGATGTCCTTCTGCCTCGTAGTGACACACCACGGGTCTGCTTGGAGAACACACAGCCATGCCACCCCCTGGCTCTCAGCCAAGAGTGTCTCCAGCTGGCAATTACTGAGTCCCTACTGTGCGCCTATCACCCAGCTGGGGATGTTAACCACAACAACCATTTTGGGAGGTAGATTCTGTTCCCATTACACAGCTGTAAAAACTAAGGCTAAGAGAGGTTAAGAAACTTGAGAGCTTATGAGATAGGAGGGGTATCTGAGTTTGAATAAAGGTCCACCTGCACCTAGAATCTAGGAGTAGAGACGGCAGCCCCAGTGGAGGAGATCAGCAAGACCCATGGATGCAGAGAACAGAGCAGGGAGAGGAAGCAGTCACTGCCCATCCGTCACCTCATGGAAGCAGCAGCTAACCACAGACTCATGATGACATTCCGAGTGGGCAGGGAGAAGGCGGAGGAGGGACATGATGATCAGACACCCGGCAGATGCAGGGCACAGCTAGAAAATGGCCCACACATCCCCACTGGCGAGAGCCCACAGACACTGCGCCAGGCCCCAAGGCCCCCGGGACAATATGAATAATGATTACAATCCCTTCCGTCCAGGTGCTGTGCTGGACTGTGTCTGCTCTGCTGGGGAATGCAGTTATCTCCAGGATCAGCAGACACACGAGACAGCTTGCTCTGCTCCAGACACTGTTCCAAGCATGTCGAATACATTAACACATTTAATCGAATCCTTACTACAGCCTTACAGGATAGGTGCTGTTGTTTACAGATGTGGGAAGAAAGGCATAGAGGAGTTAGGAAATTGATTGCCTGAGGCCACAGACTAGAAAATGGTACAGTCAGCATGCTGGCTCCAGCATAGGCTCTTGACCACAACCCCAATCAGTCTCTCCAAGGTCACCTGTCCAAGGTCACCCGGGCCATAGGGCCCCAAGTTTATTTGACTCCAAAGCCTGCACAGACAGACGGCCAGCCTGCCTCCTGGGGAGCCCCCTCTGCCTCTGAACAGCCCTGGCGTGTAGAAGAGTCTCCTCACTCTGTGCTGATAGGATTGATGCTCTCCGAGGTAGGGCCATCTGTGCCCACTTACATGCTGCTGGGACTGTGGACCTCGGGTGGGCAGAAGGCAAGACCCTGCTCTCTGCTGGCACCAAATCCTAAACAGGTCCCCGTTCTCGCTCACAAAACCCAGTTAGATGCTCCTCCCACTCTGCAAACTTCTCCAGCTAAGCCACCTGCCCCTGCACGGTGGGAGGGGGGGGGCAGTTCCCTCGCCCAGAAGAACAAGAAGAATGGAAAGAGTAAGGTCTCACAGGAGCAGTGAGAATCTATGGGCACCACAACGCTAGAATCGGAGCTCCCGCAGGCATGGCTGACGTGTTTGCTGCTGACACATGCTGTGTGTAACATCCTGTTCAGCGAGGCTCGGTGCTACTTATCACACCCATTTTGCAGATGAGAACACTGAGGCTAACAGCGCCTAGAGGGCCTGGTCAGTGGTGGAAACAGGATTCAAACTCAGTACAACTCAGCACTCTCACAGCAGCTACCACAAACCCACGTGTACATGGGTGTCTGCAGGCACCTAGGTAACACTCAAGCAGCGCTCACCTCCGGGGCCAGGGCTTAGCGGTTTTTATCTCCTCGCTCTGTTTCTCTACAGTTGAGCCTTAAACCACATGAGGTTAGGGGTGCCCACCCGCGCAGTGAAAAATCCGCGTGTACCTTCTGACTCTCCAGGTGGCCCTTTGCATCCGGGCATCCAACCAAGGCGCACAGAAAACTATTTCCGCATTCCCAACCGCAGATTCCCAGACGCGGGCAGGAAATGCTATTTTCCATTTGTGGTTGGTCAGATTTGCGGATGCAAAACTGCAGCTACAAGGGCCGACTGTATTTACTGGAAAAAATCCGTGTGTAAGTGGACCCACGCAATTCACACCGTGTTTTTCAAGGGTCAGCTGTATCTGCAAATGTGTTTTAAACATTTGCACATGACTTCCTAGTCCAGCTTTTCCAGGGTATCATTCGTTTTTCAAAAGCTGGTCTGAACCATACCCAGGGCCTTGTTGCTGAGACAGATGGAGGCTGCAGGGGGACAGGAAGCAGGACCAGCGTCCAGCAGGTGGCCATGGGGCTGTTTCCAGAGGTGAACTTGGAGTTCCGGGGGGCTGCTGGTCCTGCACGTTCCCAAGGGGGCCTGGAGAGTGACAGAGGGCCTGGTGGTGGTGAACACGCACCTTTGTACCCAGGAGCCACCAGCAGGCAGGCAGGCCCATTGTTTTAAGGGAGCCACCACGGAGCCACCAAGGCACGGAGGCAGCAAGGTGGGCAGATGGGAGAGGGCTCTGCACACTGGCCAGTGAACACCTGCCCATGCTCGGAGGGTCAGCAGTGGGGGCCGAGAAAGCACCCCAAAACAAAACAAGCATGTTCTCTGGGGTCAGGAGCACCAGAACGACAATCCTGGCCCAGGGCCATAAACTCATGGCAACCCCGGCAGGGAAGGCTTTCCATGCCATCTATGAAATGGTGGGGAAAAGGAGGGGAGCACCTGAACCCCCACTGTGTACCAGCTACCAGGCAAAGCAGCTGTAGACGGTATATGTGCTGACTGCACAGCACCCTGGGATATGGGCATGCTTACGCCTGGGGAAGCTGCTGCTCAGAGAGGTTAAGGAACTTACCCAACATCACACAGCTAGGAAGTGGGAGAGGCAGGAATTGAGCCCAGGCAGCGAGGTGTGGGCATCAGGCGCTGGACCACTGTTCTATCCGTACACCTCAGCATCGGGAAGCACACTGCACATGGAAGTGTAACAGCCACCAGCCAGTCGCTGGACGGCCATACTGTCTCCAGGTCACTCATATGCTCTCATTTAGTCCTCTCCCAGGCTACGGGACACATATTAGCACCCTTATTTTATAGGTGAATACGGACCTTTCCCACTTGGAAACAAAACTAAGGCTACGAGTATTAATAGCTGTGTCCCAGGCTCACGGGGTGGACCATGTGAGATGAAAAGAACACTAGCCAAGGTGCTAGGACTTTCTGGAGACTTGGAGAAGTCTGGTCAGACTGCCCTGGCCCTGGCGGCCTCCCCAGAGGCCCCAGATCCTCTGGCTGATCAATCTCTATCTCCTACGGTCGTCCGGATGGAGGGAGGATGTGGTCAGGGTGCCAAGTACATGTAGAGAAGGTTTATGTAAGTGTTTTAGAGGCAGCCTGGTGGAAAGTGACAAAATATCGCCAGTAAGAAAAATGCCCCTGGACCTGCTGGCAGCTGTGCGCGCCAGGCCCACGAGATCTGGGCCACACTTCCTCTGTCTCAGGAGGAGCTGGCAGGGCAGGAGGCGTGTGGGCCGGGCTCCGACACAGCTGGTCCTTCCTGACACTGAGCTGGGGTGTGCCAATTTCTGTTTGGAACCTAGAGAGTCAAAGGAAACAGTGACAAGAGAGGCCAGCGCCGCCAGGGCCACCTCTGCCCTCCCAGCCTGAGCACGTGCCCCCCTCGGCGGGTGGGGGAGAAGGTCTAAGATCTCCAGACCTGACCCGGCTCGTGTCAGTTTCTCCTTCTCTGTGAATGTTTCCAAACCCAGAAATAGGTGTAAAAATGTGTGGGGTTTTTTTTTGTTTTTGTTTTTTTAGCATCCAAGGTCACCCAGAAGATTAAATGGGAGAGTGGGTGGGACGTTGTTGGCACGACATCCAGCATCTACCGTTTCCCTCAAAATAAGACCTAGCCAGAAAACAAGCCGTAGCATGATTTTAGGTGGCAAAATATGGCACCTTGGCATACTGAATATTTTAAGCCGAAGGAGTTTGTGGAAAAGGCACCCTTCTCCCTGAAACAGGTCATAAAACCCTCATGTGAGGGCTGCGTGCCCTCCATATCCTGGAGGAATCATGCTACGGCTTCTTCTCTGGCGAGGTCTTATTTTCAGGGAAACTCGGTAATACATGTTCATTCATTCAGCCACTCATTCATTTATTCATTCAGCCAACACATGTCTGCCAAGCGCCAGCACATGAGTTCTGGTGTGAAGAACAAACACGCAGACACACAGGCGGGTGGCCCTGCCCTCGTGGTGTTCGCCTGCCCAAGGAGGAGGCAGAGAGAAGACGCAGAGGCAGACACAGAGAAGCAAGCTGGCCATCACGTGTGATCAGTGCTGTGGACAAAATGTGTGGGTGCTGTGATGGGGCGCTGGGTGTGGGACGAGGACACACATCAGACACGCTGGTCTGGGATGACCTCTTGGCTGAGGGACATGGGAGCTGAAAGCTAAGAAGGGTGTGAGCCAGCCAGGGGAAGAGCAAATTGGCAGAAGGTTCCAGCAAGTGCAGAGCCCTGAGGAGGAAGGGGCTGGCTTGCCCTGGGGGCCAGGAGGGAAGCCCCGCTGCGGCTCCAGTGGACAGAGGGGACAGGGGTTGGTGGGAAGATGCCCGGTCAGGCGAAGCCCAGTCGTCACCCCGGGCAGCGTGTGGCGTTCTGGGCAGTGAGGAGCTGTGCTGCCTGGACCACAGGGTGTGCTCTGGAAACCAGGCAGAAGGCAGCGCTGGTTGCTGTATGCGTGTGACCTGTCTGAGGCGGGTGTGACTTCTGATGTCTGGGGTTCCTTGAACCTCCTTTCCCTTCCAGGGAACGTCCCATGGGCCAAGCACCAGTAGGTGTCACCAGAGACTGCAGGGACCTCCTCTAAGAGGGGCTCCGGCTTTTGATTTGAAAGTTGCTAGTGCCCAGTGTTTAAAGCGTTGGGACTGGTTGAGATGGTTCCAAGGTCGAGAAGAAGAGTCTCCAAGCTGGGTCTCGGGCCTCGGACATTAAAATGCTGGGGAGATGAGGAGGACACGGCAGAGGAGAGCCAGGGAGAGGGGTCTGGGGGTTATGGGAGGGAGTGATCCAGGCCGCAGGGGCTGTCACGAGCCACATCCTGCACACACATCACATATAACAGGGCAGCATACCCCATGGGGGTAGACGTCGGGGCCAGGTCATCGGTGCTTGGGTGGCAGGGGTTCCAGGGAGACACAGCAGGGCCAGTGGCTATGTCAGCACCAGGCGCCTGTGGTCCTGACCTCTGGTTTTAGGGGTGCTTCCAACTACCCATCCACAGATGCCCTCTCATAACAGTCGCTGAGGGGGGTCTTTGGGGCCACTCCAGGAAAACGCACCTGCTTCCACCAACATGTCTCTTTCCTTCACAAGAAGGAAATTCTTTTAAATTATTTTTTTTAATTATTTTCACCATGAAAATAGAGAGGTGCTAATTACACTATTTCCAAGTTGCGGTTTTGTAAGTGGTTATATGGACTGATTGTCACCTGGTTCATCTTGAAATCAACACACTCATGATCCCAAGGAGCCCAACAGCGCTGAAACTATCTCAAAGATTCCATCGTAAGGGGAGCAGTTCATGGGGGGGGGGAGGCAAGGCAAAGGGACGGCCAGCTGCGAATGTCTCTCACCGCGCACGTTCACATACCACTGCCTCCAACGACTGTGCCAGCTTAGCGTGAATTTCAGGGGAGAACAGAGTCTCACAAGATTAAGTGGCTTGTCCGTAGTAACAGAACCCCAGATTGAAGCCCAGGTGTGTCTGATCCAGTGCCTCCCCTCTCCGCATTACAGCACGCTGTCGTGCAGCTGGCCAGCCAAGGGGCAAAGGCACGCTCGCGGCACGACCGATGTGGGGTTAAGTGACCCGCCCATAGAACAAGGGTTCTGAGGACCCTCAAGGATCCCTTCGGTGAGCAGAATTTGTGAGGCTATCACATGACAGATGAGAGGCAGGGGTCCACAGTGCAGGATCGCAGGCCAGTAACGGGCAGGGGTGGAGGTAATGCCCCTCGGGGTTGCTGGCCGCTCGCGTTCTGTGGGAAGTCACCATCACGGGCTGCTGGCCTCCATGAGGAGTGGGGGACATCGTGTCCCGTGTGTCCACCTGCTGCTGGGACATGACCGTTGACCAGATGCTGGAAAGGCCCCAGGGAATAGCGAGTCCCCGCCCTCCTGACAGCCACAGTCCAGCGTGTTCCATTTAGTGCTCTCGATGGCCTCGCTGGGGTTTATCACTCCCAGTTCACAGAGACACAGACGGAGGCTCAAAGCACCGGATGGCCGGCCCTTCCATGATCCCCCCCGCAGGAAGTGACAGTGGTAGGATCCACACCCCTGTCTGGTTGAGAGGCACGGCCCCTGCCGCCTGCCAGCATCCCTGAAGCCTGGTAGGTGGAAGGCGAGCACTGTAGGAAGGGTTAGTGGCCGAGTTAGGCTGTGGGGGAATAAATGGGAAAGGCACTTCTTTCTGGAATTAAGACTCTGACAACCTGAAGTCAGACTTGAGGATCAGGAAAAAGCCTGAACGACCCTAGCAGCCAATCCTCTCGCTGTATAGATAAGGGACCCGATGCCAACAATGGGAAATGCCCCGCAGTCGGATCCCCACCAGGCCCAGCGCCCTCGTGCACACTGGACACAGCCCCCTCCTCCAGGGCCCCGGAAGCCAAATCCAGGAAACACCACATGCTGAGGGGTGAGTGCCACGAGCCCCGCCGGCGTATTTCACAGGAACACTGGTGCTGGGACGAGGGCGTGTGGCATCTAGTGCCAAGCTTTCCCCCAAAGCTTTGCCTTCTGTCTTTGATGCAAACCCTCTGATCCAAGTTCACTGCCTCGGGCGGTAATTTCATCAGCTCAGGGCGAACAAACATCTCTTGAAGCCTCTGCCCCCCCCCCCCCCCCCGTCTCTGTTCTCCTTGCTCTTTCCTGGGGCGTGAACTTGTACTTTCTGTGTGTGGCCCCCTCCGTCTTTTCAAACCCTCTGAGGCTAGTCTGCTCAAATCTAGACCAGAACCCACTCTTAATAGCCACCCTTCAGGTCCTAACAGGAATTAGGCAAGCGACAGTAAACCAAGTGCCCACTTCAGCCCGAGGGCCACCCCCATCTCACAGCCATCTCCCCCTTTCTCCTGTCCATTCTCACCATGGGACCTGGGGTGCTGAGTGAAACATCACCTGAACCCAGACTGCCATCTGTCACCCACACACTCTGAGCTTCCACAGGCTTACTCCATAAGGACTTTATCACGCGGTGCAGGGGACAAGGTCACTGAGCATATCTACGTGGATTCTGAGTAGGTGGAGAAACAGAAAAACTTTGGCGTGGCAAAATGCACATTTATCACAGGAATCCAGACGAGGGCGGACAAGACATCTCACTCTGGCCCATGGAAGGCAGACAAGACGTGCTGCAGGCAGCGTGGCAGAGAGAAAGGGTAAGCGACAGGGTGCAAAGGGGGCCTGGGTCCTGGTAGCAGTGCTGACCCTAAGTCACTCTGTGGCCAGGACAAACCGTCTCCCTGACTTGGTCTCAGAAAAACACAGGACTGGCTGAATGAGCCCCAAATGCCTCCCCAGTCGTCTGTGGTTCTCGGGGGAGATGGGCAAACATGATAAGGTGCCATTTATTTTTTTCTAGTTGTGGCCACAGTCTCTCCATTAGCAGCATGTGGGATCACACACATCTGCATCCAGACTTGGGGTCATGTCCCTAGAATCAGAACGCCAGTGACAAGGGCAGGCCTCAGGGACAGGAGTGCCAGGGCCCCCAGGACAGAGCAGGGGCCAGGCTTACCCTCTGCCTTGTCAGGCCCCTAATGTCTTGTGGGAGCACACAGCAAGGCCAGGGACCCCTTCCCTGGGTCCCAGGTCTCCGGGCAGAGGGGGACCTGGCCAGCCCTCTCCTCATGTGCCCCGTCCCTCCCCTGGAGGGCTGGCGGAGGTGGGCTCCTGGAATGGGCACTGGCTGCATTCCTGCGGGGGCTGTGGTGGGCTGCGGGGAGTCACAGCCAGATGTCAATGAGGAACAGCTGGGCCGCCCTCTCCTTCCCCTGGACACATCCAGCTGCAGAGGGCAGAGCAGTCACTGGAGAGGGGCCTCCGGGGAGGGCAAGGGTGTGCATGCTCCGGAGGTGGGGCCGCCCCCCATGGGCTCCCGCTCTGTCCAGGGCACCCCCCTGGGCCTGCTCCCCTTTGCAGACTGCCACCATCTCTGCGGATCTGCAGCCAAAGAGGCCAGCCTGGGGTGGGCCTGAGTGGGAAGGGTCACCTGCCACTGTGTCCCTCCATGCCTGCAGCCGGGCTCCCCCCATCTGGAGAGTGAAGTTGCTGGGGCCACCAGCTTCCCTTCCGCTGCCAGCGGCTACCATCCCTTCCCCTTCTAGCTGACCACGAACCAGCTCGCCAGCCTGTCCAGCCTCGGTTTCCTCATGAGAACATCGCTGGGTGCTGGGTTCTCCGTTCAGCTCCGCTCACGTTTCCTGACTCCCAGCCAGCCCACCCCACGCTCCGTGTCACTCTCTCCCTTGATCCTAGTTGATTCCATCGCATTGAAGTCCCCTTTTCAGCAGAACCAGGGCGAGGGTGAGGCCAACGAGGGCCCGGGGCCCACAGTCTAAAGAGTCCTCATCCAGGCGCCCACCTGACACTGCACGACCCGGCGAGTGAGCACCTCCTAAACTCAGGTGCCCCGTGGCCTCACCATCACCCCACCCGCTTGTCTGCATTGCCAGCTCTTTCTGTGAATTTTCTACATGCGTGACCGGGAAGCCACCTAAAACTCAATGAAGTTCAAAACAAGGACACACTTTCTCCTGCCACCCGCTGCTGCCTCAGCCTCCCCAGCTCCTTACGTGTCACTCTCAGACGTGCCCAGGAATTTGCCTGGAATCCCTTCCCTTTGGCCTACACCCCCATGTTCTTTCTCCAAACATAACCCCTCTGGGCTTCCCTCCACCTCCATGCCTCGCCCTGGGTCCTGCCATCTCTCACTTTTTATACCTTAATGCATTTAACCTTCACAGAAGGAGGTGATATTGGTGCACCCATTTTACAGATGAGGAAACCAAGCAGAGAGGTTAATAAGAGATGATATAAGTGGCAAACAGGACTTCAAAGCCAGGTCCATCAACCTAAACATCCAAACACTGATATAATAGAAACTGCTGGGACCCGGGAGGAGAGAAGGAGGGGAGGGGAGGGGTGGGGAGGGGAGGGGAAGGAAAGCCCCTAATCTCAGCAGGTCCTCACTACAGGTTTACTGGCTCCCTTTCTTGTCTGTTCCGATGCTTTGTGGCCTCTAATCAACAATCACCTTGCCGCTGACCTTGCCTCAGACACCCTGGCCAGGCCCACCTGGTGATAATAGCACGTGCTGCACAGGCTGATTACCTGTTTGCCACTGGAATCACCTGTGGCCCAGCCAGAGCCCCCAATTAGACGTTTCCAGTTACCCCTCCCTGCATGTGGGGCCTGCGGTAAACTCACACACAGCACCGAGGAGGTTGAGAAGC
Organism: Hipposideros armiger; assembly: GCF_001890085.2. Classification (NCBI taxonomy): domain Eukaryota; kingdom Metazoa; phylum Chordata; class Mammalia; order Chiroptera; family Hipposideridae; genus Hipposideros; species Hipposideros armiger. The sequence goes on from NW_017731924.1 coordinate 631,755, forward strand.
TAGCTGATCGGGGCTTCAGTGACGACCCCAGCCAGCCTGGGCGGCACTCCCTCCTGCGCCCCCAGCCCCTCTTTCCAGCACGCGTCTCTGGGGCCCGGTGTGAGTGGATCAAAGCCCCTGCGGTCCGTTTTACCCTGAGTTCCATCGTGCAAAGCAATAGCGCTGAACCGGCCATTTCCGCGTCCTGGGTCTAACGTCTGCACCAAGGACGGGGGAGGGGTGAGGACGTGGCGGGGGGCCCTGGGAGCCTGCGGGCTGGCTCTGCCTTCTCTGGGCTCTAGCTGGCACCTCTGAAGTGGGGTCAGGATTCGCTCAGGCCATCCGATCTGAGGACATTCATAGGCTTTCTGCAGTGTGCCTGTGGGGAAGAGTTTTGCTTCCTGTTCCCAGGTGAGGAAACTGAGGTTTTAAGTCTTCTGCCCAAATCTACACAGCTGATAAACAGCAGAGCAGGGTTTACAACCTAGGCCTATCACATTCCAGAAATGATCCTTTCAACTCCATTTTGTTGA
>NW_017731924.1:632486-643086 GCF_001890085.2 Hipposideros armiger
GAGAGAGAGAGAGAGAGATGGGCAGTGCTGCCCTGGGACCCAGGCTCCTCTCCCAGGAAGTCCTCCAGCTTCATCTCACTCGCCGAGGAGGCGGGGCGGCCAGGGGGTCACACCCACTCAGACCCCATGCCCCTCCCCTGCACCCCTCTGGACCTCCTGCCCGAACAGCCCAAGCCCACCTCCAAAGGGCCAGCCTCATTGCAGATGGGTTCTCCTGAGGGTGAGTCCTGGGCCCAGGGGATCTGCGGGGCAGCTGTGTGTGGACTGTGGACAGAGCTTGACCTTGTAGCTGGGAGCGTCCTCACACATGCACATAAGGCCCCCCCATGGGCAGGAGGTGTGAAGAGAAAGGGGCCAGGCCATGGATTGGGGCGGAGGCCAAGTCTGACTCTCCTGGGCCACGATGTCAGCATGCCACTTAACGGGGTCCAAGGACTCCCAGCACAGACCTGCCCCCGAGGCCCTGTGTGGGGACGGAGCTGTTCCCCGGAACGCTTTGTACACGTCATCTGTAACTTATATAAACACAAAACCCACAGCAGGCAGGCCTCCTTTGGGTCTCTGCCCAGGCCTCTGATGGGCTAGGGTCGCCGCGCGTGTGCAGCAGGCTCTGGGCAGGCACGCCCCACTCGGGCGAGCAGAGCGGGGAATGGAGTTGCTCAGCCCTGCGCTGGCCTGTGAGCTCCTTGCTCACAGCAGAAGCCAAGCACAGGCAGCCTCAGGGGTTCCAGGCAGAGGATGGCTGCAGGAGACACACCCAGAGCAGACGCCCAGCGGTGCCCGTCCATGCCCTGTGGGCACCACAGCTTCCTGCTTGCCCGGCTGCCTCAGGGCGGCCCCAATAGCACCTGTTGACACAGAGCCCCCTTTGCCCTCTCATTCTCACAGCGGGTTGTCAGATGATGTAAATTAGAACCATTATTTACAATAAAAACAAATAAAAAACATACTACGTGTCCGTTACCGAATCAACTAAAATTGGCTGGTCAGGTTTCCAGAGAATGGGAGCAGGTATTTCATAAGCGCAGACAGACACTCCACATGCACTGCTTTCTACAAAGCTGTGTTTTTCTAAGCACGGCGCAGCGCGTGTCCGGCGTGTAGCCTATTCCAGGGGAAGGGGCAGAAAAAAGGGGTCTGTACTGTGCTGACCACCCTCGTGAAGGTTCGTGTGTGTGTGTGTGTGTGTGTGTGTGTGTGTGTACACGTGCATGCTTCTGAGTGTAAGTGAGTGTGTGTGTGGCCCTGTGTGTTTGAATGTAGGCATGAGACTGTGTCTCTGTGTGTATAACTGTGTGTGTGTCGGGGGAGGGGAGGGTTAAACTCCCAGAAACCAGATCCTGTAATTAAAAGGACAAAGGCTGACACGTCTTCCAGTAAGACAAGTCGCCCAGAACACCCTGCTTTGACAACTGTTACCCTCCGCCTTCCCGTAAGTGTGAGGCTGTATCAGAGGCGCTGAAGTTCATCAGCCCCATTTCTTGGAAAGCCCCTAAACACTGTGTAACCCCCGCCTCCCACTCGTCCTCTGACAAGGACAAGGACAGCCAAGTTCAGCCGGGACAGGGACAGCTGCCCCCCCGTGAGACACCCGGAAGTGCAGAATTTCCCCACATGTTTAATTACACGGATGTGCACTTAAACGCAGACATCTGCTTGTACAGAGATGGTCTGTGTGTGAGCAGACATACTTTTTGCAAGTACCAGCTTAGTTGTGGCCACTGCATTTCAGCCCTTTACCAACTCAAAGCTAAAGCCACCAAGTGAAGCGCACAGTGACACTTCCATGAGCTGGGACGCTTGGCACGATGTGATCCCAGCAGCAGAGAGAACGACGGTCAGTTTGGGGAGGGCTTGGGGGAGTGATGGTGCATGTCTCCATAGAGTCGAGTGGTCACTATAAAGAGTGAGACGCGGCCACAGTCCCTGGGCCAGCAGAGGCCAAAGGCAGACCATTCAGTTTTGACACACGGGTCACAGGGTCTTAGGCGGACACAGGAGTCAGTCAGGCAGGGATGTGCCCCAGAGGGCTCAGGGGTCATCTCCAGGCCTGGGCTTGGCTGACCACAGCCTTCCATGAGATAGTACACAAATTAAAAATAAGTGATGGGCGTTTTCATTTTTCGTCATTTTCACATAAAATTTCTCAACACATAATCAGAATTAAGTAGCCCAATTACTATTTATAGGGTGACCTCGATCATAACAAGTTTTTCCAGGGGGAACTCGCAGTGACCTTTAGGTAAAGGGCGGGGTCCTGACCTCAATTGCTTCTTGAGGTTGACACGGTCCCAAGGGCCAAGCCACAGACATCCACGTGGCGCTCCAAACCCACAGCTGGTGCTGCCACCGATTCCTCCCGGCCTTCGGATCCACCCAGGGCACCAGCTGGGTGGGTCGCCTTGTGGCCACACACGTATTCCCGGATGTGTGTGTATGTGTGTGTGTTCATGTCCTGAGTTTACTGCTAAGTCTCTGAGCTGGTCAGAGGGATGTGAAGCCAGCGGCAGGAAGAACACAGTGTAGCACTAGGGACAATGTCACCAGCAGGGCTGCACCTCTCTGATGGCTGCAAGAGTCAGGTTCAGAGGGATGCTGGTCCCAGAGAGCTTCCCAGGCTGGACATGCCACCCAGACCTGCCAGGGGCCAGCGCCAAAGCCCGTCCCTTGGGCGTAACCGCTGGGTCTCCAAAGGCGCAGAATATTACAGGGGTTTGATGTGGGCTCTGCTTCTGGCTGAGGAAGACGCACGGCTGAACCCTGGATGGCCTCCTACCTGTGTGAACTTGGGAAAGTGAGCCCACAGATAATCACACCGTCTCCTACAGACTGTTAGCTGCTGCCCTGGCCCTCGGCACCTGCCCCAGGCCCTCTGCCTCCCTGCTGCCTCTGCCTGGAACTCTGGGCTCATAGATCTTGGCATGGATGGCTGTGTCATGTCATTCTAAGCTCAACTAGATTTTTGTCTTCCCAAAGAGGCCTTCCTGTAATCTCCCCACCTTGGCCCTGATTTATTGTGTTCAGAGCACGGATCATTATTTGAGATTACCTTACCCATTGATTTTTGATTATCTACCTCCCTTCCCTTCTGGGAAACAGCACACTAAACGTAGGATCAGAGGTGTCTCATTCACCAATGCGATCCCCATGCCACAGCACAATGTCCAGGAGAGAACGGGGTCGATAGATACATGGTGGCAAAAATGACCCAACAGTAAAGGGTCCTTAAAACACCCACTGCTGTGACATGGTATCTATAGGGCCTATCCGGTCCATTCCCAATGACACAAATGATTTCTGTTATTTACTGAAAATGCTTTGCACGACAAAAAGTACAAAACAAATTTTCAAGTGAACCTAACAGTCCCCCACCCCTTGGAAGGTGGAGTGGCCTGTCCACGGCCACAGTACAGAGCAAGGGAGAGGCTGTCAGTGCCCACCCCGGGCTAACCTCACGTTATCCTCACAGCTGAGTCTGAGGAGGTGCTAACCCGCCTACAGGGAGCTGAGACCCGCAGGGGCTGAGCACATGCAGAGCCACACACTAAGCCAAATGCATGTAGATGCTGACATTTTCCAGTGAGAACTCTAGGAGAGCAATGAATTAACCTCCCCCTCCCTCTCTCCTCCTGTCATAGTGGTAGGTATAATATCCAGTAATCAAAGCTCTCACTGGGACAGTAATGGAGCTAGTTGTGACCACATCAACAAGAGAAAGAGACACAGAGGGCGACCGTGTGCCCTGTGACGTTGCACCGTAGAAGCACGGCGGAGGCCCCTTCCTGGCCGGGATCCACACCAACATCTCAGCCCCCTTGTCCACGACCTAAAGGACAGGATCCAGGAAATGTCCCCTGCCCGTGGGAGGGGGGAGAGAGGACCCTCATAGTGTCCCCAAAATAGAAGTAGGTGGAGGCCCCCTCGGCGGCGGTGGCTGGCATTCCACAGGCTCACTTACGGTGACCCGATAAGCTATATAAAGGTTGTTCTGTGGCCACGACAGAGCCCGGGGTGGAGAAAGCTCTTAATTACAGCCGATGCTCTGGGGTTGGCCCCGTCCGCAGCCTCCGCCCCACGCGCTGCAGGAAAGCCAGGCTGAGATTGAGTCCCCTGGGAACCTTGTCAGGCCACAGAGAGGCGGGCGGTGATGCCACGACACGGAGGTGCTTTCCCGGATGAGCCCCAGGCCAAGGGGGCCAGTGAGTCGGGCACCAGAGCCGACCACGGGGGAGGCCCAGGAGGGGGTCACGCCGGAGATCCGTCTCTAATAACTCTAGCTGTTCCTGCTGCTGATTTTACTCCACTCATAGGCTTGCAGATATGTTTTCATTGATATAATAACGCGGGGATAATGACTTCAAGCACTGTGAGTTTTATTCATTCAACCAACAGCCACTGGTCACCGTGCACAAGGCAGGCTGTGCTAGGGCCCAGTGACTACATAGCCGCTAGGACTGTAGAAGCGCAGCTGGACAGGACTCACCTTCTCAGGTGGTGGGTGCTGGCCCTGGAGCCCCGGGAGCCTGGATAAGCCAGTTCGCCCCACTGTCCCCAGCACCATCAATGACAGAACGGGGAGAACTTACTTAGGGGATCGTGGTGAGACTGCAGTGACACCGTGGAGGTAAAGGCGCCTCCTAAATATTGTCACTTCCTGACAGACACCCAGGACCTGGGTTAAACAGAACAGGGGATGTCACACAGTTCTGCGCCTCGCCAGCTGGGCCACCTGGGGGAGCAGCTCTAATCACAGTCACCTCACTGATAAGTCATTAGTAATCAGAGTGCAACCTCCAATCCAGGGCGTAGCACGTATTAGCTCTGATAACGGGTGTAAGCGCAGGGTAAGCCAGAATGTGCTAGAAAGTAATCGAGCGGGACTAAGTTATGCTATTTGCACCTGTGACTCCGTGGCCGCTGGGATTCTAACAAAGCGCTCACACAGTGTTGAATGGAGGCACCCTGAGGTCCTGAGAAGCAGGACGGGGCAGGTCTACAGGGGGCTCAGGGGCAGCTGGACAGAGAGAGACTTCTGTAGCAGCCACCCAGAAAAAGTTCTGCCGAATCCCAGGCCTAGTCCCGTTTCCACGCCTCCCTCTGTCCTGCTCACACGGTCACTCTCAGGGGGGCTCCCAGAGCGGAGCAGCCACTGCTCACAGACCCCAGCCTGGGCTGCCTGGGGGCCAGGGCTGCTGCACCCAGCCCAGACGCCAGCCCCTCGCTTCCTGTGCCCTGACCTGGGACCAACTCCCCCTATAAGGGACAGCCCGGGCGCCTGCTGGCCCACACAGCTGCCACTGCTCCCTGCTGTGGCCAAGCTGGATGGGAGGCCTGGGCTCGGGAATCAACAGGACCTCATCACCAGCATTAGCATCGGAGAAGAATAGACGGAGAAAGAGACAGGGGGAGAAAGAGGGGGAGGAAACCCTCAGACGTGGGCCTCATGCGTGATGTTAGATTGTCTAGTAGCCACATAAAAAGTAAAAGGAACCAAGTGAGATTAATTTTACAAATCTATCGTACTGAACCTACATTTCCAAAACATTATCATGTACCTATGTAACCAATATAAAAATATTCATGACACTCTTCACTCTCTCATACTAAATCTACAAATATCTGTGTACATGTGACTTGCAGACACATGTTGGGGCCACTGACCAGTCCCCGACTGGCCAGTGGCCACATGTGAGAGCCAGCCCAGGTGCAAATGGCCACGTCGACACCCACCTCGCAGGGCAGGTTGGGGTGTGATGCAAAGTGCTGTCAGCGTGTGGTGCTCGGTCAGTGCTGACCCTCAGTTCTACCCGCTCCCAGTAGAGTCTGGTCGGGGTCCCCCTCTGCATTTGTCCCCCTCTAGGAAGCGGCACGGTGTCTCTGGCATGTGTCCGCCTAGCCCACCCAGCCTGCCTTGTCTAGACCTTCACCGACCCTCAAAACCTAACCGTTGGCCTCTGTGCGCCAACACAGTGCATGAGTTAAACACTTCGGTTGTTGTTGGCTGCCATGCCAGATTGGCTGAATATTCTTGTTCTGTGGATCTGGGAGGAGGGAGACCCTCGACCTCATCATCTATAAGCATATGTCAACGGCAAGCACAGAATTAACCGCCCGGCCACTGCCCTCATTTTCTTTAAACAACACCTGAGCAGCTCCGCCCATGTACTACGCCCTGTTCCAGGTGATAGGGCACCAAGAAACAGCCTCTGCCCTCCTGAAACTTCTCTTCTCGAGTGGAAGCCAGGCCCAACGCAGAAAAACCCCAGGGTACACGCTCTGTGGAATAATTATCAGCCACTTCCTGCTTCCCCAAGTGGACAGAAGCTTCGCAAGGACGAGTCACGTCAGATCCGTCACTGCATCCTGGGCACCTGGCATGCCCCCCAGCAGAGGCGTCACTCAGTGTGCGGTTGTTGAATGAATGAATGAATGAATGAATGAGTGACCAGATGGATGGATGATTGGGTTGTTACAGACTGAACGAATAGATTAGATTGACTACAATGACTGCTACAATGTATGGCTGTTGAGTGAAGGAGTAAGCTGGAGTGATTACTGCACCAGAAAAGCCCCACGCTGTCAGTCTGGGATTTTCCACATCGTCCAGAGAGGCCCCCACTCAGAACAGCCGCTATCCGGGCTGTGGAGTTACCCACAGGGTCTCCGAGGTGCCCCGGGACTCCTGGTTTAGATTGGGTGACACTCCTTGATTCCATCTTACTACCCTCCTTTCAAAAGGTTCCCGTTAGCTATTTTATTGTGTTTTGCTTTGTTTCTAATTGAAGCCATTGTGAGAGGATTTTGTATCATCTGTCACCAGAACAGAGCAGGCTCTTGTCAGCTTACAGCTGTATTTACCAAACAGGATTCCCTGCAGACGACGGAGCACCGCTTAAATCTCACATCCATTTAGCCGGTTGGAGGAGCCTGACTAGAGCAAACCCTGGTTTTGTTCTAACGACATCACCTTAGCCTCTAATGCCTCACCTTAGCACACCAGGCCCTCCTGGCTGCAGACCCTGACAACCTGACAAAGCCACCAACCCCCACTGCCCTCCTTTTCCCTGGTCACATGGGCCCATTATAGTTCGACTGTGTCACGCTGTCCCTTAACCCCATGTCTTCACCTCATCCTGAAGCTCGGGCTTGTCCTGCACCATAAGCACCACCTCTTCCAGGAAGCCCTCCCTCATGCTCAGAGCCACGCCCCCACCACAGCCATAGCAGGACCCTACCCATGAGACTCTGTGACACCTTAATTAAAGTCACCCCCACAGTACCTTTTTTTATTTTTTGCCATCTAGACTATGAACACCCTGAGGGCAGGGGCTGTGTCTTATCTTTTTCTATAGGCCCAGAAATCAGCACAAGGCCACACAAAAAGTAGATCCCCAATGAGTGTCCGTGAATAAAAACGTGGAGATTAAGTGAGCCAATATAAGGAAAAGGGTCACAGTGGTGGAGAAACTGGGCATCCAGTCTCAGGCACAGCTTAGCTGTTTTCTCACCGGGCTGCAAGCCAGGCCCATCCCTGGGACAAGGAGTCATGCCAGCTGCTCCCACCACCGGCCTCCGCCTCCACTGCCGTGTCCCCAGGGCTCCCCTGCCCGGCCTGAGGTGGGACTCTCTAGGGTTCCCCACCCTGAGCACCCCAGTCGCCCACAGAAACCCACTTCACCCTTCCTGTCCTGGGCAGGGGCTGGCCTCAGAACGTCCCCACCAGGGGTCAGAGCCCCAGGGGCCGGGCACTGGTTCTGACTGTAACAGCTCTGTGGGGAAGTGGACGTCTTCCCACTGCAGAGCTGAAGACGCCACCCGGGGACATTTAACCAACCTCCTGTATCTCAGGGCGGGGCGGGTGGGGCTCGCGCCCAGCCCTCCATGACTTCCTTTCCTCCTCTGCAGCCCTGGAAGCGTCCAGGACGACAGGACACAGCCCTGGTGACAGGCACATGCTGCTGTAGGTGCAACTGGGTTTCTGACGTTACAGAGTCCGGGAATGGGGACCTCAGGCCACCGCGGCCACCCGCCCCCCCAAGCCCCGGCATGGCACTGGGGCCTCCCCTGACCTGGCCACACGGCCCCTTGGCAGGCGGCCGGAGCCCCGCGCCCGCGCCCGGGCGCTGCGCACTCACTCTCACACAGCCGACGTCTCAGCTTGCCACGGATCTTGTCGATGGCGTCGAAGTCGGACACGTGGAAGACGTGCGCGGACTTGGGCTCGGAGGCGATCTCCTGCAGCTCCTCCTTCAGCGCCTGCCCCACGCCCACCGCGAAGATGCGGATGCCCGCGCGGTGCGCGGCCTGCGCGGCCTCCAGCACCAGGTCCTGGCTGCGGCCGTCGGTCAGGAGGATGGCCACCTGCTTGAAGGCGCGGTCCCCAGGCCGGCCCCCGGCCCGCCGGGAGAAGCTGTGGCGCGTGATGTAGCGCAGCGCGTCGCCTGTGTTGGTGTGGCCCCCATGGTAGGCCAGGGTCCCTGCGGCCGCCTTGACCGCCTCCCTGGAGTCAAAGTGGCCCAGCTCGAAGGCCGTGGTGGGCTGGTCGCTGTAGCGCACGACCCCCACACGGGTGCGGTCGGGGCCCACCTCGAAGGTGTCCACCAGGTTAGCCACCCACTGCTGAACCTTCTCAAAGTCCCCCTTGCCTACGCTGGAGGAGGTGTCCAGCAGGAAGACCAGGTCGTAGTGGACAGTTTTGCAACCTGCAGGGGAGAGAGTGAGGTAGGGTCAATGGGGTGCGAAGAGGGTGCTTGGTCGTTGGGTCAGACTGACCTGCCTCCAGCACCCACCCATTCTGCCTCCCACTGGCTGGGGGACTTGTCCAGCGGCCTTAAAGCTCAAACCTCAGTTTCCTAACTGTCCCATGATGATGAGTATCCCCAAGGTGCCATGAGGGTCAGCTGACAGTATATAATCTTACATGAAAGTGATTAACATTCATGGAACACCACTGTATCAATTTCTTTAAATACTTGGTTACAGAGTGACTTCATTATTTTTTAAACCTGCTACAAAAAAAAAATGCCCATTTCAGAAAAGGCAATCAAAAAGTGTTTGAAATGCCCATAATCCCATCTACACAGAGTTAACCACGGCTAACCATGGTGCATATACTTGATTATTTTCTATTTCCATATAGTTGTTGATGAAATTGGGACTGTACTGGACACACTGATATATAAGGTGTTTCCCCCGCATCCAGCAATGTGCTAGAAACCCATTTCCAGTGTGATATGCTGGTTTCCATGGCTACAGAGTCCACTGCAAGGATGAGCATAATTCATTTAGCCAGTGTTCTCTGGTTGGATATTTAAATAGTTTACTGTATGTCACTCGCAGAAATCATATAAAATATGATGCATGCATACATTTTAAATACAAACTTATACAATTCTGTAAAACTATAAAATAGGCTTACGTTTTTTTAACTATAAATTTTATATTAATTACATGATGCTTTTGGTTCAACAAACAATGGCACCATATAATTTATTTCTGATCCTCAGAACAAACTAGTGCAGAGGGCTGGCTCATCCTCATTTTAGAATTCGATAATATGAAACTATTTTCTAAACCTCAAAGTGCGGCACAAACGTACAAGGGAACTATCGAGACGCCCCAGTCTTGACTCTTCCAGAATATGGGGCGTGGTCATGACAATAGCAGCCGCTGACCAGGCCTCTGGGAGCAGCTGGCACAAACATTTCGCTGGTAAAACACACACACACACGCACACACAAACAAACAAAAAACAACCCAGTCAGATTGGCAGAAATCACAGAGACCATGGTAGCCAGAGTGGACAAGTGGCTGAGGGATGTGTCACACCCACTCTCTGGGTCTTAAAAGCCCTATAAAGGAAGGTATCTTTTGATCCACCAATTCCAAATTTACCCTCAGTGATTCACCCTAAGAGAATAATAAGATAAATGGAAGGGGAAAAAGAACATGTATAAGGGAAGTTTATGACTGCGCTGCCAAGCTAAATCCCAGAGACAACGTGCTTGATCACCCATATGGAACTACTTAAAATAAAAACCATCTTGTGTTCACACAGTGGCTGTAAAGGAATCCTTACTACCAACACGGATGCATTTTTGCAATACATCGCTGGGTGTGGAAAGCCCGTGTGTGTCTACGTGTGGGGTTGTGTATGCATGTCTAAGAGAACCTGCAAAAAGAAACCCTGTTTACCGCTGACAAGCAGAACCATGACTGATTTCATTAGTTTGTATTTCTAATTTTATATTCACAAGCAATGAACTAAGTTCAAAAACAGAAACACAATAAAGCTATATGCATTTACACACACACGCGCGCGCGCACACACGCACGCACACGTGCACACACACATGCACACACACAGATGCTTCCCTGTCCCGCCTTGAGCCAGTACCATTCTTTACTTTTCCACATCAACCCTTCCCTTAGTTTTCAAAATCTAAGCTAAACTCTGCCTATCGGGAGCTGAGGTAAACCCCTGCCTTCCCAGGATTGGTCCCTAATAGGATTAGAGCTTTTGGGGTGTGTTTGCCCAGATGCGGGGACTCAGAGATAATTCCTGGGGGGGGAGGTTTCTCCTCGACACAAAAGGTCATCC
>NW_017731924.1:644916-659118 GCF_001890085.2 Hipposideros armiger
TCGCTTGTGCCTGGGAACAAGCATCTCTTGGCCAGGGAAAGGCACCGCCAGGTCCTACTGGAGCATTTCCTGTGTGGAGAAAGACACGCTTTCAGAGAAGGCCCTCGAGCTGAGAAGTTTCCAAGAGGCCACCTCCAGGCCCTAAGTGGGAGAAACGCCCCCAGACCTAGCCTCCCGGCGTGTCTTCATGTGTCAGGCCCAACCCTTCTCACAGCCACCAGTGTTAACACCAGAGCCCAGTGTGACCTCCCCTTCACTGTTGCCATCTGTCCCCCATCCACCTGTTAGCAAATTTGCACGGAGGAGCTGCCCGTCCCAGCGTTACTGACCACCTGAGGCTACGCCTGTGGCAGCAGCACCGCTGTGTCGGTCATATTTTCTACTTTTGGACATTTAATAGGCTGTTTTATTGGTTTCATATGTTATAAGAGGACATCTTTTACCTGTCTTTACCCATGCTTATTTATTTTCTTAGGGCGGGCTTGTAGGAAAATACTTAGGGTGTCATATGAGATTTGAAAGGATCCTCCTGATACAAACTGTCAAACTGCTTTACAAAAAAGTCGTACTGGGGGCCAGCCGAGTGGCGCATTGCTTAAGAGTTGGCTTGGGATGCCAGCTCTGAGCAGCAGGGCCCCGGTTCAGATCCCACATGAGAGCCAGTGACACTTCCCTCTGCAGCTAAGATGGTGAACAACAGCTCAACTTGGAGCTGGGCTGCTGTGAGGCGACAGTGACCGCGTAGGCCTCAGCCCCTGCTGCAGTGGATTGCCGTGAGCAACTGTGAGTGGCTGGCAGCCAGCGTGAGCAGCCGTCCAGAGGCCGGTGACTGTTCTGCCTCACCCAGGAAGAGCACAATGATAATACCAACATGAGCCAGTGAAGCGACGTCCTCCACAACTAGACTGAAGAACAAAAGGACAGCAACTTGTCTGTTCCCTTTCCCAATTCCCCAATAAAATCTTTAAAAAAATAAGTCGCACTGGCTTCTGCTGCCGCCAGCAGTGTGCACGGGTGCCCCTCTCACCATGTGCCTGGCCGCAGCGAGGGTGACCGTTCCTTCACACTCAGCAAACTCAATAGGAGAGATGATGTTTTTTGCTTCCCCTGCATGTCTGTGATCCATGAGGTTTACTAGCTAAGTGTAGTTTTCCCTTGTGTGTATTTTATTTTCAGGTGGATGTCTACTTCAAAAAGTACTTGTCATTATTAATGCCAAGATCCAGGAAATGAAAGAGTTTATAGATTTCACCATTGATTTATTCATTTCACAGATATTCACCAGTGGCCCTCCTGTGCCAGGTGCTGAGAGCAGGCAGAGGAATGACACCAAATCCACCCTCTCGAGCACTCACTGGCGCCTGGGAGACAGGAAAGACTCTGGCCACAGCAAGGTAGGATAAAATGAATGAAAGTAGAGGGAGGCACAGGTGGGAGCACAGGGGTGGGGATGGGGGGACGGGTGTCACATGGTCATCTCAGGAGAAGGCCAGGCCTCCTGGGCTAGCACCAGCCATGCCAAGATGGGGAGGCATTCCTCAGTTCATGGCCCCTTTCTCCATCTTCAAAGCCAGCGGTGGCCGATCAGGTCTTTCTCAGGTTGCCATCTCTCTGACTCTGACTTGTAAGGACGCTTGTGATTTCATTGAGCCCACCTAGGTCAATCTCCATATTTTAAAGTCTGATGGCTAGCCACCTCCAGTCCACCTGCAAACTTAATTCTCCCTTGCCATGTAACAACATATCCATATGGGAACATCTTTTATTTTCATTCTTTGTAATGACAAATATATCACTTAAATGTGGGCATTTTAACCAACTTAAGTGTGTGATTCAGTGGGGTTGATTATATTGACACATGGTGCAACCATCACCACTATTTCCAGAACTTTTTCATCACCCGGACTGAAACTCTGTAACCATTAAGCAATGCCACCAGATATCCTTCCAGTAATTTTTTTTCAGCAGTGAATTCTACTGTTCAGTGTATAAGTCATGCGCCTGCTTGATTTAATTTACTCCTAAGTATTTTATGCTAGTTTTTAATGCCATTGTAAAGAATTATTTTCTTAATTTCCTTTCTTGATTATGTGCTGTTGATGTGCAGAAATGCAATCGATTTTTGAGAATTTATTTTGTATCCTGAAACTTTGCTTTGTTTGTTACTTATAGCATCTCTGTGTGGCTTCTTTAGGGCTTTCTACGTATAGGATCATGTCACCTGCAAAGAGAGATAATTTCACTTCTTCCTTCAAAGTTGGATGCCTTTAATTCTTTTTCTTGCCTACTTGCTCTGGCTAGGACTTCTTCTCTACAATCTCTTGGTGGATATGTGAGTCTTTTTATACATTGTAGTGTCTGATTTGCTAATACTTTGTTGAGGATTTTTGCATCTATGTTCAGGAGAGATACTGGTTTGTCCTTTTCTTTTTCTTAGAATGTCTTTGTATGGGGATTAGGTTAATGCTGGCTTCATAGAATGCATTAGGAAATGTTCCCTGAGCTTCTATATTCTGGGAAATATTGTAAAGAAAGGAATGGTCTTCAACCAGGAATAAGTGGAGCGATCATAATAAATGCCCACTGAGTGTGGCAGGCCTGGTATGGAGTCTTTATGCTCTTTGTCAGCATAAATGAGCATTTCATCTCCATAAAATGAAGATGATCTCTATTCTACCAGGGAGTGGTGGGGTGGGCATGCAGTGAAGGTTACACAAAATCATTTCTGCAAAGCATGCAGCGCAGATCCTGGCACAGACGAGGTATGCAGTCACTGTGAGATTTTTGGCAGCCCGTTTCCTCATCCCCTCCAGCCCCCACAAGCATGGGTAGCATTACTCCATCTCTCTCTTACCAGGCCCTGAGCTCTTTCCGGGGCTTGGCTGCCCAGCTGGCATGACGTCGGCCACACCCTGTCCCTGGGAGGCAGAGCTGTGCCATTAGAGCTCCAAAAGTCCAGCAATTAATTTACTGAGCTGAGTTTCTTCCACAAGCCAGCCCATCACCATAGTAACCAGCATTCCCCATTCAGGGACCCAGAGGTGGGGAGAAGAAAGACACTGAGCAGAAAGCAATTGAGAGGGAGGAAATGAGATTTGGCACACTGCTAGGGCAGCCCGGGCAGAGCGCGAGCCCTGTGATTCAGAGAGTCTGACCACTGCCCACTGTGGGAGGGGCTGGGGAGAATGAGGCGCTGTGGTGCGTTGCTGGGGTGACCGGTGATGCTCGGGGCAGGAATCTGGCCCAGACATAAAAGCATGGCCTGGCTGTGTCCAGGCCACTGAGCCAGGACCTTCTCCCACAGGCCAGCTCTGAGTCCCTGGGACATGTCCCCTGAGCCGTTTGTGATACAAACTGCACTTGCTGGTCAGACAGGGGAAGACGGGGCTGGGTGGTTTCTGTCTCTACAGGGCGACCCAAGAGCTGGAGGCCTGAGTCCTGGATTCAAAACTCAGCTCTGTGTCCCCTGGAGCAAGTCCCCTTCAGTCCCCCAATACATACTGAGTACCTTCTGCCTGCCAGGCACTGTCCGAGGACTGGCTTCTCCGGGGGCAGTTAGCATAATGAGGACACTTCTCAGTCAGAATCCCTGTGTTCAGACTCCAGTTCTGCCTCTTCCTAGCTGTGCAAACCAGGGGAAGTCACTTAACCTCATGACCTCAGCCCTTTCATTATGCATTGGGGATAATAACAGCCATGTCACAGGCCATTGGGAGCATTCAATGAGTCACTGCATGTAGAAAGCTAAGAACAATGCCTAACCAGCAAGAGCTTAAAACAGTCTATTTTTGTCATCCTCCAATCCTTTGTTTCTTCACCTATCAAATGGGAACAACGTCCCCTGCTCCGTAGATCTGTGGACGAGATTCATGAGGCAACGGGGATGATAATCCCACATACAGTATTGGTATGAAGGGGAGCCTTGTCAGTCTGAGCTTTTGAGAGAACGCAGCTGTTGACTGCTTAGGGGTCCTGGGAACTTCATGGTTTCTGTCTCTAATTCAGCCCTAAATCCATGGTGAGCACTTAGTAAGTGCCGGGCACACAGCATAGGGCACTTTGTCCAAGGAGCCTGAAACCTAAAGGTGGAGACAGACAAGCCAGTGGATGCTTGCATTTGCATATGGTCGCCGCTCTGATAATGGGAAGGACAAGTGACTGATCAGGCCCGGGAGGTCAGGGAAGGCTTCCTGGAGGAGATGGCATCCGAGTTAGCCTGAAAAGATGAGTGGGGAGTAGGCAGGAAGACAGGGGTTGTCTTCACCAGGAATAAAACCTGCCGCCCTTCCAGGACCGTTCATGACATGAGCAAGAAGTGCAGTATTTTGGAGGCGGGGATGAAATTTAAGGCTGGAGCAGAAGGAAGGATTTGTTTAGAGGAAGGCATTCCAGTTTAAGGGAAAAGTGTTTTAAACGGCAGTCTAGGGACTTTGCAGTGACCCAGAGGAAGGGGTCAGACTTTGCCCCCCATACCAATGGATGTGCCCATGCGTCTACTGCTATGATCTAGGAAACCCTGTTGAGACGGATGGATGGAATAGAGGGACCAATGAGGAGGTTAGTGCAACATCCAAAACAAGAGGCCGCTGACTTTTCTTAGGACAGCAGCAGGCCACATGGTCCAGCTGCAGATGCCATGGCACCAGGGACTGAGCAGAAGACACCGGGACAGAGGGAGGAGAAGGCGCGAAGGAAGCCCAGAATTCCAGGCGGAGCATCTGGGAGCCAGCCCCTGCGGAGGGTACGTTCGGGCTGAACCTAGTGAATGTGCGGCACCTGAAGTCAGCCAGGTAGAAGAGCTGCAGAAAGGCAGGCATTTGAGTCTAGAGCTCAGAAGAGAGCTGGGACTGGAGATACTCCTGGGAAAGTGCAGAGCCGGGGAAGCCAGAACCCGGGGGTGTCGGTGAGCAAAGGAAAGAGGTGTCGGCCTTCGGGGGCGCCTGGTCCTGCTAAGGAGCAAGAACACCCACCCCGCCTCGTGCCCGCTCCATGCAGACTTTCCAAGACCCAAAGGCAGTCAGCCTCAGCCCTCACGGCCAGAGCGCAGGATTCATTTCATGGAAGGAGAAGGAAATAGACTGAGAAGCGTGTTTTCCTAACCTCCTTCCTCATGCTATGGAATTCAAAAGTGTTTCCTATGGGACATTTTTTTCCCTTAAGAGGGCAGATGTCAGTTGTGTTTCTCTCCCAGTTGCTAAAAATTATGAATGAAATTCAAGCCATGTCTGTCTATTCTTGAAACAATGAAGATTTCTTAAATTGGCCAAAGGACTTGAGAGGCACATCCTTATCCTAAAGCCATCGCCCACGTCTTCACCATTCTGTGCAGTGTCTGAACTCGTGATTGACTGATTCAGTAAACGATGACCGAGTCCCAGACTAGAGCCCAGGCATTGTTCACGTGCTAGGGAGAGAAGAGAAAAACCGAACAAGGACACAAAGAAATAATGGTTTGGTTCCCAAAAGGAGAAATTGATTTGAAAATAACAGGGTTGTGTGAGGAAAGGTGACTCAGGTGGGACAGTTTTTACCCTCTGTAAAAAGAAAGTCTCCTCTGAGTTGGGGACATTGGAACTGAGATCTGAAGAATGGAGAGCAGTCACCTGAGGGGTGGGGCGAGGCGTGAAAGGCCTCCGTGAGTTCTTAACTCCTGCAACCAGCAGCCTGGGAAGCGGCCTCCAGCCCTCAGACCCGCCCCGTACCTCGCTGTCCGCACATCCTCACAACCACCCAATGAGGCTCCTAAAGCACAAATAGGATCTTTAGATTCGTGGATGAATCCTGCCGTGACCCGTCCGGCCTTCGCAGAGAGCTCAGAGACCCCCTCATCACAGACCAGCATGGAGTGGCCTGTAGCACCTCTCCAGCCTCACCTCTGGCACCTGGCTGCGCGCCGGCTCGGCCCGACATGAACACGCAGAAGAGAATGGGAGAGCTGGCAGAGTGGGGGCAAGCAGCCTGCGCTCCCAGGATTCCAGGTGGCAAGGGTGAGCGAGTTTCCCATGAGTCAAATGACCACCTCAGAAGGGAGCTAGGCTTGGGTTAGCGGGTGGGTACCCAGCCAGAGGAGCTGTGTGGACGACGGGGAGACTCTGGCTGTAAGAGGCCACAAAAGGAGGGCTAAGTTTGGAGACGCTGAAGGCTACTTGCCACGACATTGAAGGGAACAAGACAAATTTATCACTTGAGCATCTTAACCAACTGCTGCTCCAAGGCCAGAGGCACCCAGAACTTTTGTGTTTCTGGAGGCAAACACGTCTCCACCCTGTTTTATTTTCTTGTCGTGTGTTTTTGCTTTAGGGGCCAAAGTAAATATTTAACTTAGAATGAAAAAAAAATCAATGACAACAAATTTACAAATTTTAAAAACAAATACCACACACATCAGAAACTCCAGAAAAATATTTTTAATTCACTGCCTGACTGCTGCTATATTTTCCCTATATTTTTAGCTTTATACTTTAAGATCCCCTCTTCACTTGACAACAGTGTTGTAATATACACTTTCTCTGGTGAGAGTGAATAGCCACGCCCATTTTTTTAAAACATAAGCCAACCTGCATTGGGGTTCTTTCATTGCAAACCACAAAGCAGGCCCATTATAAGGGCCGGCTCGTGTCGGGGGCTCACTCCGGCCTCTCCCACACGGCATCTCTGGCTCCTCAAACTCCCTCCTCAACCTAGATCTTGTCTCTTCTTCCTCTTCTTTCATCTTTGATTGACAGCTCAGTTTAGATAGGCTTTCCCAGAATCACCCTGTTCAACCTCCCCATCTAAGGGCCGACTTCCAGATCCCCCACCGCTGCATCCTTCTGGGGCCGACGGATGGCGGCACAGACAGGAGGACGCCTCCCTTCGGCCAGCCCCACCAGCAGCACAAGAAAACGCTAACTGCTCTTTATAGTTTTATCAGTCTGTTCACACGTCTTAGAGCTGCCATAAGCCCATGCTTACTGCTTTCACATTTTCAGTACTGAATTTTTCCTGATTTTTTTTTTCTTGTTCCTTTTCTTTTGTCCCCTCCCCAGTACACTGTCTCAGTTCCTTTCAACAAGAGACTGTCTCAGGTTACAGGGTCCTGAGGACACAGGAAGATATTTCTGTTTAACTTATTTTGAGCAGCGTCTGGGCTGATGAAGCAATGCACATAAATAGTACTGCAGCACGCACACTGATCTTGGAGGTGCTGTCCCGGCAGGCTCCCGTTTTTCTGGGGAAGAATCGTGAGAAGCCACACTCAGTGTCTCCCTGCGAGATGCGAGGCAGTATGGTGGATGGCACAGCCACGGACCGTGGGGCCAGACAGACGGCGCTGTGGTTCCTGTCTCCATCACTCACCAGCTGTGTGATCCCAGCAAGGGTCTCGCTCTAAGCTTCAGTGGCCTCCTCTGTAAAAAAGGGGGCATTAACCTCCCTCACCCGTTGACTGGAAGGATGAGAGTCCCTAGCACGGTGCCTCGTTGCCAGTCAATGGCGGCCATCAAAAATTTAAAAAGCTACAAATAATTCAAAGAAGCTATTGTCACCAGAGAACCTTTTCAGCATGCATTTCACACTGACAGTACTTCTGCACCACCATGAGACCCAGCTCAGAGACTTCTGTCTGAGGGCACATGCTCCACACAGCCTCTGGGGGGAGTTTCCCTCCGAGACGCCTACACCTGTGAGTTTGTTTGTGAAGGGCCTGCTCACCCTGTCTCATCCTCGGCTGAGACAGGTCTGTGCCTGTCACTTCCCAGCCTAAAGCCTTCTGAGTAAGGCCGCTCTCAGTCTGATCTCAACCTCCTTTTCCAGCTTCACTACCTCAGAGCCTTACTCTCCAGCCTCAAAGACGCCCCTGTCTTCCTCCAGCATCCCAGCATTTTCCTCCCCTAACCCTCTGACGTTGCCGCTGCTGTTAGCTCTGAGACGATGTGCTTCCTTGCCAGGCAGACTCCTATTCACACTTCAAAACCCAGTCCATGTGCCTCCCCTCTGTGAAGCCCTCCCTGATTCCCAGGCAGGGAGGGTGTCACTATCTTTTTCAGGTTCCCACAGACCCCTGGTTTCTATCACCCCAGAAGTGGCATTAAAATCGACCTACTTATTGATCTGTCTTTTCCACTGAGCTCCTTAGACTGAGGGATTACGTCTCTGGTCCCTCTCCCTCGGCCTGGAATAGCGACAGGCCCAGAGCAAGCGCTGCAAGTATCAGTGTAACGAAGCACTGAATCCACGGGTTGAGGGTCGGAACGATACTCTATATTTAACTTAGATAGTAAGAGGGCATTCCCTTTCATTTTTCTAAAAAAAAATTTTTTTTGATCTTAAAACCCCCGCTTCCTGTGAACAGAGCAGGCATGTGGCATAAGTTTGCCTAGTCACCACAGGTGTTCCTTTCCTTCCAGGAAGTCACCTGAGGCCTGGTTCTGCAGGCGTGAGCGCGGAGGTCAGGGATGTGCCAGGGAAGGCCCGGGAAGGGAGGCTCTGCAGGGCGAGCGCTCTTCCCAGAGAATCAATTCACAAATGTGCCCAACACGAGGCACAAGAGTGGCTTCTGAGCCGTCACAACATAGGGTTCTCCAGCTCGTTTTCTGAGGGCACCCGTGGCTTTGGCATCACTGTGCTGGGACCCCAGAACCAAAGCTGAGGGGAGGGTCTTGGAATTTCTCCCCTTCAAGGGGAGCCTGTGAGTGGGAGCTCTGCTTAGGACCTCTGTGCTTTGCTGTGTTTGGCAACGTCTTCTCAAATGGCCTGAGCATTTATTGGTGGGAGAGTCCGGCAGGAGAATTTCAGCCTGTGGAAGAGTTTCGTCTCAGCAAAGGACCTCCACGGGCCCCTCTTTCTCCTTCCCACCTGAGAAACCATCTCAGCATGGCTGATCAAACCTTGGCGATGTTAATTAATTCTCTGACTCACTCACTTACCCATTCATGTATTTGCTTTCTCATTCATTGTTTCATTAATCTGCTCACTGGCCCATCCATCCACGCAGTCATGCATTTCCGCACTCCCTCCCTCGCGCACACACTCGCTGACCCACCCACTCACCCACACATATGCTCACTATGCCACGAACGTTTGATCCCAGCCCTCCCTTTCCAAGGCCTGTGCCAGAGCTTGGAGGTGGAGATAAACAAGGAAAAGTGTCTGCCTCTGGGAGGTGCATCGTAGGGGGACAGTCCAAGGAGGAACAGATACTTTAAAAATAGGGAGGTGAGGGCCGGCCGAGTGGCTCTGTTGGTTAAGAGCTCGCTCAAGAGTGTGAACTCTGAGCAACACGGTCGCCGGTTCAATTCCCAGCCCGAGCTGAGCTGCCGCTGAGCTGCCAACAGGTGGCAAGATGGCTCAGCTAAAAAAAAGGAAATAGGGAGGTGAGTTCTCCTCTTTCTCCTCTTTCCCCCAAGATTCAGCTTAGGTATTCCCACTCCAGGAAGCCTTATGTGAAACCCCAGCTCTAGCTGAATAGAGTAGAAAAAAGTAGAATGGAGAAAAATAGAGCAGCACAGAGCAAAGAGGCTCTTAGCTGGCCACTTGTTCTTGGGCAAGTCACTAACCTTTTCTAGGTCTCTCCTCATACAGGAAGTGATTACTAAATACCTCTCAGATTGTTGCAGAAATGATTTGGGGGGAGTATAAGCAGGGCTAGGGCCTGGGTCCCTGTATTTGATGCAGTAGGTGACTGGCTGGGGTGCAGTCTCCTCTTTGTCGTCCAGAGCTCAGAGCACTGCACTCTCGCCCTTGCCACTGGGAGTGGCATCGGGGCTGGGTTGGACTTGCCCCTTCATTCCCTAAGCATACCGGACACATTGCAGGCATTCAGCGTGTTAAAGGAATGACTGGAGGACCCCTGGAGGAAGAGCTATCATGAAATGCTGAATCAAAGAGGCAAGGGATTATAGAAACAGAAGGGCCAGATTCAGACCCAAGCCAGACTCACACCCACTAACACAGCCCAGCCCACGAATCCAGGTCCCCTGTGCTCAGGGGGGACCTTGACAATCCCCAGGGTACCGGAGCCCTCCCTGAGTGGGAGCTGATGACCAAGAAGGACAAGCATCCGTCACACGTACCTGTACGTGAGGCACTGTGCTGGGCCTGTAGGAATTTTCTGGTTTTGCTATTTCATTCACTTATTTAATCATGATTTAAATTCAATGGTAATTTCACTCATCCAATAGCTATGTGCCAGGCACTTGATTATCACCATTCTGAATTTACTGTGTTCCACAAAGATGTGTTGCTTTTCTACCATGCCCAGCACTGTGTAGGCCAGCGGTTCTCAACCTTCCTAATGCCGCGACCCCTTAATACAGCTCCGCATGTTGTGGTGACCGCCAACCATAAAATTATTTTCGTTGCTACTCTATAACTGTAATTTTGCTACTGTTGTGAATTTTCATGTAAATATCTTTTTGTTTTCCGATAGTCTTAGGCGACCCCTGTGAAAAGGTCGTTCGACCCCCAAAGGGGTCACGACCCACAGGTTGAGAACCGTGGGTGTAGACACTGGTAGTGTATAGATTAGTAGTGCAAAGCATGTGGACTCGAGGAATTCATTGCCAGTGGCAAAAACAGACAAGCCCGTGGTGGATTACAGCAGCTGATGATATGGAGCTGTCAGCAGCACGGGCTGCTGGGGGCAAGGCAGGTCAAAAAATAAAGATGCACGGAAAACCCCAAGCTGACTTGCTATCACAACTGGGGAGCAGGGGGGAAAGTGGGGTCACTGTTAGTTGTTTCTCCAGTGGCCTGGAAGCATCCTATTCAGGGCCTCATTCTGTCCATCATTTTTGCTGAAGACAAATGGCAAACACCCAGACTGACAGCAAGCATTAGATCAGGCAAGACAAAATACTTACAGTACAGAGTGCTTCCTAGGAGCCAGATACCAGGCTAGGTAAATACGTTTTCTATTCATTGTTATTATTCCCCAATTGTTCAGATGCTGGAGTTTGATTGATGTGTGTTTGGATACAAAGTTCTGAAAGGCTATGGGCCAAAATGCTACTTGTTGGCTAACCTGGGGGGTAAGAACCCAGGACAGTTGCTGAGATTGTTGCACATGTAACAATATGGTTTTATTACTTTGATAATTTAAAACCTTCAAATGAGAAATAGTTTTAAAAAGGAAAAGCTATTCCACAAGGCATATTTGCCTTTTGGCATGAATTCTGTACACTCACCTTAGACACTTAGGGCCGTCGGGGGTTTTGGTTAAGGGCACGGCCTTTGCGCTAAGACATGGGTTTCCACCCCAGTTCTGGGATTGGAACTGAATGTCCATAAGCCTCAGTTTGCCCATCTGTACAGGGGGTAATAGCACAGCTGGTTCACGGGAGTAACGATGTGCGTGAGAAGGTCTGGCATACAACCTGGCGCCCGCTGGCACTCAGCCTCAGGCCCAGGGGGCACGTGTCTTTTTTACAGAGCTCAAACGATGTCATAGGCAAAGGGAATTGATTTAATTTATTCTAAATAGTCCCAAAAGGTGAAATAAGGACTGACAGGTGGAAATGGCTCAGAGAGAGCTTTCGTTTCAGTAAAAGGAAGACTTTTGAACCACATCGTCAGCGGGGCACCCGAGGCTACCTGGGAGCGATGCGACTCAGCCGTCGGGGAAGGAGATTGGATTTGGACTGTGGAGATGAGTTTGCTATCTCTTGTCTTCATGGACTCAAGAGCACCCTGCCCCAGCTCCTAGCTGCCTGACAGTGAAGGCCAGCTCCGGGGGCCTGGTCTGCTGGCGTTTACTTCAGGGAAAGGCTTCTCCTTAGAGATACTGTCAGCCAACAGATGGTGTGAATTCCTATTTTCTCAAAATTTTATTATGAACCACCAAACTTAAAAAAATTTAAAATGATACTCGCAGCTCCGTCAGAACGTAGCCACAGTTAGCTAGAAGTAAAGAGTTTCCTGTAACGGGGAGCGCACAAGCCAAAGAGGTGGACAGTAGAGGGAACTTAATCATCAGATGGGGTTTGTCACAGAAGGATTCTGACATCGTCCCAGCCACGGCAGACTGGCAGGCCCACATGCCACACATCCCATGGGTATCTGCCAAGACTTCTTTGTTTGCGCCATGGTGGTCCTGGCCGTTAGCCTCTCCTGAGAACCATTAAAATGCCCGTGCCCTTTGACCCAGAAGTCCTGTTCCTTGGCAGTAACCTGAGGGGCATCACTGCAAAGAGGCAGACATCACAGGCACAGATAAGCCCCCTGCAGTAGCGAGCAGGCATGGCTCGCATGTCGTGGCTCATCCACGGAAGGAACTTTAAGGAGCACTACGAAATGGTACTTATGAAATCCACAGAGAAAACGGTCAATTTGGGTGAGGAATGATTGTGTCGTGACGTGACCCCTGCATTTGGCTTTGCACCCACATGGTCATCTATTCACTGACTCACGCGTTGATTCAACAAACCCCGTGGGGGCCCCAGGCAAAGTGCAAAGGAGAGGTCAGCCCGGCCACCGACCTGGCCTCTGACCAGTGGTCTCTGACCCCAGCCCCACCCCCAACACACACGTGCACACGCACGCACGCAGTGCAGAGTCCTGGGTGGGAAGACCACAGGGGCAGCCCTGCTGTGTCCTGTTAACCAAGGAGACCTGTGTTTGAGACCCACCTGTCTCTAGGTACAAAGCAGGCGAGTCATTCACGGTCTCCTGGACTTTGTCTTCTCATCTGTAAAATGGGGGATTGCACTAACCCCTTTTACCAGACCCAGGTCTTCCTTGATTGTGTCATTCTATTTGTTGGAACCACCTGGCTTGTCTTCAATTCTTGAGTGGGGGATTGGCTAAAAAATCCTCAGGAACCTTCCCACTCTAAAACAACATGGACTTTTCTCATTTCCTGGCTCTCCTTGGTAGACCTGTGTCAATAATGATGTCCCCTGTTGACAGGGAAGTTTTCCGGACATGGGGGAAAAGGCCTTTGCTGACATGAAAACGGGCTTCGCTCCCCCAGGCGTGGCTTTGAATCTTCCCTCCTTGTATTCCCTCTACCTGTCCTCAGGTACATCGTTCAAACTCTCTGATCTTTCCTTCCTTGCTCATAAAACCGAGACATGGATGAGACCTGTACAGTTCATGTCCCCCGCCCAGATATGAAGGCGACACCACACAACCTCTGTTGTCAGCAGCAGCACTGAAGGAAGAGACGGAGGCAGAAGAGGACAGCAGAATCGTAAGACCGGAAAGGAAGCACTTCGGAAGTGCAGGATCTCCAGCTGAGAAAAGACCTCAAACGTCCACCTGATTCAAGCAGTCGAGGTTCCGCTCAGCCCCCCACCAGCCCTGAGAGGCGCCCTCCAACCTCTGGCCGCGCAATTCACTGGAACTGGGTAGAATCCGGGGCCCAGTGAAACGTCCCCCGCCAGCCCGCCTACTTCCACCCTTTGGGGACCGAGAGAGCAGACCACCTGCCTCCTCTGCACGGCAGCCCTCCAGATCCCCGTGGCCACAAGTCATCATGCCGCCACACCGGAGGCTCTTTCTATGGTCATGGCTATCTTTCCACTTGAGCCATGGCCGCTGTTCCCAGGCCATCCTGGTCTCTCTCCCCTGAAAGCACTTCCGCTTATCTGCAATCCTCTTACAGTGGACTCAGAGGGACAGAGATAACCTGAGTCATCAGTCAGAGCCTCCAGCCCCCGTGTCGGGGGAGACCCTGGGTGACCAGAGGGCACATCCCTGGCTAAAGTGGGCGGCTACTCTGACAGCCTTGCAGGGAAGCCAGCCAAAAGTGGTCCCATCGTCTCATTCTTCAAGAGAAGTCAGAGATTACAATTCATACAGGAAATGTCCTGCACGTTTTCTGTTGGCAAGTCATTAAAACAAATTTCAAACCACCCGTGGAGCATTACAACTGTCTGTGGGCTGAAGCATCCAGTGTGCCATGTATGTCACCATTTTGCGGGTGTGAAAAAACATTGGAGACCCTGATGAAACTTTGAAGAAGCCCCAGAGAAACCAGTTACAAACAAATTTCTGCTCCAAACATTTTAAAGGGTTCGCAGATCCCCGGAGCTATTCCTGGGTCCCCATTAAAGGAAACCCTCATTTCCTCAGCCTCTTGCCTTCCATGAGAGGCCCAACACGGTGACAATTTCCCAGAGTCACAAGGTAGTCCCCAGCTCCCCCCCCCACCCCCGAGTCACAGAGCGACAAGGAAATCTAGGCCGGGGTGGGGGCGCTTCCTCCCACAGAAACACTGATGCC